>NW_028274818.1:61856060-62159090 GCF_037043125.1 Eumetopias jubatus | reverse complement strand
TGTTTTTTAAAGGTTTTATTTTTAAGTAATCTCTACACCAACATGGGGCTCGAAATCACAACCTCCAAATCAAGAGTCACGTGCTCCACCAACTGAGCCAGCCAGGAGCCCTTTTCTTTCCTTCTTCTTTTTTAAGGCTGAATAATATTCCATTGTTCCTTTTTCTCTGCATCCTTGCCAGCATTTATCTTGCTCTCACCCTCTTGATAGTAGCCATTCTAACAGGTGTGACATGACATTGCATTGTGGTTTTGATTTGTTTTTTAAAGATTTATTTATTTGTGAGAGCGAGAGAGTGCAAGTGGGGGGAGAGGCTGAGGGAGAGAATCTCAAGTAGAGTCCCCACTGAGCATGGAGCCTGACATGGGGCTCGAACCTAGGATCCAGAGATCACGACCTGAGCTGAAACCAAAAGCCCAATGCTGAATCCACTAAACCACCCCCCCCTGCATTGTGGTTTGATTTGCCTGTCCTTGACAATTAGTGATGTTGAGCACCTTTTCATATATGCATAATTTTTATGTATAATTTGTAGAATGTGTATAATTCTCCCTATAACGTATTCTAGGAGTTTTATGGCCTCTTGTCTTCTGTTTAAGTCTTTAAGCCATTTGGAGCTGATTTTGTATATTGTGTAAGAGTCCAATTTAATTTTTTTGTATGTGATTATCCAGCTTTCCCAGCATCATCATTGAGGAGACTGTCCTTTCCTGTTGTGTGTTCTTGGCACCCTGTTGAAGAGTAGCTGTGTCATCTTCAATTTCTTTCCTCAATGTTTTATAGTTTTCATCATACAGAACTTTTACCTCCTTGGTTAAATTTATCCCCAAGTATTTCATTCTTTGTGGTATTATTGTAAGTGGGACTGTTTTATTGATTTCCTTTTTGGGGAGTTCCTTGTTGGTATAAAGAAATACTGCTGGTTTTTGAATGTTGATTTCATAACCTGAAACTTAACTGAATTCATTTATTAGTTCAAACAGTTTTTTTTTCATGGAGTCTTTTTAGGGCTTTCTACATATAGGATCATGTCATCTGCAAACAGAAATAATTCTACTTCTTTCTTTCTGATTTTGATGCCTTTCATTTGTTTCTTTCTCTTATCTAATTGCTCTGGTTAGGACTTCCAATACTACATTGAATACAGGTGGCAAGAGTGGGCGTCCCTTGCCTTGTACTGGACTTTAGAGGAAAATCTCTGTTTTCCCCTCAAAATTATGATGTTAGTTGTGGGATTTTCATAAATGGCCCTGATTATAGTAAGTTCCTTTATATTGGTTTTGTTGAGAATTTTTATCATAAATGAATGCTAAACTTTGTCAAATACCTTTTCTGCATTTATTGAGATGACCATGTGATTTTTATTTTTCATTATGTTAGTATACTACATCACATTGATTGATTGGGGTAAATTGAATCAATATTGTATACTAGGGATGAATCCCACTTGGTCATGTTGTATAATCTTTTTGACGTGTTGATGAATTCAGTTTGCTAGTATTTTATTGAGGATTTTTGCATCTAGGTTCATCAGAGATACTGCTCTATAGCTTTCTTTTCTTGAGGTGTCTCTAGCTTTGGTATCAGGGTTATATTGGCCTTATATAATAAATTCTGAAGCATTCCCTTTTCTTCTGTTTCCAGAAGAGTTTAATAAGGATTGGCATTAATTCTTCTTTGAATATTTGTTAGAATTCACCTGTAAAGACATCTGGTCTGGGGCTTTTATTTCTTGGGAGGCTTTTTGTTTTTTCGTGTGTTTTTTTTTTTTTCCCCTTGGGAGGTTTTAAATTACTACTTCAATCTCTTTATTTTTTATTGGTCTGTTCAGGCTCTCTAATCCTCCTTGATTTCATTTTGGTTACATTGTATGCTTCTAGGAATTCATCCATGTCTTCTAGGTTATCCAATTTGTTGGTGTATAATTGTTCATAAAAGTTCCTTATTATTCTTTTTATTTCCAAGGCATTCCTTGTAATATTTCCCTTTCATTTCCGATTTTATTTATTTGAGTCTTCTCTCCTTTTTTTATTAGTCTGACTATGGGTTTTGGTTTTTATTTTCTGATTTATTTCTGCTCTACTATTATTTCTTTCCTTCTGCTAACTGCAGGCTTTATTTCTTCTTTTTCTAGTTCCTTGAGGTGTAAAGTTAGGTTGCTTATTTGAAATCTTTTGTTTTAAAGATTTTATTTATTTACTTTAGAGAGAGAGAGAGCACAAGTGGGGAGAGGGGCAGAGGCAGAGAGAAACTCTCAAGCAAACTCCACAGTGAGTGTGCAGCCCGACATGTGGCTTCATCCCATGACCCTGAGATCATGACCTGAGCTGAAACTAAGAGTCGGTTGCTTAACTCCTTAAGCCACCCAGGCACCCCCCCTTTTTTTTTCAGTGTAAGCATTTATTTATAAACTTCCTAATAGTGCTTTTGCTGTATCTCGTGAGTTTTGGTATGTTGTATTTTTTTTCTTTTTTAATTTAAATTCAATTAGCCAAGGTATAGTACATCATTGGTTTTTGATATGATGTTCAATTATTCTTTAGTAAAGCACCCAGTGCTCATCATATCACATGCCTTCTTTAATGCCCATCACCCAGTTACCCCATCCCCCCACCCATCTCCCTTTCCACAACCCTGTTTGTTTCCCAGAGTCGAGTCTCATATGGTTTGTCTCCCTCTCTGATTTTTTCTCATTCAGTTTCCCGCAACCCCACCCCTATTATCCTCTGCACTATTCCTTATGTTCCACGTATGAGTGAAACCATATGATAATTGTGTTTCTCTGACTGACTTATTTCACTTACCATAATACCTTCCAGTTCCATCCATGTTGATGCAAATGGTAAATATTCATCCTTTCTGATGGCTGAGTTATATTCCTTTGTTTATATGAACCACATCTTTATTCATTCATCTGTTGAAGGACATCTTGGCTCCTTCCACAGTTTGGCTATTGTGGACATTGCTGCTATGAACATTGGGGTGCAAGTGCCCCTTCGGATCACTACATTTGTATCTTTGGGGTAAATACCCAGTAGTGCAATTGCTGGGTCATAGGGTAGCTCTATTTTTAACAACCTGAGGAACCTCCACACTATTATCCAGAGTTGCTGTATCAGCTTGCTTTCCCACCAATGGTCTCTAAAGGCAAGGGAAACAAAAGAAAAAATGAACTATTGGGACTTCATCAAGATAAAAAGCTTCTGAACAGCAAAGGAAACAGTCAACAAAACTAAAAGTCAACTTATAGAATGGGTGAAAATATTTGCAAATGACATTACAGATAAAGGGCTGGTTTCCAAGATCTATAAAGAACTTCTCAAACTCAACACCCAAAAAACAAATAATCCAGTCAAGAAATGGGCAGAAGACATGAATAGATACTTCTCCAAAGAAGACATAGAAATGGCTAACAGACACATGAAAAAAGGTTCATCATCATTAGCTGTCAGGGAAATTCAAATCAAAACCACATTGAGATATCACCTTACACCAGTTAGAATGGCTAAAATTAACAAGACAGGGAACAACAAATGTTGGCGAGGATGTGGAGAAAGGGGAACCCTCTTACACTGTATTTTAATTTTTATTTGTCTCAAAATATTTTGAAAATTCTCTTTGGATTCCTTGTTTGAGTCAATGGTTATTCAAGATTGTGTTTTTGGCTTCCATGTATTTGTGAATTTTCCTATTTTTCAGTGTTGGTTTCTAGTTTCATTCCATTGTGGTCTGAAAAGATGCCTTTAATAATATCTATCTTATTAAAAATTGAAGACTTATCTTGTGGCTTAACATGTAACATATCTTGGAGAATATTCTGTGTGCTTGAGAAGAATGTGTATTCTGCCACTGTTGCATGGAAAGATCTAAACATGTCTATTTGGTTCATTTGGTCTGTAGTGTTGTTCGAGATAGCTCTTTCCGTATTGATTTCCTGTCTGGATGTTCTTTTCATTATTGAAAGTGGAGTATTAAAGTTTCCTACTATTATTATATTGCTGTGAATTTCTCCCTTCAGACCTGCCAGTATTTGCTTTATATATTTAGGTATTTTGATATTGGGTGTGTATACATTTATAATTCTTATATCTTCCTGTTGAATTGGCTCTCTTATTATTATATAATGACTCTTTTTCTCTAGAAGCAGTTATTGACTTAAGTATACCCACTACTGCTTTAATTTGGTACCATTTTCATGGAATACCTCTTAGGAACGAGATACTCTTGATGGGTGAGGGGAAGTTTCACTGGATGGAACTCTGATCCTCTGCCACTAGAATAGCTCTATTTATATTTGCTTTATTCATTGGGGTTTCGTTTAAAATTTCATTAGGGAAAAAAATGGTTCTACTACTTACAATATTAGAAAATCCTCTGTGTTGTCCATTGACCTGCCACTCCTCCCTGACATTCTGACATTTTTCCTCTCTGGCCAGTTTTTCACACATGCTCTAGGCTGAATCTTATTGTATTTACAGAGCTCTTCTCCAGACAGGCCACTAAGGATACAATCAATTATGTTTTGGTTTATTAAACTGTAATCCCTATGATGGATTGAATTGTATTACCACAAAAGCCCTAACTCCTGGTGCCCCTGAATGTGACCTGACTTAGAAATAGGGTCTTGGCAGATTGGAGGTAAGATGATCCTTTCAGTTCAGTATGACTGTGTCCTTATAAAAGAGGACATTTAGACCCAGGGACAGACATGCACATAGAGAGAACATTATGTGAAGAAGAGGCATCTGCAAGCCAAGGGATATCAGAGATCTCTGGCAAACCACCGCCTGGAACAGATCTCCTGCCAAAACTGATCTGATCTCAGACTTCTAGCCTCCAGAACAGTGAGACGGTAAGTTTCTGCTGTTAAACAACCCAGTTGGTAGTCCTTGGTTATGGCAGTCATAGAAAGCTATGGAAGTCCACATTCCAGCTCTGAGCTTCCAAGCCACTGAGATTGGAGGTTTCAGTGTTCCCAGACCTTGTCAGTTGCACACTGACCGCTTATCTCTGGGACTATTTTCACCTCTAGATAATCTCATTCATCAGGGGTGATTGTTCATGAGCTTCACTTTAAGCTGGAAGCCTTATTTCCAAATTCTTGTAGGGGTACAGGGCACATGTCTCATAAATTCTTCCTTGTACCAACAAGACCTCATATACTGGGGCTTCTTTTTGGTCTCTAAAATGCAGAAGTGAGAGGACTGATGAGAAAATCAAGTGAGAAGCAATCAAGGCTTAGAAAAAAAACAGCTGGCTCACAGTGGGTTCGTACTATTAATAAGATTATCTTAGCTTATTCTTTTCAGAAGTAGATTTATTGTTGTGATTATGATTATTATTATTGCCAAAAAGTCAAGGGAATGGGAGCGTCAGGAACTTCTTAATTATCTAAGTATACCTAGTCTTAAATTGGGGAATGAGTTGGCAAAACAGACCTTGACAGCCAGCAGTTCAAATAAGTTGGTGCAAGATTAATAGGTTTCTAATTGCCAATTTCCATGCAAATGTAGTTAAGGCAGTAGCTGCTGCCTTATAATAAGCTGGAGGCTTATTTGCATTGTTTTCTAAGACCTTTAGCAGTTTTGCAAGTCATCGGGAGTTTAAAACCAATAGGTAGTTACCTCACAGAGAATCTTTAGCTTCTGCATACTGGGGCTCAAAAACCAGGGCCGGCACAATGTTAAGTCCAGCTCTCAGAGTCCTCTAGCACATTCACAGACAGACTCAAGCAGCCTCCTCTAGGCTCTCTTCCTAAAAAACAAATATTTCCACCCTGGACCTCTTCCAAGCTCTTCTGCCTTAACGATAGACATCTCATCCACTGAATTGCTCCGAGTCCTAAGAATCATCCTTGATGGCTCCCTCCCTTGCTCATTCGCAGCCAAGCCATTACCAAGTGCTGTCATTTTTGACTCCTAAGTATCTATAAATCCACACCCCTCTCCTGACTGCCAGCCCCCAACATATCATGACTTCTTATTTGCAGGATGGTAATAACCTCCTGACTGGCCTCCTTTCATCTTTTCTTGTTCTGACATAAACATAGACAAAGACATAATTCTTGCCCTCATCTAGCTTAACCTGGAAGGGGTGTGGGGTGGAGGAGGAAAACCATTAATCAAAAAAATTATATAACTTTTTATGAAGGTAAAATCATAATGGTGATACATGCTAAGGAGAGGTGCATGGGCTATACAAACTCTTATCAGGGGAGCTGATCCTCTTGGGGAAGCCTTCCTCTAGAAAATGATGATTGAAAGGTGTGGATTAACCCAGGTAGAGGGCTAGAAGGTGGGGGAGCCCCTTGCATGAGGGAGCAAGGCTTGTTGAGGAAAGAAAAGTCAGAGAGGCTGGTGTAGACCCAGAGGGGCAATGTGAAGGCTTTGGATCTCTATCCTAAGAGCAGTGGGAACACAATGATAGGTTGTATGGGTGAGTGTATATTGTGGCCTATTGAACAACAGGAATTTGATCAGATTTGATTTTTGGAAAGATCTCTCTGGCTGTAGGGTAGTAAGTAGACTTGAGGAGAAGAGGTAGGAGACTACTGTAGAAGGCCAGGTCAGAGATGACAGCTGTGGACCAGAGAGCTGGTAATGGAAGTAGGGCAAGTGGCCAGACTTCATAGGTAAATTAGTGGGACTTCCCACTGCTCTTCTGAGGAAGCACATAGGATGGCCGTCTGTTCTGTCTTATGAGATCACGTAAAGGTTCTTTCAGAAATAAGTCTGGGCTGAGACCTGAGACACAAATAGGGAGGGGGTCTTCAAAAGGACACAGGAGTAGGGTATGAGGATAGGAGGTAAAAAGTGTCAGATACCAGTCTGTGAACATCTAGAGAGCAGCAGGGACCGCGTCTTTTTGCCTCGTGTCCTCCAATCCAGTGTCTAACCTTGAACCTGGCATATTCTGAAAGGGAATAGTGGTTGACTTAACATGAGTGAGCTTAGGAATGGTTATTAAAGGCAGTCTGTCTGATGTCAAGAGTCAAACTCTTTTCTCTCTGTCAGGCTGCTTCAGTAGTATTCAAAAAATATTTCTATCTCCTTATTATAGATAAGGAAACTAAAATAGATAGAATTTCAAGCCTAAGCAGGAGAAAAGACTGACTTCATGGCAGATTAAAACAGAAATGATTAGGGAAAGACAGGCTTTTGTTAGACCTGTAGATTTATAAAGTCATAGTTAGTATAAATCAATATTTTTTTCCAGAACAATCAAAGTTTGTCTCTAAGTTTATGTATATCAGAGCCCTAAGATCTGATTTTATTTATTTATTTATTTATTTATTTATTTATTTATTTATTTATTTATTTTAAGATCTGATTTTAATGTTGGGGTCAAGAGAAGGTTGAGGACTGTTAATTAGAAATTTTGTTTTTTGTTTTATTTTTTGTCCAGTATGCTTATAAATCTCCCTAAGTGATAGCAACCAGTCATATATAAGTCAAAATGGGCAAAATTGGGGTGCCTGGGTGGCTCAGTCAGTTAAATGTCCAACTCTTGATTTTAGCTCAGGTCATGATCTCAGGGTCCTGGGATTGAGCCCTGTGTCAGGCTCCATGCTCAGTGTGCAGTCTGCTTGACATTCTCTCTCTGCTTCTATCTTCCTCCCGACACCCCCTCCCTGGCTTCTTGCTCTCTCTCTCAAATAAATAAATAAATAAATAAAATCTTAAAAAAGAGTAGGCAAGATTGTGCTCTAGTAACAAAATAAACTCCAAATTTTGGTTTCTCTTAAAAAAAAAAGCTTATTTATTTATTTATTTATTTATTTATTTTCTTTTGTAAAAAGATTTAGTCATAATTGATATATACAACATAATGACTGGTGCATGTATATATATATATATATATATATATATATATATATATATATATACTGCAAAATGAGTAAATTTAGTTAATGTCTACCACCACACATTTTTTTCTTGTAATGAGGACTTTAAAGATCTACAGTCTTTGCAACTTCCAAATATTTGAAAGTTGAGTGTTTCAAATACTGTGAAATAGTGTCACCATGCCTACATTACCCCCCCAGGACTTACTTATCTTATCACTGGGAGTCTGTACCTCTTGACCCCCTTCACCTATTTGCCAACCCCCACCTCTGACAACCACCCATCTGTTCTCTGTATCTATGAGTTCATTTTTTTAAGACTCCACATATAAATGAGATCTTACAATACCGATGACCCTTGAACAACATCAGTTTGAATGGCACAGGTCCACCTATATGCGGATATTTTTTCAAAGATTTTATTTATTTATTTATTTATTTATTTATTTATTTAGAGTGTGAGCAGGGGGAGGGGCAGAGGGATGGGGAGACAAGCAGACTCCTTGCAGAGTGCAAAGTCCGACAAGGGGCTCTATCCAAGACCCTGAGATCATGACTGGAGCTGAAATCAAGAGTCCCACACTTAAATGATGGAGCCACCCAGGTGCCCCATGATTTTCCTAATAACATTTTCTTTTCTCTAATTTACCTAATTGTAAGAATACATTATATAATGCATATAACATACAGTATACAATGTATGTGGTAAGGCTTCCAGTCAACAGTAGGCTATTAGTAGTTAAGTTTCTGGAGAATCAAAGTTATATGGTGGATTTTTGATTGTGTGGGGTTGGCGCCTGTCACCTTTGTCTTTCTCTGTCTGACTTACTTCACTTAGCATAATACCCTCCATGTTGTAGAAATCTCAGTTTCTTAACAGAGCAAAAGGTAATTTCTTGTTTGTGACTCAGGGATCCAGGCTGATGGATACCCTGAAACCTCAAAAACAACCTTTATAACCAGGAGAAGAGAAAACACAAGAAAACAAAAAAGACGAGAGATTGATGTAGGCAGGGCCTTTGATACACAACACTTCTGCTCACATCTCAGTACTGGGCTCTGTGTAACTTCATCGGGACTGGGAGACAGTCTCTGTGTAACTAGAAAGGAAATGAAAATTGGATATTTCATCAACTACAGAGTCTCTAATCTCCTTATTGAGGTGACATGTTTCCTGACTTTGATAGATCTGCGTACTTCTGGTTCCATGCAAAGTATCTCCTTAGAATAAGGAACAAAGTGTTCTCTCTTTCACTTCTAAGGAAATCAGAGAAATAGTTGGTGCCAGGGATGAGAGGAAGTAGACACAGATTTTCTTAGTACCTACTATGTACCAGGCACTATCCTAAAGATTTACAGAGCTGAACTCACATAGGAGGGAAAGAACTCATAGTTTTGGCTTTTATTCTTGGCCAGAGCTGGTCCTTGTGCCATAGCTTCAGAGTTACCTTCTCAAGTGTTTGGTATCCATAAACCAATTTAAAACAAACACAGACCACCGATTTAGGTAAACATATACTTTAAAAAATATACGTAAATTGTATTACTTAAAATAATGATAACTATGATCACAGTAGTGAGTGAGATGATATCTTCAACTTTCACCAAAATAATTCTATTGAGCTTGAGGGCAAGTAACTTGAGCCATAGATCAGATTCCCAGTTCTTATTCATGCCTTTTATTTCTATTACATTAGAAATAGCAAATTCACAATTATAAGTCCTCTAGAGAGGTTACAAATATTTGGTGGCTGTCGGTGCTGAGAACTGGTCACAATGAAACACCAGAAAATTCAAAAGTATAATTAGGGAGATAGGAGAAAATAGATTACTAATGAACTCACTGATTGCATGCTGTTCTGGAAATTAAAATGATATTTTATTCAGATATTAGATGCGATTTTACATGTTTTTCATGGTCCATGATTAATTTTGTCCTCTAATGAGTGACATAAAATATCAAAATATTTGGACAGAGTTGAATCTTTAGCAATTGACTTACTCAGTTCATTAGTTAGACTTCTTATAAATTCTGATTAAAATCCCGATGTAATATGTGCATGTTATTTATGACCTCACATACATTGTTCAGTTAATTTCTTTAGCTGAGCCACTCAAGATGGCAGAAATGATTTTTACCACAATTGCCATGTCATGAAAAAATGTTTTCTTATTTCTCCCCTCATTTCAGAAATGGACATGGGCATTTTGTCTTCAGCAAGGTCTTGTCCTTATTGCTCATTTCCTTGTCCAGCATGTGTGAAGATGTACACTAAGGAAAAAACTGTTTTAATGGTTTTCACTATTTTCTTCAACACTGAATCAAGAGGCACATTACTGACCACCAATCACTGTATGTTAATAGAGCAGTAAGTTTACAGATTAGGATTTAGAGACAACTTCTATTCAGGAAGGTAAGGACTAGTGCTCTGGTAGGAAAGATGCCAACACACATATTTTCAATATAAAAATCAGACCAAGGGGTACCTGGGTGGCTCAGTTCATTAAGCGTCTGACTCCTGATTTCAATTCAGGTTATGATATAAGGGCCGTGAGATTGAGCCCCACATTGGGCTCCATGCTCAGCACAGAGTCTGCTTGGGATTCCCTCTTCCCCTTCCCTTGCTCACACATGCACATGTGTGTGTGTCTCTCTCTCCATTAAATAAAATCAGCAAAAAAACCCCACAAAAATCGGACCAATAAATGATTGTTCTTGCTTTTAATGGCATTGATTTTCAATGCTAAACAGATAAAAGTCCCTCTGTTATATATACGATACATTTTCCAAGTGCTGACTCAGGCTTTGTACAACAGTGGCACTATTCATCCCCAACGCAAACTATTTTCACACACACATACATGACGGTGGCTATTCCTCCATATTGAATGCCAGTACTTTGCTCAGAGTTCCATCTCAGGAAGAATCTGTGCCAATAGCACGTTCTGCATTCTCTTGGAGCATCATTTCATAAACCTTCCTCCTGTTTTATAAGATTTTTGGCAATCCTGTAGCTTGCCCCAGTTTTGCTATAAAGAATGCAACTTTGAATGATGACTTTGTGGTTTTGGTTTCTTTCTTTTTTGTGTGTGACTAAAATCATTAATTTTGTACTAAAAAGCATTCTTTTGCAGTTGTTGCTGGACAATTTAATGGGCTTACAAGTTAGGGTACTGTCTTTGCAAATGGTGAAACATTCCTCAGTGGCTCCCTACCAACATTTGGCAAAGTACCATAACAGAGCACAGTAGAAGCCCTAGAAGCAAATATTCAATAAAAGCCAGTCTTTGTGTTTTCATTATTATGCTTCCTGTTCACCTGTTTCCTTATCAGCTGCTGCAGAATCCTCACCTGTCTCAGAGAGTGCATGGTGCTGGAATTCTTATTCCTCTTCATGTTTATTGTGTTATTCTGAGTTGTTATGTTTAGGTTCTATTTTCATCACTACTTGCATGCATCAATGCACCATTTTTGAGCCAGCCATCCCTTTTTGTCACTTTGGGGATATAATGCATCAAAATAATAATGAGAAAAAGTATAAATTAAACAATGTAAAAGATTACATGCCACTGACATGAAAATACATTAGCCAAGATACCCTGGACCTTGGAATGTTAACCAAGATAATCTAATTCATTCAGTTCCTTTAGTGTAAACAGATGGTTGAGGAATATAACCATTATCAAAAATACAAAATATTTTTGTTGAAGAACTAATTAATTTTTACATTTCTAATGTAAAATATAGATGTAAGTTAACCTATTTCATAGTTTTTTGCTCCCAAATGGTTAAACCACCTGTAAACAGCTTGACAGATTTCCAGGGTTTTCTGGGAATAGCCTGTAGTCAGAGACCCAGACTTGGATAAACTCTGACCTGGTAGGGAAGAGGGAGAGCTGCGGTTCGTTGCCCAGATTCCCCCTGCAGGCCAGAAGCTCTATTTCCCCAGGAAATAAGTAAATAAGACATTTGGCAGTTGACAGCTCTAGGCCGTTTCTCTCAGGGACTAGCTTTTGGCTGAAGAGAGCCTCCTTACCATGGTCACAATCCTTCTAATGGGTCAACACCCAACCAATGACCAGTAGATGTTGAATACACATATCTGGTCCTCTAATCTCATGAACAATTTTGGAGTATCACATTTCTCCATTCTCCTGTTGATGGACACTTCGGTTGTTTCAAATCTTTTGGTCTTATGAATTAAGTTTTTATGAGTGTTCTCTTGATGGACATATCAAGACACACTCTCTTCTCAGGTATATATCTAGAAATGCAACTGCTGAGTCATATGTTTAGCCTTAGTAGATAATGCAAAGAATTTTCCAGAGTGGTTGAACCAATTTCCATGGAAAATATTTGAGAGACTGCCAGTTTCACAATCTTCCCAAATTTGATATTTTCTTTTTCATTTTAGCTATTCTGGTGGGAAGGTGGTAGGTAGTATGCTGTTGTGATTTTGATTTGCATTTCCCTAATAGGACTGATTTTGAGTTTTCCTATGCCTGTTTGCCATTTGGATATCCTCTTTTGTGAAGTGGGTAGTCTTTCACCTATTTTTATTTAAAAAAATTTTTAAAGATTTTATTTATTTGAGAGAGAAAGCACACACAAGAGCTGGGGGAGGGGCAGAGGGAGAGGGAGACATAGACTTTCTGCTTAGCAAGGAGCCCTGACTCCAGTCTGATCCCAGGACCTGAGCTGAAGGCAGGCACTTATCTGACTGAGTCATGCAGGTGTCCCTCACCTATTTTTTAAGTTGTAAGAGTTCTGGATATAAGCTCCTTAGTGTGTGTGTGTAAAAAATATAGATATATGAGAATATATATAATTTATCTGTAAGGGTATAGATAATATGACATAATATGAAGATACATATATAGATAGATAGATAGATATATCATTTTATATGCACACATGTTTTTCAACCTATGGCTTACCTATTTACTTTCTTGATGATGTCTTTGATGTGTAGATTTGCTTTATTTCATTGAAGTTCAATTTGTCAAAAATTTTCCCTTGATGGTCTTTTGTGTCTTAAGAAACCTTTGCTTAACCCCAAGGTCATGAAAATATGCTCCTTTGTTTTCTTCTAGAAGGTTTATTCATTTAGCTTTCACATTTATGTCTATGATCCTTCCCGATTTAATTTTTTTTTTGTATAGGGTGAGATGGAGTCAGAAATTATTTTTCCAGGTAGATATCCAATTGCTCCAGCATCATTGATTTTTTTATTGACTATCCTTTCTCACTGAATTGAAGTGGAGACTTTGTTGTAAATCAAATTTACCTTATAAGTATGGATCTATTGTTGGTCTTTCTTATTCTGTTCCACTTTTCTGTTTTTATATCTTGAACCCAATATTCTATTACTTTATTTACTAAAGCTCTATAGTCAGTTCTAAAGTCTGGCAGTTTAAATCTTCCAAATTTGATCATCCCTTTCTATATGGTCTTAGCTTTTCTGGATTTCTTTTTTCTTTTTCTTTCTTTCTTTCTTTCTTTCTTTCTTTCTTTCTTTCTTTCTTTCTTTTTTTTTTTTTGCATTTCCATGTGGATTTTATAATCAGTTTGTCAATTTAAATGAAAAATAAAACTGTTGGAAGTTTGATTGAGACTTCATTGAATGTATAGATCAGTTGTGAGGAGATTAATATCTTAACATAGCCTTCCAATTGATAAAGAGATGGTATATCTCTTTAGATTTCTTCAATTTCTCTTAACCATAATTTTTAGTTTTCAGTGTAGAGGTCTTGCACATATTTTCTTAGATTTATTTCTAGAACTTTAATAAATTTCTATTCTATTATAAATAGTACTGTTTTAAAATTCAGTTTTTCCAATTACTTTTTGCTAGTGTATAAAATATATAAAAACCCAAATGGTTTCTTTTTCTTTTTTTAAAGATTTTATTTATTTATTTGAGAGAGAGAGAATGAGAGATAGAGAGCACAAGAGGGAAGAGGGTCAGAGGGAGAAGCAGACTCCCTGCTGAGCAGGGAGCCTGATGTGGGACTCCATCCTGGGACTCCAGGATCATGACCTGAGCCGAAGGCAGTCGCTTAACCAACTTAGCCACCCAGGCGCCCATGATTTCTTTTTTAAAGAGACTTATTTATTTTAGAGAGAGAGAAAGAGAGAGAGTGGGGGGAGGGGCAGAAGGAGAGGGAGAGAGAGAATCCCAAGCAGACTCCCTGCCAAGCACAGAGCCTGATGCGGGGCTCTATCTCACAACTCTGAGATCATGACCTGAGCTGAAATCAGGAGTCAGATGCTCAACCACCTGAGCCACCCAGGCGCCCCTAAAAATCCAAATGATTTCTATCTATTAACTTTGCTTCCAGCAACTTTGCTAAGTTCACTTACTCATTCTAGTAGGTTTTACTGTAGATTCTTTTAGACTTTTCCATATAAAATCATGTCATTTGCAAGCCAAAGCAATTTATTTCTTACTTTCATAATTTCCTGTAGCTATTATAACAAATTGCCACAAACTGTGTGGCTTAAAACAATAGAAATTTATTCACTCACAGCTCTGGAGGCTTGAAGCTGACATCAAGGGGCAGGTTCTCACCTTCTCTGGAAGTTCTTGGGGAGAATCTATTCCTTATCTCTTCAATTTTCTGGTGGCATTCCTTGGCTTGTGGCCACATTCCTCCAGTCTCTACCTCCTTCTGTGTGTCTGTGTTATCTCTCTCTGTTTCTGTCTTATGATGGCATAACTTGTAATGGAACATAGGGCCCACCAGGATAATCCAGGATGATCTCATCATCTCCGGATCCTTAACTTAATTACATCGGCAAAGACCTTTTCTCCAAATATGGTAACATTTTCAAGTTCCAGGGATTAGGTCTTTAAAGACCTTATGTCAACATACAGTTACATTCTGAGATGCTGGGGTTAAAATTTAAATTTTAATAATTGGGGGAGGGGTCGCCTGGGTGGCTCAGTTGGTTAAGCATCTTCCTTTGGCTCAGGTCCTGATCCCAGGGTCCTGGGATGGAGTCCCACATTGAGCTCCCAGTTCAGCGGAGAGTCTGCTTCTCCTTCTGCTGCTTGCTCTCTCTCTCAAACAAATAAAATCTTAAAAAAAAAAAAAAAGAATTTGGGCGTGGGGAGACACCATTAAGTCCATAACAGATTCTCTTTGATTATGTTGGGTGGCTTTAAATAATAACAAAAAACTTCCTGTGATGTAATACATGGAAATGTAACCCCCTGCGACGAAATGATTCCGTCCTGTTTGTGATGTGAAACACAGCAGAGTGGTGACCAGGGAACTGGTGAAGAGGGCCCTGTTCTGGCTCCCTGTGCCCAGACAGGCGCTCGGCTCTACCGCCTCCATCATCAAGTTCGTTCAACCCCGTGTTTTGATTTCCTCGTGTAAAATGGGATGGATGATACTTCCTAGTTAATGATGTTGAATTATTGTGGGGATTAGATAAGTTAATATTTGCAAAGTACTTCCAACACTTCTTGAAAGAAGTGTAGAATTTATATAGTATCCTGGAATTTTTTTTTTTTTTAAGATTTATGTATTTATTGGAGAGACAGGGGGCAGGGAGGGGCAGAGGGAGAGGGAGAAGGAGGAATCAGACACGCCACTGAGCGCAGAGCCAGATGTGGGGCTTGATCCCCCCACCCCCACCCCCTCGGATCATGATCCAAGCCCAATTCAGGAGGCGGTCACTTAAGCAGCTGAGCCACCCAGGCGCCCCATACCTTGGGATTCTTAAAGCCGTGCTGCCACAAAGGGGCTCTGCCACCTCCAGTTTGCCTAGCTTCTCTTTAATCTGTGGCTGCATCAAAGCCAGGGCAGCTGCATCCCTTCTGTCTTCCATCTTCTCCTCATCATTCTGCAGTGTTACCTCTTGAGGTCCCCTCCAGAGCGCCTTTTCTTGAACCACCCACATCTTCCCCCAGTGGCCCAGTTGCCTCCTCCATGGCCTTGCTCCCTCCTCTCCTGACACTTGCCTATTCCACTCCCATCCTCCTTTCAGTCTGTCCCGGGACATAATCTGGCTCAAGCTCCACTTCTACTGGAATCTTGGGTCATGCAGCATGACTGAGCACGCCTGGGGTTTGCATCCTTCACAACTTGAGTTGGGCTTGTTGTGCTATTTGTTCCTTTGTTCTGCTCAACTTGCAGTTTTATCCCCATACTACCTGGTCCGTCTGTTTCCCAGGACTACTGAGAAGCCAGCGGAAGGGTGAATGCTGGCTCTGGGAAGTTCTGCTTACACCGTGCTGTCTCCAGCTGACCCAGAATTCAACATTCTGTGAATCCAGAAGCTCACTTCATCTCCCTACCTTTCAGATGCTGGTCAGGTTTGCTACAAATGCTTCCCACTTCCCCCGTGAGAATATTTTCCTCCTTGAAGATACTGTTTATCATTTTCTTTTGCCAACTGAGAGGCTCACATGAATTAATATTTAATTTTCAATGACAAAAGCGTGCCAGAGAAATACCCAGTTTTGCAAACAGTGGCATTTTAATATCCCGAATGTCCTTTAATACCCCGCATTTGTTTTTCTGAAGTATCCCTTATCTTCACTGCATTTTTGCAGGTGGTGGAGGGGCAGTTTTATAGAAGGTTAAGGACCCAGACTTCCAACATAAAAGCTACCAACCTCAAATGGTTGTTTGTGTATTAAATGAAATTATGCTAAGAAAGTACTTCACAGAGTGCCCAGACCGTTAGAAAATCTCCATAAATGTTAACAGTTACCATCAGTACTCAAACCTTTCATGTTATTTACATGCACACTGTTGCATTTCACAAAGAGAATCATCATGTAATTTACATGTTTTCTTTCTCCGAACCCCTTGCATGCAGCTGTGTTTCCCTAGGACTTTGTTTAATTTTATTTATTTGAGAGAGAGGGAGATAGTGAGAGTGAGCATCAGCAAGGGGGAGAGGCAGAGGGAGAGGGAGAAGCAAACTCCTCACTGAGCAGGGAGTGCGATGTGGGGCTCAATCCCAGGACCCTGAGATCACGACCTGAGCAGAAGGCAGACACCCAATGGACTGAGCCACCCAGGCGTCTCTCCCTAGGACTTTGAAACAAATGGTTGTGCTAGAAGGAACCTACTCCTTAGGGATTGTGTGGCTATCAAATCGCTGGTCTTAGACAAGGCCAATGTACTCCTGGGAAATTGTGTGGGCTTTGCCCTTGACCTGATGTGAAACTTTCAGATGGTTCTGATTCCCCTGATCACTGTATTCCAACGTAAGCTATGTTGTCATTTAAAAATTTCACTGGGCTGGGTAGGGATAACGCTTACTTTGGGGAGAGCCACACACCAAAATTCTAGGGTTTTTACATGTTTTCATGCTGGTTATTCCCCATGTTGCTCTTCCCTACAGATCTCAAGTGAATTTTGGTATCTTGCTGCACTTTCTTTTCCTAAATATGTGACACATCTCATGTTAAGCAAGAACTTCAATTATTTTTATACCAAAGTTAGCAAATAAGTTTCATCTCTTGTAGCAACTGCTATTGATTGGTAATGGAAAACTGGAGTCCTGTGTTGAAAACGATTCTGTGGCGTTGGCTCCTGGTGGGGAAGAGTATTTGCCCAATTACTAGTACTGTGCTGGATGCAAGAGTCAAGGGCACTTGTCTTGTGTCTGCTGAATTTTACATTTGCTGACTCCCACAGCAGAGTGCCTTGGGGGCAAATCAGGTGTCAAAATTGCCTTTGTTCTGCCTGAGTGTGAATGCCAGGAGTAATAGGACTGAACTCACAGCCCTTCTCCTGTAGACACGGCTGAGAAGTCTGTGCTCCAAGCCCAGGGGGATGAGTGAAATATTGTGACCAATAAAACCGGATGAAAAGTGACAGCCTTTTTTTTCAAACAACTTAAAAAATTGTCTGACATAATATGACTTTGTGGCAGATTTCCTTTTTGCAGTGGCATCAGTGTCATATTGATGTTAACCCAGAAGTCCTTTCCCTCTTTTGGCGGGGAGATAAAATCTAGATGCTGAGGTATTAGCATTGTCAAGACATTATATAGTTTAGGGACCAACAGAACAACTTCTGTCAAACCCTCTTCATCCCACTTGGTTTCAGACACCCAGGTCTATGCTGCCAATTCCTAAACCCTCGTTCTCACCCACACAGACACCCTCCTTACCTCCTTGGTCTTCATCTGTGGCGCCAGGCTGCACCCATGCGTGAATGGCCTTCCCACTCTGCCCGGACTCCAACACTGCCCGCCAGGCTGACGCTCTCTGAGAATGCCCTCCTGATGCTGCTTGGTCTCCTGACCCGCACAGGTCTGGCTTTGTTGTGTGGACACCCCCTCGCCCCACTCAGGCTCTGATGCCCAATATGAGGCTGCCCTCTACAGTGGTGCCCTTCTGTCCTCCCTAGGACTCGATTCCTCATATCATGCCAACCACATCATGGACAACCTCCTCTCCTGGCTTGGGCTCCAGCACCCCACACCAGGCATGCCCCGAAGTGATGCTGTCCTCTGCCCATCCTCCCTGTCAGCCTAGCCTGCACTGCCTTCATGAACAACTCGAGGACTGAGTTGGTCAGGACAGAAAGGGAAGGGAAGGAAAAGAGGAAGCACGTTTAAAAAGTTGATTATAAAAGTAGTTACTGAAAATATGGAAAGCCAGAAAAAGCAAAGATAGAACACACAAACTGATCATAACATCCCAGAGATACCCTGGTGAAAAGGCAGAGATTGGTATTTTGCTGTATATTCTTTCTCTCCTTTTTCTGTGCATAAGTATCTATATCTAAAACTCATGTATATTCCCATCTCTATCTATCTGTATCCACCTTGTGCTTTTCTGAATGTTACTTATGTTAGCTGTACCTGAACACAGAAAGCAAAAGTGATATCTTGGCATTTTTAAAGAGAAAATTTAAAGAGATATCTTGATATTTTTAAAGGCTGAGACTTTACCTATGACGCTAGGACTATTTTTTATAAACAAAGTCTGGAAGTCCATCTTTTTGTTTTGTTTTGTTTTCCCAAAGATTTTGGTCAAGGAATTAGTATAGGACCTGAGCCAACCTATCGCAACTACTCTGTGTACAGGCATCCTGTCTGTAAAAAGAGGATAAAATCCTTGAATTCAAAATGCTTTTAGAATGGTTTGAATGCATTTTATGAATATAGTAAGTGTTCAAGAAATATTTAAATAAAAGAAGCAATTTAATGTATTTTCCCTAAACTTCTGGGGGTTTTGGGCATCTCAATAAACATGCAATCAGCCTTAAAACAAAGAAATATCAGGATGCTTAAAAAACACTTTAATTTCGGGGGCACCTGGGTGGCTCAGTCGGTTAGGCATCTGCCTTCGGTTCAGGTCATGATCCTAGGACCTGGGATCAAGGCCCATGTTGGGCTCCCTGAAGAGCGGGGAGTCTGCTTCTCCCTCTTCCACCTGCTCATGCTCTCTCTCTCAAATAAATAAACAAAATCTTAAAAAAATACTTTAATTGTGAATTTAACCAAATTTCCATTACCATTCAAAACATATAGCATGTATTTTGGGCAAGAACATGGAAGGGCATAGCCAGAGTTTGAATAATGTTTTACTGGACTTAAATCTATTTATAATGTGTATTTATAAATATATAATGTATAAATATTTAAGTTA
Source organism: Eumetopias jubatus (assembly GCF_037043125.1). Taxonomy (NCBI): domain Eukaryota; kingdom Metazoa; phylum Chordata; class Mammalia; order Carnivora; family Otariidae; genus Eumetopias; species Eumetopias jubatus. The sequence continues at coordinate 62,139,620 of NW_028274818.1, read as the reverse complement.
GTGGGAAAAAAAGGTAATAAAAGAGAAATGTGCTCCTCTTCTGTAGATCTGTGGATGTTCTTTTGAGTAAGAAACACAATGTAGGTGCTGAAGGAGAGATGAAACCAGATGCAGCTTTTTTTTTTTAAGATTTTATTTATTTATTTGAAAGAGCAAGCACAAGCAGTGGGAGTGGCAGAGGGAGAGGGAGAAGCAGGCTCCTCGCTGAGCAGGGAGCCCGATGCAGGTCTTTATCCCAGGACCCCGGCATCACAGCCTGAGCTGAAGGCAGACGCTTAACCGACTGAGCCACCCAGGTGGCCCGGGTGCAGCTCTTCTATCAGCTTTTAGAGGAGAGGAGTGGCCGGAACCAGAACCGGCCTTCTCACCCCAGATCTCAGCCAGTAAGAAAAGAAGAGCCGGAGCTCAGCCCCGAGGACAGAGCCCCAATGAAATGTGTCCAGCACGACTTGCAGCAGAGGGTCGGTTTCAGAACTGTGAGTGGGGGTAACGATTGACCTGACTCAGTGAGGGCACTCACCGATATCCAGCCGTCGCCCGCTGGAGACGACGCGGGGCGAAATCAATAGCAGGCCCTCTGGACCGGACGGCCGTGCCCTGCAGGCTGTCATCGTCCCGTCAGGTGCCTGAGCGCATCTCTGGCTTTGAGGAACCCATTTTTGAACGCTGGTCCTCACATTCCCTCCTGGCACCTCGTTATCCAAATCAGTATCTCTCTCTCCTTATTAGCTGCATAAATATTCATATTACTCAGTGTCAGAGCCTCAGGGCTCTTGACAATTTGTACCCTTTGTGATGCTGCTGGGAGCTGCCTGTGAGCGGGCTGGAACCTGGAACGGATTCCAAGGCAAGGATGCCCAGGCGGAGTTCAGGATGCTCGCCGCGGCCTTAGACAATGATGCTCTAGAGCAGTGGGGACAGGAAGCGACAGGTGCACCAAGTATGAGAGACATTGCACAGGCAGGGTACCGAGCCCTAGTTTCTGCCTCCAGCTTCGGGACTCACTGGATGGACCCCTCAAGGTGACAGATGGTTCGTCTGCCTTTTTGTCCTACTGCGTCTCCCCCTTCAAATGTTAGCTCAAGTTTTACTTCCTTGAAATTAAATTATCTCTGCCTCCCATCTGCCAAGCCACCGCTGACCCAATGTAAATTGTTTTCGTAGTTCTTACATTTCTAGAGAATCTGTGCAATTTAGGGTAATGACTCCATTGTAACACAAGCACGTTTAGGAGACAGGCTCTCTCTTAACCTGTAAACTGAACAACCAGGGCACAACTCACAGGTTCGGATCACCTGACAAGTAATATAAGAATCATTAACAAATACTGACCCAGCTTTGTGATCTTTTCCCCCAGAAAATCCAAATTTTGTATATTTCTATATATATTATAGAATATATATAGATATATATAAATATATATCTATATATTTCTATATAGACATTTTCCAAAAGTGATAATATATTTAGATTGTCTAAACACTTTATCTACTGAAAAGAGAGATATCATCCAAGATTAAGAACACTTTTCTCCTGGAGAGATTCCCTTTTCCTGCTCCCCCTCCCCCTTTTAAATGTAAGACTAACAAAGTCCAATTAAGGACACGTTGCACCAGATGAAGCTAACTTTTGCACCCCACTCCGTCCCACATATTAGCTTTATTATTGCTTCATCCTATTCTAAATAGGCGCTCTCCAAGTCTGTGTGATAAATTCGTATTTTCAGACAGCGATGAGTCTGGTGCCAGAAGTCAGCAAAGGGCCAAGGAGAAAGTCCTTGTGAAATCATGTTATGTTTGACTCTGAGAACTTCAAGAGTGTCTGGGGAGGAGGGCCTGGATGAAGAGGAAGACAAGGGGGCTGCTAGGTTTTAGATTTCCCTATTCCTGAAAGAAAGAAGAGCGCCATCTATAGAATCTTAGATATTCTCAGAGTAGAGGGGTGGGAAACCAAGAGTTATTAACGGCAAAGTGGGTCCGTCTTCAAAGTGAAGTTTGCTCTTCACATATTTTCTTAAGATCTTGGTTTGCTTGCAAATGTTTATATTTTATATTTTGGTACGGAATCAGTTAAGAACCCTTATCAAAACTGGCGTAGGCAAAAAAGGGAATTTATTGGCTTGTGTAACTGAAAAGATTTCAAAACCAAGTCTTAATTTATGACTCAAAAAATATGGGTCGAGACCTCCTTTCCCCCCCTCCATTTCTCAGTGCCACTTGCACTTATTTTTTTAAAAGATTTTATATATTTTTTTGGGAGAGAGAGAGCATGCACTCTCATGGGGGTGGGGAGAGGCAGAGGAGGACGCAGGGCTTGATCCCACAACCCTGAGATCATGACCTGAGCTGAAACCAAGAGTTAACCACCCCAGGTGCCCCTAAATCACATGACTCTTAAGTGTACAATGGAAAAAGTATTAGGCTTTGGAGTATAAAGACTTTGGTTCAAAGTTCAGTCCCATCACTTAATAGCTGTGTGATCTTTGTGAATTGTTTTAAGTCTATTAACTTCAGCTTCCTTTTTGGTTTCTTGGTGATAAGAATCAGTTATCTTACAGAAAGCCTGGATTAAATGAGATCGTCTGTAAAAAGTGCTCTGTGCAATGTTTGGCATACAGCAAGTGCTCTGACTTCCTTTCCCTTTTGTGTCCCTACCAGCTGTTGGACTTTTGCCAAGGCCACAAGAGATCTTTTGGCAAACTTCCTTGGGAAGATATCAGTAGGCGTCTGACAGAAACACGGACCTCAGCACATGCCAGTACTGAACAACTTGACATCGGATTCCATTCTGATCTTTGAGGCCAATTAATCTGCTAGTCTTGTGTTCCCAACTCCATTAGATGATACAAACTTCTCTTTCTGTGTAGGTGTTCCCAAAGAGCTTGAAGATTCCTGATCCCTGACTCATTCTTCTGAGACCATTGTCCTCCCCAGCAAAAATGTCCTGCCACTGCCCATGTGGATGTGGGTGTTGGAACTAAATGCCTTATCAAATATGCTTGCAGATACGTGACCTCTTTGACATCCTTACCCTCCATCTTGAATCCACACCAGCCCACCTGAGGACTCCCACATTCTGTCATTGCACAGAACTTTTCCATTGTCGAAGATCTGCTCTGCAATATCACATTTAAGATGACAATCTCTTACATTTCCGGTTCTCCCAATCTCATTTCCCATCCTATCTGCTCTTCAGTCTCATACAAATTTTAGTTCCTCAATGCCTCATTTTTCTCCCAGGTAGTAAACAGTTGTAAGTCTTCACCTTTTCTTAGACCAGGGGTTTGTCAGCTGAAGCACTTTGTTAACCCTTTGAGCTTCCACTACCCTCTGTTCAAGCTCCAATCCTGAGTCAAACCAGTCCAACCCGTCATCACTGCTCCTCTATCCATGTTGCTAAGGATTTCTGAGGAACATCAAAAATTATGCAAATTGCTGCCATTGTGATGTCATTGTCTCTGATCACAGGTGTGCCCTTGGCAATGCCTTGCAACCCTCAGGGAAGTTTCTAGACAATTCCTTAGGCAATTTGTTCAAAATAATCACCATTCTTTTCAAATCTCTTCTACTCCCTCCTTCTGATTGGGGTCACACACCTCCTCCTTCATAGAGAAAATACGCTGTAAGTTCCCGAACAGCTCGTTAAAGAACTTGCCCATGTAAGTTATTCTTTCCTTTTCTGAGCTAAAGCAAATTTCCATGGGCTCTAGCCCTCCTTCATCCACAACTGGATCACCCAATTGTATCAATTGTATCAGTGACTCCCTCTCCCCTGGCATTAGCCTCTTCCTCTCTCCTAATTCCTTCCCACCAGCACCTAGACTGTGGTCTTATCTTCCAAATCTAGTCTTTCTCTTTCCCCTCACAGACACCGTTCTCCCAATTTTAGTTACTGCCAGGGGTTCCCATTTATTTAATTGGAAACATTTCTTGCTGACATTATCAATGACCTTCCAGTTATCTAATCACAGGAACATTTTTCAGTCCTTTTGAACTCTGTGATATTTGGCAATGTTACTCATTCCTTATTTTGATCTGGTTCTCTAGTCTCATGGTCATTACTTTTCTTTGCAACATATTTTCAGTTCTAATTAGTTCTAATAGATGCCTAAGAAAAGTCGTTTCCCTTGACATACAATTCTTAAGTCCAGTGGTTTTTAAACTCTAAAAGAAAGAAATTAAAGCATTTTCTTCAAATATAGATGTATGCAGAAACCCAATGTATATTCATTCGTTCATTCCATTTATTCATGGCTAAATATTTATTGAGGACCTACTTAAAAGGCCCTCAATATTCTTGGCAATGAGAGTGTCATTATGGAAAGACAGTTACAAATATATATATTTGCATCTAGGTTCAGCCCTTGTACTTGCTTGCTGTTCTCTATCTAAACTGATTACCTGCGTGAGCTCATCCGGTCTCATGACACTAAATGCCCTCCACATACTGATGATTTCTTTGTATCTCTCGCCCAGACTCCTCCCTGAACTCCAGACTCATATATCCACTTGCATCTTAGACACATCTCCTGGGATGTGTAACAGGTGAGGGATGGCAAAAGGCAAGCTTGAGGGCCAAAGGAAGACTGGCGCTCTGTATATCACCCCCCACGCCCCCCACAGGGGGAGTAGGATATATATGACATTTCTCCGGTGCTAATGACTGCCCAAGAACAGAGGAAGGAAAAAGCAAATGGTCAACTGCTAAAGATCACACTCATCAAGGACATGAGTCACCATAAGTTTGTAACTGTCTTAATGATTTACAAGAAAAGCACAATTTTGAGAATAGTCAGAACTCCAGAAACCTATAGACCCAATTTCCTGGAGTCCTAACATTACCTTCCCCTTCCATAGGATAAAAAACCCTATATAATCAGTCACTCCTCACACTTGTGATGCAGCTCCTTCTGCCCGTGGTTCACAGCTGTCCCCATGCTCTAATAAAATCACCATTTTGCACCAAAGTGGTCAAGACTTCTTTCTTGACCATTGGGCTCAATGATCCTGCGTCAATAGATATCTCAAATTTACTGTGTTCAAAGTCAAACTTCTGATTTTTTTTTCTTGTAAGCCTGTGCCTCCCACAGCCGTTGCCACTTCGGTTCATGGCAGCCCATACTTCTCATTGATCAGGATGACCACCTCGGTGTCATTCCTGAACTCTCTTTCCTCACGTCTCACACCAGGCAACCAGTGAATCCCATGGTTCCCTTCGTGTACGTATGGAAGCCAGCCACTTCTCAGCATTTTCACTGCTGCTGGCCTTGTCCAAGCTACCGCCGTCTGCTGCCTAGATGGTTGTGATAGCTTCTGGATTATTACGCCCAATTCCCCCTGTCCCCTGCAGTCCATTTTCAGCCCAATGGCAGCACCGTCCTTCTCGAAACCGAAAATGCATCATGCCACTCATCTGCTCAAAGCCCTTGCACTGCTTCCAGCTCACTCAGAGTCAAAGAAATCCTCACATGATCTAATCCTCCCCTGTCTTCCAGGCCTCCCCCTTACTCCTCTCCAGCCGCTCTGGCTTCCTTACTGTTCCTTTATCATACCAGTGAGGGTCCTTCCTCAGGACCTTTGTATGTGATAATCCCTCTGCTTGGAACGCTCTTCCCCTGGATAGCCCTATAACCAATGTCTTACTTTTGTCAAGTTTTGCTCAAATGACACCTTCTTAGTGAGGCCTACTCCGATCACACTTTTAAAAAATATAAATGCCCCCTCCGAAATTTTAAAAATGGAGCACCTGGCTGGCTCAGTTCGAAGAGCATGTGACTCTTGATCTCTGGGTCATGAGTTCAAGCTGCTCCCCCCCTTGCATGTAGAGATTATTTAAAAAATAAATAAGTAGGGGCACCTGGGTGGCCCAGTCAGTTAACCATCCAACTCTTTATTTTGGTTGAGGTCATGATCTCAGGGTTGTGAGACGGAGCTGTGCACTGGCCTCTGTGCTCAGTGGGAAGTCTGCTTGAGATTCTCTTTCCCTCCCATTTGCCCTTACCACTCCCTTAAAAATTAAAAACAATTAAAACAATAATAAATAAATAAATAAATAAATAAATAAATAAACTTTAAAAAATAAAAATAAAACCCCAACTCTACCTTTTTTTTCCTCACAAGCACTTAGAACCTTTTAAAATTCTGTCTATCTACATATCTATCTACCATCTATCTATAGTTTTTCCTCTCCCCAACTAAAACTAAGTTCTATTAAAGCAGGGATTTGTTTGTTCACTGATGCATACCTACAAGTTAACACCTAGTAGGTGTTCTATGACATTTTACACTATAACATTGCATAACTATATCAAGTTCATTTGTCTGTTTTTCTTGTGGATGACCTTTTTGGTGGCTCTCATGTTTCTTTTTTTTTTAAGATTTATTTATTTATTTGAGAGAGAGAGAGCGAGCATGGGGGGAGGGGCAGAAGGAGAAGGAGAGAGAAACCCAAGCAGACTGTGCGCTGAGCGTGGAGCCGGATGTGGGGCTCAATCCCACGACCCCGAGATCAGGACTTAAGCTGAAACCAAGCAGTCACTCAACTGACTGGGCCACCCAGGTGCCCCTATTCCTGTGTTTCCACCATTGCTGCAATGAACATGTACAGGAATCTTGGTGCAGTTTGGATGGGTTTTATTCTATGGCATTGTCTAGATTTGGTTCTTTAGGAAGACGACTCTGACATTTACCTATACAGGATGCTCATGTGCAGTGCTCTTTGGAACAACACTTATAAGGAATTGAATGAAACAGGACTGGGTGAGAAAAAAATTAAACTGAGTTGTATTTACAAAACAAGTCTCAGCTCTGTAGCTGATGTGGTCTTTCAAGCTGTCCCAAACTGGGCTGGGTATAGACTTTCCCGAGCAGGGCATCTATTCATTGTTGGGTGTGGTAAGAGCAATTTCCTGAGAGGAAATTGATGCCCAAGTTGTAAGGGGCAGGTCACCCCTTAGGTCAGAGCGGTGCACCCTGGCACCCACAGGTGTATTTTAAGAGGAAAATTTTAGGTGGTAGAATGTGTGCGTCTTCAATTTAACTAGATTTTGCCAAATTGTATTTCAAATTGGTTGTACCAAGTTCTGCTCCCTTCAACAATATATAAGAATTTTTATCAGTATTCTCCCTTTTTACATTCTCTGTATCTTTCTTTCCCTGTGCCATTTTCTGGATAATTTCTACAGATCTTTCCTCAGGTATAAAAATTATCTTTCTTTGGCTGTGTCTAATCTGCTTTTTAAGTTATTGGGAGTTTTTATGTTTTCTTGCTGAGGTTTTATTTCTGGAAGTTTCATGCCTTTTAAAGTATACCTTTCCCCTTAAAAAGGAAATAGTTTCTTTCTTAGGCTCTGATTTCTTATTTTACTTTTTAATAATATGAAGCTTATCTATTTCCTATACTACAGTAAGTCACTGTATTTTTTGAAGTTCTGAACCTCTGATCTCACTCGTTGTTGCGTCTGGTGATTCTCATGCAGGCTTGTCTTTTCATATCTGTAACTATGAGATCGTGAACACATAACTGTGGGAATTCTGTACTGCCTGTATTTGTCCTCCAGAGAGATCTTAAATCTCCTTTTGCCAGGAAACCCAGACCCCATGTCTCTTCCATTAACAGACCTTATTTTTTAGAGTGGTTTTAGGTTCACAGAAAAATGGGGCAGAAAGTACAGAATTCCCATTTACCCCTTCCCTCCTACCCCCTCCCGCACTATTAACACTCCCACCAGAGCTGTACATAGGACACATTACCACTCCAAGTCCATAACTCACATTAAGGATCACTCTCAGTGACCATTTTTTTTTAAACTCTTTTTATGTGGAAAATTTCAAACATGCAGAAAGAATATAAAATATTAATGCTTCATGCAAGAGTGTCAGTTTCAATTCTATGCCTTGTAGGGGCCCAAAGCCTTTCACTCAGTCTCCATGGGGCAGCTGCTATCCAAGCTTCTTGCCCCTGAGATCAACAAAATAGCAAAATATCTCATCTCTCCGGGTTTCATTGTCCTATTCACTTGCATATTTGGAGTTTTCTTAATTTATTAGAAAATCAGCTACTCATTAGAAATATTTTGGGGGATGCCTGGGTGGCACAGTCGGTTAAGTTTCCAACTCTTGGTTTTGGCTCAGGTCATGATCTCAGGGTCATGGGATTGAGCCTCTTGTGGGGCTCCATGCTCAGCGGGGAGTCTGCTTAAGATTCTCTCTTCCTTTGTCCCTCCCCCAAACCCCTGCTTGTGCTCTTTCTCTCTCTCAAAAAAAAAAAAAGGAAAGAAAAGGAAAGAAATATTTTTGATATGTATTATACAATCTATCCAAGTGTCTTGAAGAAGAAAGCATTTCGGATGATCTACTCCACCATATTTCCAGAATAGAATCTCTCATGATTTTCCCACATTTGAATTGCTGCTTCCTACTTTCTATTCTTTTTCATGGTGATGTGGTTTGGAGTTGGTGGGGTCTGGAGCCAATGGCCAAGAAAGAATTCTCGAGATGTCTTTGGTGCAAAAGGGTATTTTTATTAAAGCACGGGGGGCAGGACCCGTGGGCAGAAAGAGCTGCACTGAGATTGTGAGGAGTGACTGATTAAGATTTTCTATCCTATGGAGGAGAGGGTGATGTTAGAGCTCCAGGAAATTGAGTCTATGGGTTTCTGGAGGTTGCTTTTTTCTTGTCAATCACTAAGACAGTTGCAAACTGATACATGTCCTGCATGACTATGATCTTTATCAATACTTTATATTTATGTTTTTTCCTTTCCTTTGTTCTAGGGCAGCCAAGAGTACCTGAGGAATGTCACATACATGCCACCTGGGGTGGGGGTGGAGTTTGTGGGGTGTCAGCTTGTGCTTGGCCCTCAGCTTGCCTTCTGCTCCGTCATCCATGGGGCACCTCTTATTTCCTCAACCCTCAGAATGTGGGTGACACCCCGCCCCGGGATTCCACTTCTCATCCGTGTCCACATCTTCAACTAAGTTGGTAATTCCCCAATTAGTACTTCTAGTTAAGACCTTGCCCTTGACACAGACTTTCCTGCTGCTTAACGGACGTCTCCACCTGGTGTCCCACAGTTACCTGCCCATGTGTGCCAAGTTCAAAACTGATTTTATTATCGTCTTTCAGTGACTGGCTTTCTTGAGTTATTGTCCTGCAAATCGAGCATCTAAAATCACAGTTCATGGGACATATACCATGATTCACTTAACACTGTAGATGGGATACGAATATGGGTTCACAACATCTAAGGCTCAACCCCATGCAAGGCCACAGACAAGGTTTATGGGGGTGTCTATATAGGGGTTACATTTAGTCTCAGAATCCAGGCTTTTCAGGCACAGAGTTGCCTTCCCTTTACCCGGAGAAATGGAACTTTCCGGGTCAGACAGCAGCACATCTGACTAGGGTCAGTGCACACTCAGGGTACACTGGTGGGAATTCTTTTCCTCAGCATTGGGACTTCCAGTCTTTACATTATGGTTTAGAAAGGGTGACACTGGTGATCTGCAGTGTTCTTCTTTTTCTCTGTCTCAGGAATATCTGGCACATTGCTGTCACGTAGCAGACTTTTAATCACTTGCTGAGTTGAGTTGAGTTAATTCTAATTCTCATGACCACTTGGGAGAGGTCATCTGAAATTGAGTGAAAAAATATATGTAGCTTTATGGTGGGAAATGACGGACCCTGATATGTTCATGTACAGGGAAGTAGATCAAAACCACTTTAGAAGTCAGGACGAAACGTGTACAATTGTTGCTTTCTCTAAAATTTCTGCTTGAATATATTGACCTGTGATGGGCATATAAATATGCAATGGGCACAGTATTGTGTCTCAAAAACAAGAAGAGAGATGAGTCAACAATGAGACATTTTTCTCAACAGTGCTGCACTGAATAGCATCTTAGATTGTCTAAATGCTTTTCTCAATTTAGCAAATTATTCCCTGCTTTTGCTTCTAGTTCATAGCTTAGATTCTGTTTGCTATAGATCATTCACCCTGTGTTAATCTGCCGCCAGATTTTGATGCATAAAGCAAGGTGTTCTTGGGACAGGAACATGGACATCTATAAATCTGAAACCTTGAGGTATTGAGATGTCAGACACCAAGTGCCCTTGTCCAGACCAGGGTTGGGGCAGAGAGCTGAATTTGACCTGGTTTTCACCTTCCCACCCCTAAGCTTGCCTTGTGTTTCTAGTTTCAGTTGATCATACTACCACCCCCTCAATTACCCAAACCGACATTCCAGATTCTTCCTAAATGCCTTCACCTGCCTCACTAACCACATTTAGTGGGTCCTTGTGTTATTGATTCAGTGCCTTTGCTGGGGACAGGATTGTCCCCTAGAGCACTCCATCAGTCCCCTAATTAACACCTCTTTCTCATTCATTCCGTATACTGCTGCCTAGGTAATAATTCTAAAAGAAAGCTTATTTTCCTCCCTTAGTTAAAATCCTTGGGGGACTCCCCACAAAGACTTAAGGACCAAGTTCAGATGTCTTGGTCCCCTCGGTTCCACCAGAGATGAGCTACTCATGTTGCATCATCTCCCAACACTTGTCCCTCTGTGTCTCCACCCTGAGCAGTTTCCCCTCCCTGTTTCCTTCCTGCATTTTCTCCATGGTTCCCTCTATTCTGAGGCTTCGCTTATGCTAGTCCCTGTGCCTGACTCCATCCTCTCTGCCATGCATGGGCCTGATCTGTGGCAGAGCCCAAGGCTCAACCCAGGCATCACTTTCTCTGGGGCGTCTTCCTAGAATCTTCTATTTGGTGTCTAAGCACATATTGATTCCCTCTTTTGTGTCAGAAACTTTATTTAAAATATCATATTTAATCTTCATCAAAGCCCCACGTTGCAGGTCCTACTACTGTTCTTATTGTACTGATAAGGAAAGTATACCAAGACGTAAAGCTATTTGCATATAAAACTCAGTGACAGGGTGGAGGTTTGAATCCAGATCTCTGTGGAGGGCAGAGCCTTTGTCCAAACTACCTGTAAAGTGTAGTAGTTACCTAAATCTGGAAGGTGTTATTGCTTAATAAATATTTGTAAGTTGAATTGACCCTGAGGCTTGGTCATAGATGCAATCTTAAGCAAGAAAATATATTTTGAGGTTCTTTAGCCTCCCTTTTAGGGCTCCAATTTTCCCTACAATGTCTCAACCCTCTCAATGCATATGAGATTAATTTCTTCAGATTTAATGAGCACCAGTGTATTCTAATATGCTCACACTTTCTGGCTTAAATCATTTGTATACTGATTTAGGGGACCTTTGGAAGCACATTGCCCTGGAATCCAGTGTTCTCATGCTGGGGCACGTTGAAGATAGCAGTTGTATTGGATAAAAGGAAGGTCTGGGGACAGATCTGTGAGTGACAAAACCTTCCAGAAAGCCTCAAATCACATTTCTACATGACTTCTGTAGAGTTGGAAGCAACTTCGTTTGCTTCATATAGAATCAACAGATCAGCTCAAAAAGGGCACCAATATAGTAAGTTCAAGGTAAACAAACTTTTGTATTATTTAGTGACAATTTAAAAAACCAGTCATCAGAGGAGATGTACCCTGGAGTGATCACCAACAAAAGCTTGGGGTCCACTGTTTCATGCACTGAGCTACACAACCCAAATCACATGTGTTCATTAGATTAAAAAATAAATGAAATAGGGACATCTGGGTGGCTCAGTCGGTTAAGCACCAGCTCTTGATTTTGGCTCAGGTCATGATCTCAGAGTCCTGGGATAGAACCCTGCATTGGGCTCTGTGCTCAGCAGGGAGTCTGCTTATGGATTCTCTCTCCCTCTGGCTCTCCTCCTGCCCCCCCCCACCTATCTATCTCTAAAATAAATAAATAAATCTTTAAAAAAATAAATGAAATACTACTTTGGGATATTCAGTATATCCACTTCAGGGTAAAATCAATAGTCATTTAATTATCATATTGTTGATATCGGCTTTATATTTATTTCTGGTAACTGAGCAACCAGAAACTTCCACTCATTCATTCCCTTGTTAATGATGAGTGAAGGCTCATACCTTAGAGGCATTTTAACCCCAGCTGTAAAAAGCAACAACTACTTGTCTGTTCTGAAGCTGTGAGCTCATGATATTTTCCTCAGGTTTGTCATGAGGCTGGGAGTACAGCTCTGGTGTCCCACCTTCCAATATGGCGCTCCTGGCAAATACAATTACAGCCTAAAATTAGCCTTCCTCCTGTGTATGTTTCTTTCTTAACCCAAACAAGTTCTTTCATATAACTAGGATAAATAAGGTAACTTTTAAAAAGTGAGACTGTAGCTTTTTATTAATTAATGAGGGAGAGACAGAGACAGAGAGGCAGGAAGAGACCCAGAAACATCTGTCCCAATCTACCTCTGTGGATATCCCTTCCCCCCCACATCCTCTAAAATTCCATTGGCTTACCATCTTTCAGTCCTTCTAACAACCATACCATCTATTTTTCATGATTTTTGTTGTTTTTTTTCTCGGCCTTGCATATATATTCATGGTGTCTTTCAAGTCTTAGCTGAAAGGTCACTCTCTTGGAAAACTTCTGCTCCCCACTGCAGAGCTGGGCACATCCTTCTTGGAGATCTCTCAGCGTTTATCCTCACTCCTGTCAGACAGCCCACTGTATTCTAATCACATGGGCACCCTGTCTGTCCTCTCCCCTGCCCTGCAAGCCACTGGTCACCAGAGCTGAACCCTCCCCTCCACAGTCCCAACCAACAGCCTTGCACCAGGGAAAGGGACTGACCAGGACATGCCTCTGGAAGGAATAAATGACCACTGGAAACCCCGTGGGCATTTGGATAGGGGTATGACACCTAATTCAGTATGTAATGAAAATCAAAGGCAAGGATGCTGCTATTAGGTTTCCCATTTCCCCCATGCAGGGTTTACAAGATGTCAAAACTAGAGGAAAAGTGAAAAATGCCAGTCATCATTTGGTAATTTTGTGTAAATAATGAAAAACAACTGTTGGACTTTTTGCTCCTTTGACCAAGTTATAGCCAAAAAAAGGCTTCCTAAAAGGAAAAAATAGACAAATTTGGCCTCATTAAAACTAAAGCTTGTTATCTGTGAAAGCCCATGTGAGGAAGATGCAAGGACAAGCTGCAGACTAGGGGACAACACAAGTACACCTCATTTTATTGCTCTCCACCTTATTGCATTTCACAGATATGATTTTTTTATAAATTGAAGGTGTGTGGCCAACCTATCTGGAGCAAGTCCGTCCGTGCCATTTGTCCAACAACATTTGCCCATTTTGTGGGTTCTTGTCACATTTTGGCAATTCTCACATTTCAAACTTTTTCATTATTATTATATTTCTGATGATGATCTGTGATCAGTGATTATGAGCCATTGAAAGCTCAGATGATGGTTAGCGTTTTTGGCAATAAAGTCTTTATTTTTTTGAAAAGATTTATTTATTTGAGAGAGTGTGTGTGTGCATGTGTGTGTGTGTGCAGGGGGGAGGAGCAGGCAAGAGGGAAAGAGAATATTGAGCAGACTGCATGCTGAGTGCAGAGCCTGATGCAGGGCTCCATCCCACAACCCTGAGATCATGACCTGAGCTGAAACCAAGAGGTGGACACTTAACCGACTGAGACACCCAGGTGCCTCAGCAACAGTCTTTTAAATTAAGGTATGTGTATTGTTTTAGGCATAATGCTATTGCACACTTAATAGAATACAGTATAGTATAAACATAGCTTTTATTTGAACTGGAAACCAAAAAAAACCCATTTGACTTGCTTTTGTTTTTAAAGATTTTTATTTATTTATTTATTTATTTATTTATTTGAGAGAGTGTGTGTGAGTGGTGGGGAAAGAATTAGAGGAGAGAGAATCCCAAGCAGACTGCAGAGCTTGGCATGGGGCTCGATCTCACAGCCCTGAGATCATGACCTAAGTCGAAATCTAGAGTCCAGCACTTAACCGACTGAGCCACCCAGGCTCCCCCTTTTGACTTGCTTTATTGCAATATTCTCTTTACTGCAGTGGTCCGAACCATATATTCATTAAAGGACTAGTATATAAATACATAAAGAACCATCAAAACTCAACATTAGAAAACCAAAGAATCCAGTTAGAAAATGGGCAAAAAGTAAAAAACTGAAGAGGATATCCAGATAGAAAATAGCGTATGAAGGAGCTCCTGGTTGACTTAGTCAGTACAGCATGGGACTCTTGATCTTGGGATCATGAGTTTGAGCCCCACGTTGGGTGTAGAGCTTACTTAAAAAAAATTAGCACAGGAAAAGTTTAACATCATTAGCCATAGAGGAAACACAAATTAAAACCACAATGAGCCATGTTTAGCTACATCTATCAGAATAGCTAACGTAAGAATAGTGACAACACCAAACCTGACAAGGATGCAGAGAAATGAACTCTTCCATTTCTGGTGGGAGTACCAAATGATATCACCACTCTGGAAAACAGTTTGGCAGCTTCTTGTTCAATTAAAGGTGCAATTACCCTATGACTCAGTGATAGAACACGTGGGCCTCTATCCCAGAGAAATAAACATTTCTGTTCACACAAAAACCTTTACACAAATGTTCATAGCAGCTTTATGTATAATAAGCCCAAACCGGAAATAGCCCAGAGGTCCTTCAATGGGAAAAATGGTTAGATAAGCTGTGGTAGAGCCATGGAATAACTTAGCGACAGACAGGAACACTCTGCTGACACGCGCCACCAACTTGAATGAATCTACAATTATGTTGACTGAAAAAAGCCAATTCTGCAGGGTTACATACTATATGATTCCATTTACATAACATTTAAAAAGTGACAACATTAGAAATGGAGAACAGATTAGCGGTTTCCAGGAGTTAGGGATGGGAGGAGTGCTCAGAGGGAGTTGGGTTTGGTTACAAAGTGTCAACATGAGGGATCCTTGTGGAGTGGGAACTGTTCAGTATCTTGACTATGGTGATGGACACATGAATCTACACACATGGTAAAAGTGGATAGTACCTAATACACACACACACACACACACACACACACACACACAGATTCATGAACACAAGTAAAACTAGGGAAATCTGAATAAGGTCAGTGGATTGTCAATGTCAGTATCATAGTTGTGATGTTATCCTACAGTTTTGCAAAATACTACCAGTACGGGAAACCAGTAAAAGATCTCTATGTATTATTTTGTATAACTGCATGACAATCTATTCTATAGTCTAATTATTTCAATAAAAATTTCAACAAAAAGAGGGAGGGCTTATTTCTACCCCTTATTTTTTCCCTCTAGCAACTTCTATTCTTAGAGAAACTTGCCAAGAAGATTGTTTCTCTCCCTTAAATTAAAATTCACAGTAACTGAGGAGAATGGCACTACTCAGACTTTGAGCTAGAATGTAGTACTAGAAAAGGAGGTTATCCTTTTATGTAGATCTTCCTGTATCTGTGGTGCAAATTTAACCCCAGTGTTATGTTTATGATACAAGCAGAACAAACTGCTGTTTTAGAAAACTTTTCTTTAGATTATTGTTTGTGCAGTTGTTCAAGAAAAGAAGTAGAATGATTACTCTAACCTCATGTTTTATTTTATTTTAAAAACATATGCAATATATAGAGACATACAAAATGAATTACCCCAAATAAACAAATACCAACATTTGCTTCAAAGTTCTTTGGGTTTCCTTCCCCAATTCCAAATATTCCTCACCCTTCCCAGAGTTAGGTATAATTATGAATTTAGTGTTCATGCAGTCCATGTATTTTTAAATTTTAACATACACACCTACACAACATATATGATTATTTTTAAAATTGTACATGTAGTTTACTACATGTAATATTCTGCAGTTTTTTCCTGTACTAAACATTCTGTTTTAGATATTGGTTCTGTTGATGTATGTGCATCTAGTTCATTTTAACAATTGTAGAGTATTTTACAATATGGATGTACTGTAACTTATCTGTTCTTCTATTGATGGTATATATTTGATCTCCAATTTTTTCCTAATGCAAATTTAAACCAAGAGCTTGACACTTGCAGCAGTGCTTGCTTAAGAGCTAATCAAACCAAGTGTTGTGTTTCACTATAACTTGTTCTAACTGAAACTGATTGGCAACTAGATGTTTGGAGCAACCTTGGTATATCAGACCTTCAGTGACCTAATTAAAGTCTCTTTCCTGATAATAAGAAAAACAAAAGTACCCTTATTCTGAGAAGTAATAAGTGAATATCAGAACCAGTTTTAAATGTATTTATTTCATCAATGATAGGCCTACTATAGCCATGATAACAAGTAAACATCAGAATTGGCTTTTTAAATCCCTCTGTTAAATCAAAAGCAACTCACTTCAGCGAAAACACCTCTGAAAGCTCATCAGTCAGTGGGAGCCTCATGCTTTGAAAAGGCAGCCAATCAGCATCAGACTCACTCCTGTTGATAAGCTTCTAAGACTGATGTCAAGCCACGCCCACCTCTATAACTAACCCAAAACATGCTCTGTAGGCAACACAGTCCATGCTTCTGAGACTAACTCCAACCTACTTCTGCCTCTGTAATCACCACTGCCCAAAGTAAGCTTCCTCCAGATTCCTATGCACCAGATGAGAGCAGTTTGCTTTGCTTAACGGCTGGATACCTGACCAGCATAACTTCCCCTCTCTAACCGGTAAGTTCAGCTTCGTGGTTTCAGACATTGGGTCATATTTTTCTTTTCCAACATTTACTGTTTACATGTTTTAATCAACTGTGCATGGCTATAGAGTATATAAACTATTTAACTTTATCCGGAGCATAAGCTCCAATCTATAATTAGCATGGTTTCCACGGGCCCCCTCCCCACTTCCCTCCCCACTGTAGAACTACTCAGTGAATTACTTGAATTGCATGTCTTCTCTTTCCAGGCAAGTAAACAAACTCTGTATTAGTCACTACAGTGGTCATTATTCTTTATACAAACAGTACTTCAATGAAAAATCATTTCCATATCTTCTTATCTAGATGCAAGACAGAGGGAACATAGCTTTACTAGAAATTGCCAGTTGTTCTCCAAAATGGTATTAATAATTTAGAGCCACACCATTAATAGTGTTCTCACCAACACTTTGTGCCATCAGACTTCCAACTTTTGCCCATCTGATGACTCTGAAAAGGTAGCTTAATGTATCAATTTATGTTTCTTGATTACTCAAGTGTGCTTGGACACCTTTGGCTGTTTATTAGCCATTTAGGTTTTTTTCTGTGTGAATTGCCTGTTCTTAAACCATTTTTCTCTTTTATCATTTGTCATTTTCTTATGAATTTTGTGAGTTCTTTATGAATTCCAGATATTAATCTTTTACCATATATGCTGTATCTATTGTCTACTTTTCTTAAAAACACATTTTTTTTTTTTTAAAGTAGGCTCTATGCTCAGTGTGGGGCTTGAACTCACAACCCGGAGATCAAGAGTCACACGCTCCACCAACTGAGCCAGTGAGGTGCCCCTATTTTTTAAATTATAATTGACAATTTAAATTGTTATATGATCAATTCAATCAAGTGTTTATCTTTGTGATTTGTGGTTCTTCTTGTTTAAGAAACCCTTCCCTACTCTGGAGTAAAAAAATACATTCTGCTGTGTTTTCTACTGATAGTTGTTTTCCCACATTTAGTTTTTAAAAATCAGTCTAGGGTTTATTTTTAAATAGAGTGTAATATTTGGAGACCTGAGTTCATGTTTTTATATTGAAATACAATACCGCCCCTAAGGACCTGTAGCTACGCACGACACGAATGAATCTTACCAAGTTGATGTTGAGCGAAAGGAGCAGGTCCCAGAAGTTGTGACAGAATTAGCTAATAGATTGGACTTAGAAGTACTAAGCAATTATGAAATCAAAGGAAACATTTTGAGGCCCATGTTCAATTTAATATGGACTGTGACGTGGTTATCTTAATAACACAATCCCTGTTCATCATAATACTTGAGTGTAGTGATGCTTCATTTATAAAGCAATGTTCACAAGAAAATGACTGTATTTAAAAACTGTGCTCACAGTAGTGATTCCAAAACCATGGACCAGCATCATCATTGTCACGTGGGAGGTTGTCAGAAGTGCAGGATCTGAGGCTTCAACCCAAACCCTGGGAATTATTATGCACATTGAAGTTTGAGAAGCAGTGGGCTGGGGGATTTATTTATTTATTGAAATAGCACGTTGGGGGGAGGCAGGAGAAGGGCAGAGGGAGAGAAGGAATCTTGAGCAGGCTCCACACCCAGCACAGAGCCCAATGCAGGGCTCGATCTCATGACCCTGAGATCATGACCTGAGCTGAAATCAAGAGTCAGGGCTTAACTGACTGAGCCACCCAGGTGCCCCTAGGGAATTTATTTTTAAGAGGCTCCCCAGGTGCTTCTAACAATGAACCAAACTTAGAGGAAAAGGCCCTACAGTGTTTTCTTCTAGGAAGTTCAAATAGTTGGCATAAGAATCAGACCTATAAATATGGAGAACATAGTATTGGTTGCCAGAGGGGTGGGGGTGGGAAGATGGGCAAAATGGATGAAAGGGAGTGGGAGGTACAGTCTTCCAGTTATGGAATGAATCAGTCATGGGAATAGAAGGCACGGCATTGGGAATGTAGTCAATGATATTGTAATAGCGTATGGTGACAGATGGTAGCTATACTTGTGGTGAGCACAGCATAACATGTAGACTTGTTGAATCACTATGTTGTGTATCTGAAACTAATGTAACATTGTGTGTCAACTATACTCAAATTTAAAAAAAATTTAAAAACCCCAAATAGTTGACATACATTCTGTCAAGTTTAATCTTCAAAGTGGTTTCTTTTGCCAACTTCTCTCTCCTATAGAAAATAGAGCTGCCATATGTACATGCCCACAAAGTTGGATGCTCATTTGGCTTGTGATCTGGTGTCTGTGGTCTTATATTGCAGGTTAGCTCTCATGGTCTTGGTGGAACGAATACCCCTAACTGGAATATGTATAGGGAAATGAGCTTATTTACCAGTTAACCCACACCTAAAATTCTTTAACTGTTCCAGATTAGTTAGAATGCCTCTTGATCCAGTATTTATAGGGTAGACTTTATTGATACAATATTTTGAGGATTAGTAATAAATCTACAAAATCTGCAAACTCTCTCAAGCCCTGAGGTGTTGCCTAAAGACCCATCTCTTTAAAAAGAAGAAACGTTTCATGATTGCTCTCTCAAGAATGTCAGTTTTTTGATTAATAAATGCCTTGAGGTTGGACTAAAGAGGAAGAAGAGACAGCGAGTGAGTGTCCTTTTGTTTGGGTTTTCTTATTCATTTTGATTCAGATCAATCTTGAACTAGACTCTCTCTGTCCTAATGTGTCATTCCCTGCATTGGCAAATCATTAAATAATTGAACTTGTCCAACTCCTTATTGCTAATTATTCTTTTGCCTAAAGAGAGACCCATTGTCTTCTTATCACTTCCAGGGCTGTGTGTCAAAGAACATCCCATTTAACCAATTTTCAGCTATCAGCCAGAACTGATTCACTAAGATGATAAAGCTAATGATATGTTGTATTTGATGACTTACTGCCCACAGGAGCTAGCACTTGTTTGATAAAGAGGAAATGGAAATGTACTCTGTGGGCTGTCACTTGTGCCAAATTCTTATCACATTAGTTAGTGATTGCATCTTAGAAGAGAGACGGTGAATGAAAACTTGTAGTGAAACTGAAAAACGAACCTTAGGTGATTAGAGAAGTGCTTTATATAAGCTTATTCTTCCTCGTAGCATTTTGCTAACCAACTCCAAATACAGGCTTGTTTTTCCCATACCTGATGTGTTCCTTAACACATTTATCATGTGTCCAACTAGTTTCTCTTGTGCCCTGCCACCATTTAATTTTTCCTCCCAGTTTGAATTCAAAGTTGTAATAAGTTAGGCAAAAAAAAGCAAGCATTTGGTATTACCATTTTTCATGTTTGTGTCTCCTCACTTCTTTTGATGAAGTAGAGGAATGTCAGATTTATAGGTTTAAAATGAAAGGTTCAGCATTTTGAGTATAGGTGCCTAAAGACCTAGCTCAGGGCAGAGGAATACAAAAAGAGTCAATAAATATTGCTATGAATTGAGCCATGCCTGGCCTGCGTAAAAAAGTAGCTTCCTCCTCATTGTTTATATAGAAGTCTATAGGAAATGAAGTGAGTGGGTGCATGACTTAGTTTGATGACTGAAATACATCATGTGACAATTAATAATGTATTATTATTTTTTATTACCATCAAAATGATCTTATTCCATATCCCCTCATAGAGAGTGTAACAGGATAGGAAATGATCAATATTTGCATAACGTGAAAGCTGTATGGGCAAAGTGTAGCCATGGCCTTTGACTTATCTTTTACTAGATTATGCTTCACTCTTCATTTTTTAAAGATTTATTTATTTGAGAGACAGAGAGAGAGAACATGAGCGAGAAGGAGAGGGAGAGAGACTCTCAAGCAGACTCCAAGCTGAGTGTGGAGCCTGATACAGGGCTCAATCTCAGGACCCTGAGATCCCGACCTGAGCCAAAATCAAGAGTCAGACGCTTAACTGACTGTACCACCCAAGTGCCCCTCCTCACTCTTTATTTTATTTTATTTATAAAGATTTTATTTATTTGACAGTGAGAGGCAGCGAGAGAGGGAACACAAGCAGGAGGAGTAGGAGAGGGGGAAGCAGGCTTCCCGCCGAGCAGGGAGCCTGATGCGGGGCTCCATCCCAGGACCCTGGGATCATGACCGGAGCTGAAGGCAGATGCTTAACGACTGAGCCACGCAGGAGCCCCCTCACTCTTCATTTTAAAGAATTTGAAAGGAAGTTTTAAGAGGAAACAAGTAAATTTACCCTTCTAACCCTTATGATCACATCATGGAAGAGATATTTTAGACTCTTCGAGATCATCAGTGATTCATGAGCATCCCCTGGCAGCCCACATTATTACTGAGTGGAGCTCAGCCAGCGGCACTCTGGTGACATAGAGTAAAAGACCAGATATTTGCACCTGCTATCACACAAGCTTTTACATTTGGTACAACATTTTACTCTCACAGCTGCACTTAAGGTTGTGACCTACCTTGGTTTCTCATCCAATAGGCTCTTCCTTTAGAGATGACCCCACAGCAGTTCCTGAGTCTGATCGTGTCAACCATGAAGGACAAAGGTTGACCAAGTTATGATTTGACAGTGGTTTTCAAGCTGGGTTCTCAAACCTCCTTCCTCAGAGTCCATGAGCCCTGGGAGTGACAAATCTAACAAGCTCCCTGCATGATACTGGTGCACATTACATTTTGAGAACTGCAGCTTCAGAGGAAAAGCCAGTAGTCAGAGATTATAAATGGTCTGGGAGAGATGGCCACCTGTCCCGGGCATGTTTGAAACCTGTGGGTATTAGCTACTCCTCCTACGGGCCCTGAGTTCTGGTCACTGCCTCCTGGTGAGTCTGTGCTGTTCTTTCAGAGATTGCCCCAGGTGTATGCCTGAAGCTAAGATTTGGTAAATGCTATAAACTGAATATTTATATTCTGCTAAAATTCACATGTGGAAGCCCTAATCCTCAATGTGATGGTATTTGGAGGTAGGGCCTTTGGAGGTCATCAGGTCACGAGGAAGGAGCCCTCATGATGAGATTAGTGCTTTTATAGGAAGCAGCAGGAGAGAAATGATCTCTTTCTCCACCATGTGAGGACACAGTGGGAAGGCAGTCGTCTGGAGACAGGAAGAGAGCTCTTCCAGAAGCCGGCCATGCTGGCACCCTGATCTCAGATGTCCCAGCCTCCAGAACTGTGAGAAATACATTTCTGTTGTGCCAGCTCCCCACTCTATAGCCTGAGCTGGAGGAGACGGTAAATGAAAAGTGGGCCAAAGCAAAAGGAAAATGGAAATCCTTGGTATGTATGAGTGTGTGCCTATCTGTCTATCCATCCATTATCTATTGATTGATCTATCATGTATCTCTACCGAAATTATTTTCCTTATTAGTCTGAAAACTCAACTGTTCAGGTTAGTTTTGGTTTTCAGGCAGCTGAAGGCTCAAGTGTCCAGGGATTCTCTTCACTTTCGCTCTCCAGTCTTAGGGCTAGAACTTTTCTAGTTTGTTTCATTTTCAGATCTAAGAGAACACCTCTCTCCTCCCTGGTCTACTTGGAACAAGCATCTGTAACAGCCAGAAGTGTGCCCCTTGTCTCTGCAGCAACTTTCTGCTTTTAGTAGAATCTTCTCTAAATTTCTGTCTGGAAGATCTGTAAAATGAAGAGTTGGGACTAGATGAGGTGAAACTGTTTTGTGAAGTGGTCACCGTGGCTGAATTCCTGAGTGGCCTTTGGCTTTGGAGTCTCATGGTGTTTTGGAACCATACCCATGTGACTGCCTTTGGGCAAAGGACTCCATAGAGAGATTTTCAGAATCTGAACTCTTCATGTATCACGGACAAAGAAAGGCGTTCAAACTCTTTAGCCACAACTAGCATTACTAGGCCCATCCGTGGGCAGAGGCCATGCACGAGCCAATGATGCCTCTGTGTATTGGTCCCTAGGTGATTATCTCTTCATGGCAGGTGAAGACCTGTTCGCTCAAAAGCTTGCGGGTGCCAAACTCAAATTTTTACACATCCAGTTGTTTAAAAATAACCCAAGGGAGTAGATGTTTAGCCATTTAGAGCCTGCCAGCTTTGCATACCCCGTGAAACCTCATCCAGCGTCTGCTAGCCATCAGTGAGAGAGAGCCCCAAGCTGCTACTGTCCTCTGACCCCCTGCTGTCGTGCTGAGGGAGCTGGGGAGCTGGGAAGCAGGAGAATGGACATTTAAGCTGAGGTCTGAGTGATGGGGATGAAGTACCAGGTTCAAGGGAAAGGAAAGAGTCCAGACAGACAATTGTTTTCTGCAAAGGCTCTGAGTGGAGAAGAGGCATGACTTCTTTGGCTGCAAGGCAAAGCATGAATAGGGAAAGTGTCAGAAGTCAAGTCCAGTGGGATGGCTGGATCACACGGGATCTTATCCACAGGTGAGGGATTTCATGTGCATGCGTGCGTGTGTGCGGGTGTGTATGTGGGTGGGTGGGTGTGTGGGTGTGTACTTTGTGCTTTGATATGAGGAAGAGGTAGCAGCATGAAGCTGTCACCTCCAGAATCTCTACCTCGTAGCCCAGAATCCTAGGTGTTTAACTCAACTAATTTTGGAGAGGTCACTCACATTTGAACATAAGGAGATACAGAAAGTTCTTTGGTCAAACCCCACAAAACCAAGTAGAACAAAGTTTACAGATTCATGACCTACATACAGGGCCCAGCTACCTCTAAGATG
The DNA here is from genome assembly GCF_037043125.1 of Eumetopias jubatus. NCBI lineage: Eukaryota > Metazoa > Chordata > Mammalia > Carnivora > Otariidae > Eumetopias > Eumetopias jubatus. The sequence goes on along the minus strand of NW_028274818.1, from coordinate 62,116,311 downwards.
TATTTTCCTGAGTTATAAAATATTGTTAAAAAACTAGCTTTGACTAGTTTGCCATCACTTAAGAGGGGGGATATTTCTTATAAAATATGAGTATTTGGCTTCCTTTCAAAAAGTAGAGCTATGCAAACACGAATATCACCCTCTAACAGAAACACAGTTTGCTGGAGATGAACAATGACAATCACCTGCTGACTTTCTCTCCCCAGCCTCTCCTCCTCCCCCAGTGCCCTTCTCATGCCATCTGTATGCCTTCAGGCACTTGAACTTAGGATAGCAGAATTGGAGGATGGAATCATCTCCTTGTGTTGGGGACAGGGACCATGGCCGTTCGCTGCCATGCTCTTAGTGTCTGACACAGTCTTTGGTGCATGGTAGATACTCATTAAAACGTAGTAAATCCGGGGCAGCTGGGTGGCTCAGTTGTTAAGCGTCTGCCTTCAGCTCGGGTCACGTTCCCAGGGTCCTGGGATCCAGCCCCGCATCGGGCTCCCTGCTCGGCGGGAAGCCTGTTTCTCCCTCTCCCACTCCCCCTGCTTGTGTTCCCTCTCTCACTGTCTCTCTCTCTGTCAAATAAATAAATAAAATCTTAAAAAAACAACAACATAGTAAATCCATGCAGGGAGCTGAAACGGACAACAGGAGGCAACTCGGTCTCTCACAAACATTGGCTGAAGGTCAAACTCTTAAGGCTGTCAGACTCCTCTGTAGAGCTGTTCAGTTGGGACCTGAAATTACCAATGGCCCCTCTTGGCATTAAGAGAACCTTAGAAGAATTGAACAGAGCAAAGGTTTTGGTGTTGTAGTCAATTTACTTGTACCTTGGAAAGAAATCTGACGGTGTTGCTGCAAATTTGCCCATGTGAGTATGGAAGAAAAGATATCACGCACAGTAAGAGGTTTAAACAGGGTCCTTGTTCCAGCTGTTTTCTTAGGAAGAACCAGGGAGGCATTACCAAAAAAAGGGGGGGCGGAAATTAAGAGCTAGGATCAGCATATGTTTCTCCCCTGAGGAGGCAGCATTATTTGAGGCATTTAAATACTCAGAAGCTAATACTAAAGTGTAAATTATATGAAGCAGAGCAAGTGTATGTTGTCTTCTCAAAGACTATTTTTCCCCTTATGTTATATTTATGTGAATTTCATATCCCACATCAAAGCTAAAAATACATTACTTTGCTTTCCAAAATGGACTGACTTAATATTTGGTTTTAATTGTAAAATGTGCTCATACAGTTCAAAAAATATAAAGAAAAAATTAAAATGAGCACAGAAACCCTTAGCCTAATGTAGTCACTAAATGCCCAGACTGGTATCAAACTGCCTTGGTTCAAATCTGGATTCTATCATCACTGACTGTGTGACCTTATGCAAATCACTTCATCCACCTGTGCCTCAGTGGCATCATCTGTAAAGTGAGGATCATGCTACATCTTTCAGAGAGTTGTTAGGAAGATTATAGGAGTTAGTATTTAAAAAGTACTTATCAAATAGTGTCTGTCACATAGTGAATGACATGTTTTGTTAAATAAATGGGATATTCAGAAAAATAATAGTTAAAATTTTTTTTGCTTAAAAATTCCAGGCTTTTCTATGTACACACAGATACAATTTACACAAACACATTTTTAAATGAATAGGCTTCTTTCCAAGTAAGATTTTCTCACCTGTATGTTTTGGTGAGTTTACATAGAAAGATTTTTAGTCATGGTAGTTTTATAACTTCAAAACATAGTTTAGACTTTTTTTGTATTATGAAATATTTAATTAAAGAATTTTTAAAATGGGTATGTAAAGAATAAACTAATAATGTAACAAAGTTTAAAATTTTTTCCATAATGTCTTACCCATATTTGGTAAGGTTTATTCCAAATTACCTTTATGTTGCTATTATAATTAGTACCCTAAAAATTACATTTTCTAACTGATTATTAATGTGATACAGAAATGCAATACATTTTTTATATTCCTCTTCTATCCCGGCCCCTTACTAAATTCTGTCATTATTGATTTCTTTGTTGAGTTTTGGGTTTTCTGCATAAACCGTCATCTGATCTATAGATTTCAGTTTATTTCTTTGTTATTTGAATATCGAAAGATCTTGCTTTGTAGTGACAACTTAGGTTTGTCAAGATGATAATGGAAAAAAGAATTACAGTAGGAAGGGCAGACAAGAAAAAAATTTTTTAAAGATTTTATTTATTTATTTGTCAGAGAGAGAGAGAGCACAAGGAGGGAGAGCGGCAGGCAGAGGGAGAAGAAGGCTCCCCACTGAGCAGGGAACCTGATGCAGGGACTTGATCCCAGGACCCTGGGATCGTGACCGGAGCCAAAGGCAGGTGCTTAACTGACTGAGCCACCCAGGCATCCCAGGCGAGAAAAGTTTGATACTGTTTTATTGTTTAGGCTTGAATATCCATAGGTTGTGACAGAAAAATAGGTAGTCATGATGTTAAAAAGAGCTACTATTTTAAACCACATTATTATGTTTATCTGATATTAATGGATCTCAGGTTGCTGTCAATGTTGTACCCCTAAGAAAAATGTGCAGCAGACCGATAACCCTGAGGTCAAAGACAGGTATTAAATAGGTAAAAAATGCAACTCTGCTGGACTCAGCTGACTTAGGTATAACATCCAAGAAGTTTATGAGCTCTTCTCATACTTGCAAATTACACAAAAACAACAAAACCTGGCTTGTCTTTTTTTTTTTTCTAAGATGAAAATTAAGTGGAGTTGAACACATTTAGAGACCCATATGGTGGAGTCAACTATGCTGTGGAGAGCTGCTGAACTAAAAATCAACAAAACACAAATATACGGTAAAATTTTTTTAAAGATTTTATTTATTTATTTGAGAGAGAGAGTGAGTATGAGCAGGAGGAGGGGAAGAGGGAGAGGGAGAAGTAGACTCCCCGCTGAGCAAGGAGCCTGATATGGGGCTTGATCCCAGGACCCTGGGATCATGACCTGAGCTGAAAGCAGACACTTAACTGACTGAGGCCCCCAGGTGCCCCAAAACATGATAACTTTTTTAAAGATTTATTTATTTGAGAGAGGGGAGGGAAGGGGCAGAGGAAGAGAGAGTCTTAAGCAGACTCCCCGCTGAGCATGGAACCTGACAGAGGGCTCGATCTTGCAACCAAGATTCCAACACTTAACTAACTGCACCACCCAGGTGCCCCAAAACATGATAATTTTTAATGCATTTCTGGGCTTATGAGAAATTAAAGAAATCTCTGAAGTTCTCTACTTCTCCCACCAAAAAATTAGCCAGAAAAGGGGGAAATAAACGGTAAAGAAACTCAAATGATGGAGGTTTTGTTTGTTTTGTTTTTTATTGAAGTAGAGTTGACATGCAATGTTCCATTAATTTCAGGTGTACAACATAAATGACGGAGTTTTTGAAAAGGGCAAATTTCAGTATTAGCCCTGTGATTGGTTCAGTAGTAGCCCTAATCTTTGGGCCAGTAGCAAAATGGGAGAGCTTGGCCAGAGTCCCACATAATCCTGGGAGCCCACAGGGTCTTGAAATGGTCATAGGTCAGTGGTGTCCCCCTGGAGCCTGTGCAGAAAAAACCAAATAGCCTTCTGGAGAAAAGACTTCCAAGATGCCTGTGGGTAAAGAGCAATCAAATATTAGCTCGCAATCATTCATCGGCAAATACATAAGGGAACAGAGTAAGCAGAACACAAAACGTTTAGATCCCAAGGATTTGGGGGGATACTAGAACTAACAAATGGAGAATACAAAATAATTATGGATAAAATGTTTCAAGAAATAAAAGATAGGATTATAAAAATAAAAAACAAATGCCTTTACAAATGACCAGGCAGACTGGACAAAATAACAAAATGAAAATATAGTTATGGAAATAAAAAATTCAATTATTAGATTAGATACAGCTGAAAGAAATTGTGGAACAGAAGATAGCTCTGAAGAACTTGCCCAGAAAGCAGAAGGGAGTGAAAAAGAAATAAAAAATATAAAATAGGGGCAAGAGCTACAGAAGACAGAGGGGGAGTATCTAAGAAAGGGCTAGTTAATGTCCCAGGTGAGGAAATGGTGGGGATAATGGAGACCATGTCTGAGGAGGTAATTGCTGACCACTTTCCAGCACAATGTTTTCTCAGAAGAACAAATAAAAGAAACCATAGTTTCTAGTGAAAGAGCAAAGACGAAGAGAAGAACATGGCAGCAGACGGGGAGAAAGAACAGATATGACCTAAACTCAAGAGCAAGTGGATGACCTCAGAGTCGTGTGCAGCAACATGGGGTCCCGAGGAGATCAGATTCCCATCTCATCCACACTAAGAGAAGAGAGCTATCAACCTAGAATCGTGCACCCAGAAGAATCTCTTTGGGGGTGAAATAAAGACATTTCCAAAAAAAAGGAAACGTGTGTTGAGTTTACCCAAACCAAAATACTTCTTAAAGAGAGCAGGGAGGGTATGACAATTAAAAGGTTTTAAAGTCATTGTTCTGAAGGCATAAGATATTTGTTGTTTGATTAAGGAAAGTATGGTAAAAAAAAACTTTTCAAGAAAACCATTAAAATAGCAAAAGTAAATGGGAAAAATGGAAACATAATGATAGAGTTGCTGTTTCTCTAGCATGGGAAGAAAATTTCCCTTACCAAAAAGAAACCTTTATATATATGTGATTTCCATTTTTTTCCTCTTTAATACCACAAAGAGAAAGGAACAAAATTTTAAAAACGAAGGGCCAGCCCTTCTTTAATAAAGCCAAGAGAGGAGCACTGGAGTGGCTCAGTCGGTATAGAATCTGACTCTTGATTAAGGCTCAGGTCATGATCTTAGGGCCATGAGATAGAGCCCTGCCAATGTCGGGCTCTGCACTGAGCATGGAGCCTGCTAAGATTCTCTCTCTATATCTCCTCCTGTCCCTCTCTGCCCCTCCCTACCACTCACACCCATGTGTGTTCTCTCTCTCTCTCTTAAAAAAAAAAAAGCCAAGAGATGTAGAGAGTTACAAGTGAGAGAATCATTATTCATACAAGAAAAATGTTCTTCTTATAGAAAAAATAACCATAGAATTATTTCTATAACCCATGCCCTTCATATATTTTTACCCGAGATCTATTTTTTTAAATACTTGTGAAATACAAATTGTAAAGAGAGTACATAAAGAATATATATGTAGAGTTTAAAGACCAATAATAAAATGAACAGCATATGCCCAACAACCATGCCAGAAAATGAATTATCATAACCTGGAAGCTCTCTGTGTCCAATCACATTACACAATATATCTGCCAGAAGTAGTTACTTAGCTGAATTTTGTTCCCTGGTTTTTCTTCACTGTGGTTACTAGACATTTTTATATCCTTACATAATATACTGATTAATTCTGACTGTATTACAGGATTGGAATCATATCTATGCATTCTTTTATGGCTGCTTAAAATTATTTTTAAAAAATTTTATCCCTATTGATTTCTGAAAATCATTCATTTTCATTGCTATATATTATTCAGTTTACAGAGGTAGTAGAAGTTATTTATTTCAATCTACAATTGATGAACATTTGGACTGATTCCCATTTTTTTTGCTGCAAGTAATTCTCCTAAAAATACTTGTACATGTTTTCCTGATGAATATGTGCAAGAATTTTTCTCTTTTTTTTTGAATTTTTCTGATATAAGTGAAATTGCCATGTCCTAGGATATGCACACATTCACCTCTGTGTCTTTATGTCTTACCGAAGTTACATGTCAAATACCGTTCAGTGTGGTGGGGTTTTCATGTTGCCTTTATTCCAGAATTTTCACCCAGTGGAATGTTACCAACAACCTGGAAGGTAGAAGAAAGGTGGAAAATTGTGCTTTGCCTCTTAAATTCTAGTATCTAAAGATAATACCTATCACTTCCGCTCACATTTATTTCATTGGCTTAAAGCAAGTTACATGGTCACACCCAGTTTCATGGGAGCAGGGAGGTACAATCCTCCCTGACAACTGGAAATATTGGTCAGGAGCTCTAATGTCTGCCATAGTCCACCATTTGGGACGCCAACTATTTGGTTCATTCTCCTTCACCCATGCGGAGCACAGAAATGCCTTTCTCAAGGAAGTCAGTACAAAAGCCCTATCCATTCAGGCAATGAGCTCAAAGTTCATGACCTCCAGGTGAGGGGCAACAGTATTTAAATGAGAGGTTTCTGGGGTGGGGTGGGTGGTTTTATGATTGAATTGTCACTCTAAAAAGACAGGTTGAAGTCCTCATCGCTGGTGCCTGTAAATGTGAACTTGTTTGGAATTGGGGTCTTTGCAGAGGTAATCGATTAAAGGTGAGGTCATACTGGATGAAGGGGGGGACTCTAGTCCAATGTGACTGGTGTCCTTTTAACAAAAGGAGAGATGAGAGAGGAGAACGTCTCGTGACAACAGAAGTGGAGGTTAAAATGTTTAGGTGCTGCCAGCCAAGGAATGTTCTGGAATACCAGCAAACCACCAGAAGCTAGAGAGAGACAAGGAAGGAGTCCCTCCTCTGGCGGGTTTCAGAGGGAGCATGAGTTTGCTGCCACCGGATTTCAGACATCTAGTATCCAACTGGGAGTCCATTTCGGTTGTTCTGAGCCACTCACTGTGTGGGATTCTGTTACAGTAGCCCCCGGAAACTAACACAGATGCATCCTAAACATTTGTCTCTACATCAGGTCCAGTGTAATTCCTCCTGAATTGAAAACCTATGATCTAAAAAATACCTTTTTGCTCCCTGTTTCCTCCAACACACATACACCTGATTTACAGGGCTGGGACAGGACCATGGCAGGTACGTGTGTCTGCGAGGGACAAAGAGGACCTGAGTATGTGCCCAGAGGAGTGGAATGTGGAGGATGTCACCACTTGTCCCCCTGTCCTCCCAGCTGCGTGTTTGGATTGTCCCTCCATGTCTCTTTGAGGTCAGGCACAGCCATGTATGTAACCGGCTCAAGGGAACAGGTTTGGATGGAGGTGATGGGCTTTTAATTATTGACCCAAGACTTTCCAGCCATGGGGAAAACATTTCCTGAGACGAAGCCTCCGTTGGGCTGATTGATGATCAGAACTCTTTTATCCCCACACTGGAAATGCAGGTAAATCCTGCTGCTTTAAGCCACGGAGATCCCCGATTGTCATCGCAGCCTAATCTCGCTGATCCTGACAGACCAACCAGACAACTCAGTGGTCTATTCTTGAAGCTATTACATTGCATTACAATAAAATAAAAGAAATAAACACTTGAATGTAATCTCTAATGTTCCACAAATCCTTCATTCTTCAGGCTGAAAGGGACCTCTGAGTGTAATGGCTCCCCATCCAACTTTCTGCTCAATCGTTTGGGCTCTGCTGCTGCTGCTACCGCCTGCACTCACTCGTGCAGTTATTGAATGGCAGGGGGTGATGAGAGAGAAAAAAGACACAGCTCCTTACATGACGGTATTCACCGTCTAAAGAGGTATTCAAGGAGGTAAGCTCCTTCCGTCATGGCAGTGTGAGAATTTCTACATGAATCCTCCTGTTGTCTGGCGCACCAAAGAGGCGGGGTCACCCTGCTGTGAGCTGCCTTTGGGGGCCGAAGCCTGGGGTGAGAAGTCACTGCAAGGTACAGGGGGCTGGGGTCTTAGTGGAAAACAAGGGACGGGTCATAACACGATTCATTAGTCTGTGGAGAACCTCTGTCAGAAAGAAAAGGCAGCTGTGAGAACGCAGAAATCAATAGGTCTGAGTGTTGAAGGGGGGCAGAAGCAGGATGAGAGAAGGAGGGGCACGTCTGGAATCTTCGGGATAGATGGGGCGGCTCTGCTCTGGGGTGGATCAGAACACCGCAGACCTAGGTGGGCTCTGCACTTTCACTGAGGGGAAGTGACGTTTGAATTGCTGCCAAAGGATGCCCAGGGCTCCCGATAATCAAGCACGCAGGATTCAGTCATTTTGGGATGTCAACAGTCATGTGGGGCAGAGGGAAGTGAGATGGAATGTTCCCTCGCACCAAGAATGGGGGAGCAGGGGCTCCGGACCATTGCACAGAACTTCGCACCCGTGCGTGGAGAACTTGCATTTGATATCAGAGACAACAGGGTGCCAGTGAAGTTGTCAAGAGGACACCCTATGACCTGCGTCGTTACTCTGGACGGGTTAGTGCTGCAACTCACAGAGCATGAGCTGGTGTCAGGCGAGTCCCGTGGCAGGACAGGTGGACAGAAGGAGCCTGCCACAGTCCCAGCAGGACAACGTGAGAGGCTGGATCAAGACAGTGACAACAGGGATGTAGAGGAGAGAGGCCAGAAAATAAAGCCACTGCCAGGCAGGGCTGAAGGCTGGGATTGCAGGGGTAAGGAAGATGGGCAAGTCACGCAGACCGGCACTTCAAACCGTGGTGATAAATACCGGCTGGCCGAGGGGACCTCAGCTCTAGCAGCACTGCCGTGAACTGGCCGACGGACACCAGGACACCCCCCCCCCGCCCCCGGCCCTGAGTTTACCGCTAAAAGGAAGGGGTTAACAGGAAAATCTAAAGTTTCTTCCTGCTTGAAGATTCCATTATTCTAAGCTTTTTCCTCCCCCTTCGTAATACTGGGTTCTAAAACCAGTGATACATGAAACGGCTGAAATTTTTCTCTAAAGTAAACTTAGAAAAATATATCGTGCATGGCCTTGGGTCCAACACTTATCGAGAAAGGGATGAGCCGCCTGGTAAGGCAGATGACTCAGCTTTGGAATTTGACCTTGAAACAGTGCAGCCTAAAGAGACCCAGAGGGAGGAGGTAGTGAGGGGAGCTCAGAGATAAAGCAGGAAATTTGAATTGAGCAAGATAATTAAAAATTGAGAACAGTTTTCCTCGCTTGCTGTATTTGTTACAAGCTTGTGGGTTATAGAAATATTGAGCTTTAATTTTTGAGCGAAACGTAATGAAACTGATCGATTTTTAGGCTGTTGGGTCATTCATATCTTTTTAATCATTAAGAACACTTCTGGAAGATTTGAGTTCTTTGTAGTGGATCGTTTGGAAGATCTGTGGATAGAACCTCCATTACCTGAGGTATGTTCCAGAATACAGTACAGTAAAAATGGTCACAAACCACACATTTAATGGGAATGATTAGCAATAAAAAATGCAACCATTTCCCTCTACATTGTCAGCAGACCTCCTGATGAATGTTTTATGTTAATGTGCAAATGTTCTTTTTGGTCTGCCTGACTTTAGTGAAGCAGCTTGAAAATATTTCATCCCACATTTTAAATACTTTGTTCCAAGGATATGGAATAATAAAATGTGCTTCCCAGCATCCTAAATAATAAATCCATTTATTCATGAGGCAACTAATTTTGTAAACTTCATGTAACTGAGGTTTTTCTGATCTGATGTAAAATTTTCCAAGAAAGAGGAAGGATGTAGAGTAAATAAGAATCTTTTTTATCTTTCTGAGTGTCATGGTAAACACAAAGATGCCGGACAGACTCTTAGAACTGAAAAATGGGATGTATCCCTCAGAGTCATCTAGGCTTATGCTTTAATATCCTTAAAATCGACAATGGGCTTATGACCCCGATGGAAGACAAATGGGTAATGACTTCCGGAGAAATAGCATTTGACTTACCTTCCGTTGTGGAAGAAGACAATTTAAATCTGTGGCGCGATACCACAGCCTGAAAGGATGTAAATGGAGGAGGTAAAAATTGTGGGGCACGTTTCCAGTGGCTCTGGGAGGAGGCAGGGAGAGAACCGCTCGTTATCATCAGAGAGGTCACTGGGCTAGGGGCTAACTGCCATTTTGATTTGGCCTGGAGTTCAGTTGGGATGGATAAAAGGTGGTGGTAGCATGTAGAGCTGGAAGTGGGATTTTGGAAGTTGGTAGAAAGTGAGGGAAATGAGAAGATTATTTATATTCATTCATTCACTTCTTCAGCCAGCCAGCCATTCATTCAATAAATATTTGTTGACACGTAGTATGTTCTGGGCACTCCTGGGAAGAGAGCAGTGAACAAGACAGACAAACTCTTGCCTTCAAGGAGCTTATATTGTAGCCAAGGATGCCAGATAATAAACAAGCGAGCAAAAGATCTAGCATGTGGGAATGTGATAAGTATTATGGAGAAATATAAAGCAATAAAGGAAGGTGTGCTGATGTGGATCCAGAGGCTATTTTAAATAGATCGCAGGGGAAGGTCTTGCTGATAAGGTGCCATTTAAGGAGTGAAGGAGAGGGTGGAGACCCAATCAGCTAGGAAGACCGGACACTCAAGGGCAAGAGCTTTTCAGGTAGAGGACAAATAGCATGAGCAAAGGCCCTGGGGCAGGAGGATTCTGGCTCATTCTTGGAAGCAGATGGTTGGAGGAGAGTGGGCCCAGGAGAGAAGTCTCTAATATGGCATGCGAATTGGGGCTATCTAGAGAATGTAGTGCCTTGTGGATTCTCACTCTGCCAGAGATAGAAGCCACTGCAGAGTATTAAACTGAAGGGTAATGTAATCTAACGTGGATTTTAAATAATCGCTCTGGGTGCTATGTGGAGAACAGATGGGGCAGGGGGGAAGGGTGAAAGCAAGGAGCCAGAGATGGGGATCTTTCAGTCATCAAGATGCAGAATGGAGATGGTTGAGCCTGGGACAAAGGAGCAGAGATAAGCAGCTATTGGATTCAGAGGAGATTCTGAAGGTAGAATCAACGGGACTTACTGATAGATTGGATATGCGGTTCAAGAGAAAGAAGTGTAGGGGTGCCTGGGTGGCTCAGGTGGTTAAAGCCTCTGCCTTTGGCTCAGGTCATGATCCCAGGGTCCTGGGATTGAGTCCCACATCCGGCTCCCTGCTCAGCGGAGAGCCTGCTTCTCCCTCTCCCTCTGCAATGCCCCCCCCCCCCGCGTGCTCTCTCTCTCTCTCTCTCTGTATCTCTCTGTCTCAAATGAATAAATAAAAAAAACTTAAAAAAAAAAGAGAAAGAAGTGTCATTAATGACAAAAATGACCATCTGAGCACCTAGCAGGGTGACACTGGAGATTGGGACCCTGAAGACAGTACAGGGGACAGGTTAGGAATTTCTGTTTGAACCTGTTAGATTTGGAATGTTTCAAAGTGTGGAGGGAAAAACAAAGCGTGCACTCCCTCGGATTTTAATATGTATTGTCCAGGAAAACAGATGTGTGTGATAAAAGTTTGTAAAATAGTAGAAAATGAGAACCACAAAATTTAAGGCGGTGGCTTCTCCATTTGGGGAAGAAAGGGCAGAGCATTGGCATCAGGAAGGAATCACAGGTCAATGCCATGAAACTGGTGATGCACATTTTTAAATGGACGAGAATGTTCACTGCTGTTGATTTCATTAATGTTTCATAACTTACATATATTCTGTTGTATCAGTCAGATATTACACGATAAAAAACATTCAAACAGAATGAGAGGAATTGGAAATAGGGATTCCAGATAATTATTTTGAGGAGTGCTTTTGTGAAGAGGGGCAGAGAAACTGGGTTAAGTGGAGTAAAGAGGGGGTGTTTTAAAAATTGAATAATAATAATAAAGGGCTGTGTGCTGCTGGGAATGTTCCAGTTGGGGGGGCCCTTGGTGGTTCAGGGGGGCAAGTTGCTGCAGACTTGTCCTCGAGCGGGAGAGATGATAGGCAGGGTGCTGCCTGCCACCTCTCCATTGATGGAGTTACTTTTATATTCTAGATAGAAATCCATTAGTGGTTTTATATATTGTAGATGACTTCTCCTGGCCTGTCAGCTGTTGTTAGCATTCTTCGTTGAACAGAAATTCCTATTTTTGATGATTTAAATTCAATTAGCCAAAATATAGTACATCATTCATTTCAGATGTAGTGTTCACTGATTCATCAGTTGCGTATAACACCCAGTGCTCATCACATCACGTGCCCTCCTTACTCAAATATCTGGTGAGTCCTTACTGTGTGCTCATCTGTTTTAAGATGGCCACACAAACGAGCTGACTGGAAGCTCTGCATGTGCAGGAGGACCGCCTGCTTGTAGGCACCTTGTGGGGTGATCTTGTGGTTGGTGCCTCACGGTCTCTTCACCTCACCTCAGGGGTCAGACTCCCCCAAGAAGGGTCTTCTTATATCCTACCTGGAGGAGATCACTGAGCTGTTGGCTTTTAGAAAGGGTGAGGGAAGTCCCGGGGGGAAGGGGTAGCGTTGAGAGAGGTTTTTAGGCTAGAATATACAAATTTTTTACACAAGCCCTCTGCTTTTGGGGGCATCCCCCAACTTACACCATGCCTGCATGTCCGTAAGCCCAGAGACTCTCAGTTCACACTATCAGAGAATAAACGTCCAAGTCTTCTTTCCGGGTTCGGGTAGGGGCACTGGGCTGGCTAACCAGAGTTGGGGGGAATGTATGTGGTTCTAGAGTTTTAGAAACCTGGGCTCAGTCCCCTTGTTGTAGCCCCGTAATCCCCACACTCCAGATGTCCTCAGGGACTCTGGAGAGTCAGGGGAGTAAATCTGTGGCTTCCTGCCTTGCTGCTCTTCTGGCTAGCATTCAGCTTTCTTGTGACTTCTAAGTCACCATTTATCTATTTATTTCCTCACTTCTGAAGTTTGGGGGCACACATTTCTTCTTTTCTACATCTTTTTGTGAGGCTAGAGACTTTCATTTCCCTGCCATCTTGGAGAAAAGCCGTTTCTGCTTCCCTCAAAGATGAGGCCTCCGGGCTGAGGCTTCACTAGCCTTCCCAGCTGGCCTCCGAGCTACCTGGCACTTATGGGAAATGCCACCAAATTTAGAGGAATTCAACTCACCTGTCTATGATGACAAACAGAACAAAACAGCTCATGTCCCAGAGGCGGGTCCCCACTCCCTTCCCGAAACCTTCCCTACCCCCATTCCTGTCCCATGGAAGAGCTCTCCCCGATGCAAATGGAGGAAATACCTCTCTGAATTGAGCCTGGGTAGAGGTGGAGAATGTGATTATGTCTGTGAGCTTTTCTCAAAGCTCATGGACTCTTTAAAATTGAGAGCCCAGCTGTGCAGCCAGAAGCTGCGAGACACACACCACTTTGTAGAACTCTCCAGCAGAGGCAGCTGGTCAGAAAACAAAGGCCTTTGTCTCCTGCATGAATGATTGCACCTGGAGCCAAGTGGCCATGTGTTCTGTGCTTCCTTCTGAGAGAGCAGAAGCGCCAAATTTAGGTCCCAGCTAAGAGGAAGGCTCTTCTCCTTGACCTTGTGCCAAGGGTCTAGACAGCTCCTGCCTTGCACTGTAACGCAATTTCCAGATTTGTCTCATTTTTCTTCCAAAGAGCTTTGTAACACAAAAACATATTTCAATCCTACCCCAGCCCCAGTTTGTAGCTACGTGACCAGAGAAACAGAGACGTCTGACGTGCTCACTGTAACTCCGCATCAGAGATGCGTGCTGGTATGCAGTTCAGGCCATTCACCTTGGCTGACTCCCCCAGAGACCCTAATTTTTCTAGGAAGGTCGTGGAAGAGTGCAGATAATTTTCCAAATGCTCTAACCATTTCTTGGAATTTTCAATGTTTGCTTATTAAACTTTCTGACCTGAGGTCATGGTGATGGATTTCCAGAATATTTTTTAAATTAAAACATGAAAAAGTTAAAAAAAAAAAAGGCACTGAACATTTTGTTGGTGAAGCTGAACCTGAATAGGCTCAAAAGTTAGAGTATAATCTTTCATGAAGGGAGGATTTGGATGATGAATTAATAATGCACTAACGTTATTAAGTTCCTAGGATGGAAATTGGATCTATTGCATGTGCACAGGGAAAACTGGCCGAGGTGAATTAATCAATTACTTATGATCTCACACAGAATTCTGATTAGTACATTTCTTTCTGGTAGTCATTGCAAAACAAAACACCTAAGTGCTCTATCAAAGATGCCTCACAAATATGCCAGTCACCGTAAATTGCTCTAGATTAGGATCATAGTTCATAAAATGGGAAAGAGCAGTGGCAGCTGGGACAGTCAAGGTGTAGCGGGGACCCACGGTCCTGCTTCTAATCACAGAATTCCCACTTCTGGTTTCTCTGAACTACTCTTTATTATGTGTTAGGTTCCCCCTAACGGTCAAAGGTGCCCTTTGAAGCTGTGGTTCTCAATCTTTTGTATCCCTAAAGTTTTCAAATATTAGGACAAAATGGGAGCTGATGTAATTGCCACCATGTGGTAGACTGAATTATTAGTCACATTTCCCCCTCCCCTGTAGTGTGGTTCTACCTTTATGACCTTGACCCCACAGAGGGTGGAAAGTGCCTCACTCTTGACTTTGGGCTCCGCTATGTGATTCACTTTGGCCAAAGGAATGTTTGGGTTTGTGCTCTGACTTCTCTGCCGTTGTCATGGGAAGAACGTGTCCCAGCTAGCCCAGTGGCCCAGAGTGAGAGGCCCAGGGAATGGAGCTGCACCACCAACCCATAAGGGCGACCAAGAAATGAGTGCTTATTCTTATATGCCATTGAGCTCTGGGTACATGTTACACAGAATTGTTGTGGCTATAACTAATGGTTCTACTCAACATTTTATTTTATTTGCCAAACAAGAATAGCAAAGGACAAAAGTACTCATTATTTATTATTACCATCATTTCATATGAGACAGAACATCTTATTACTAAAAACCAGAAACAACACAATTTAGAATAAAGGATTTTCCTTCAAACTGAAATATTTAACTCTATGAAGAACACATTAAAGTCTTTTCATTTGCCTCATTTTTTTTTTAATGGGACCTGTGAAAATTTCATCGTTGGCTTGTAGCAGTCCAGAGAATAACTATAAGGAAGCTTTACACAGAGAAAAGGATCTAGTCGGGGGTCCCCCAGAAGGCTTCCTGGTCTCCCCAGCTATGTATGAGTCAAAGTTCCTCATATTTTCTTCCTGTATAGCTCAGGGTACCATTTGCTATAATGACTTTCCATTACAAAAATCTCTTTTTCATCTCTTTTCATTACAAAAAATCTCTTCCTTTAACTCTTCAAAAGGCAAGCAACACCTCTTGCATTTAAAGTATGCTGTTTCTGAGGTGAGGTGAGGATGTTCAGAAATAGCCAGGAGAAGTCCTTCAAGAGGTGTCCCTAAATGAAGCAGGTGGTTTTGGGTGCCGATGCCCAGTGTCTGCGACCGCAGTCCTCAGTGAGAGCTGCCTGATTGGCAGGCTTAGGCAGGGTGATGTTGGATTTGTTTTCTCCACTTTACTTGCCTTTCTTATTTTTAGCATCACTGTTCACAAAGAAAATAAAAGAAAAAAAAAAAAAAAACCACCCCGAAGACTGAATATTGAATTGCTGGTTGCAGAATATAAATTATAGCCCAAGAGAAGGAATTTGGCTTTTCCTCTTGTTATAAAGCATGAGAGTAGTTATTCACTCAGGAAATTGGAAATTCAAGTAAAAGACCTTCCTGGGACAGGTGGAATGCTAATTGAGTCTTCTAGATGAGGGCAACACCAAACCTACTGCTTTCCACCAGACCTGACACCCACAGCCTGTGAATTCAGCCAGGTGCCCAGGCGAATCACCAGCTCCCTGACATACCAGGCAGGGATTATGGGTGGCTGGGGTTGGCTCTTCACCTGCCATAGAATGGCTCTGCTCAGTCATCACATTATTCTGGCTCTTGTTTTGGAAATTAAAAATAAAAAGCAAACTATAGATACATATACAAACAAATGCATATAAAAATGGTAAAAACCAAATAACAAATTATACAGGGACATACTTATGCAAAAAAATTATTTGTCTTTATCTGAAATTCAAATTTAACAGAATATCCTGTATTTTATCTGGCAATTAATCTAGGAATGAAATGGATTCGCTGCCTTTGTGGTTTATATGTTATTCATTGAGCTACAGGGGTTTAAAGAGGTGAGGTATGATTCCCTCAACTGTGGGGCGAAGCGGTAAAGACAATTGGCAAAGACAAATTGCATGTGGCAAGCTTCTCATCCTGTTCTGTTAAAGTCCTGAACGCCCCTCACCCACTGGCAGCTGGCCAGCAAATAACATTTTCACTCCAATGTGTGGAGGTGAGCTTTCTTTGATTTCCCACATCCTCACTGACAAACTGTTATGGCTACCAAAGTAACTTGGCTAAACAGAAACTAGGAGCTGAATTTCTATTTCCTATCCTCGAGGAATTGCCTTTAAGACTACTAACTATGTTGGGGTGCACGGAGGATTGGTATGATCAGACTCCTGAATTCTAACGGACCAACGCCAAGGTGGCAGTCTGAGGAAACATACACTGTCCACCTCGTTAGGAATTTGGCTCTGCATCCTGGGTGGGCTCCTAGGTGGGGGAGGTCTGGGGCTCTGCTTTACTCCTATGATTTAAATCCAACACAAGGAATCTAAGTTCTTCGCTCCTTTTTCATGGAACCATATACTAGTCATGGTGATCCAAATGTTAGCACTCAGATGTGGGTGGGAAAATGAGTAAGGCTAGAGAAAAGA
Organism: Eumetopias jubatus; assembly: GCF_037043125.1. Lineage (NCBI taxonomy): Eukaryota > Metazoa > Chordata > Mammalia > Carnivora > Otariidae > Eumetopias > Eumetopias jubatus. The sequence continues at coordinate 62,099,876 of NW_028274818.1, read as the reverse complement.
AGACTAGAAGTCCTTGCCCAAAGCAGCATTTCTTGAACACCCCACTCTACATTTTCCTGTTCTGGGATTCAGAGATGCTTCAAATATTCAATAAACATGATCAATGAATGACTGAATTACCTATGATACTTTTCCATATTTTAAACCTGCATTGTCTATGATCACCTCTTTCTAGGACAATTTTATAGTATTGGTTTTTTACCAGGGAATAGATAGGCCAGTCTTTCCTCTTGGATGTCTAAGTAAAAAAATTTGAAGTTCAGAAAATTTTCTTTCAGCTTCGCAACTCGCTGTTGGCAATGTCTTCCTAATTTTTTAGAGTTATCATCAAATTTGTAAAAATATTATAAAATTACTTTCATATACGAGCAGTGAGATTTCAGGGACTTTCAGTTTTCTTGTTTGATATCTGCCCTTACATGCTCTAAATTGATGACACTCAGTGACCAGGTATCCAGCGATTCTCAGCAAGATGTGAATGAGTTGTCCTGAGTGCTTTAGGAGTATCCCTTGGAACCAACTACATCAAATAAGGTCTAGCAAGAAAACCTACCTGTACATGGAAGTGAACTGCAAAGTACACTAATATTTTCTACTAAAAGCAAATTGAATCACTGTGTTTGTATCCTTTGGATAAATACAGACTAGTGCAATTTCTGGGTCATAGGGTAGCTCTATTTTTAACTTTTTGAAGAACCTCCATACTATTTGGTGCAGAGTGGCTGCACCAGTTTGCATTCCTACCAACAGTGTGAGAGGGTTCCCCTTTCTCCTCATCCTTGCCAAGTGATCCAAAGGGACACCTGTATCCCAATGTTTATAGCAGCAATGTCCACAACAGCCCAAATATGGAAAGATCCCAGATGTCCATTGACAGATGAATGGATAAAGAAGATGTCGTATATATAGACAATGGAATATTACTCAGCCCTCAAAAAGAATGAAATCTTGCCATTTGCAACAATGCGGATGGAACTAGAGGGTATTAATGCTAATCGAAATCAGTCTGAGAAAGTCAAATACCATATGATTTCACTTATATGTGGAATTTAAGAAACAAAGCAGATGAACATGGGAAAGGGAAGGAAAAATAAAATAAGATGAAAATTGAGAGGGAGATAAACCATAAGAGATGCTACACTCTAGGAAACAAACAGGGTTGCTGGAGGGGAGGTGGGCGGGGGATGGGGTAACTGGGTGATGGGCATTAAGGAGGGCACATGATGTAATGAGCACGGGGTGTTGGATGCAACTGATGAATCACAAAATTCTACCTCTGAAACTAATAAAATAAAGCAAATTGATAGATCCCCAATTCAACATTTTTATAATGTTTGCCAAACTGATGTGAAAAATGATTATCATTTTTATTTGTATTCAGAGTCCTTGTGAGGCTAAACTTTCTTTTCCTTTTTTTTTTTTTTTGGCTTTTTTCATTGTTTTATTGTGAATGTCCAGTTAACTCATTTCTCTTTTTAAGTTTTTTCTTTTTTCCTATTGATTTACAAGACTTTAAAAATCTATATTAAAGATAGTAAACTTTATGTTTCACATATGTTACGGATGCTTTTCTGCTTGAATATTTATCTAGTTTATGGTGATCTCTGCTGCATAGAAAGTTTTAATTTTTTATAATTAAGTCTACAAATCTTGACTTTTATGGGTTCTACTTTTGGCCTCATTCTTAGTAAGTTCTTCTCTATCGCATGATTGTAACAAAATTGACCAACTAAGAGTGGTAACTACGAGAATAGCAGTATTAATAATATAGCTGCTCTATCTGTTTATTTAGTATATGGTGTTTACCAGAGATCTCACTAGATACTGAATTTACGTGATTATACTGAATTCTCTTTAGCTCAGCAACCTAGGTGTTGTCAATTTCAACAAAAAGATCCCTGTGGAAATTTGTTTGACATTAAAAATTGACTCTTCATATGTAAGATCATGCTCTGTCTCTTCATTTATTTATTTGATGTATTAAAGTAAAATTTTATAGTTTCTTTATGCTAATCTGGTTCATCTCCTAAGGAGAGTTTTTGTTGTATTATGAATGAGATCTTTTTAAAAATTTTGCTTGTAACTGGTTACTATTAGTATGTAGCACGCCTTTTGATTTTTGTATGTAGATCCTATATCTGACCACCTTACTTTCTTCTGTGTCCTAATAATTTTGCAGTTGATTATCTTACAGTTTCTTGGCAGATTGGCGTGGAGTTACAAAATTTACATCATCCTACAATTTACATTTAAGAGAAAACGTAGTTTCTTTCTTTTGCCCGTAGTTGACTTGGTCTTCCTACTTGCTCGTTATCAGCAAGAGCGTTTAATTAAAGGTTCTAATTTAGTCCAATCTAGTAATTTAAGTGCACTCTGCATTCTCAGTCTCTCCAGGAAAAACGGCAAAACCACAGTTGTTTGGCAATCTGCCCCTCTGCCCTTAATTTCCCCAAGATGGGGTCTGGATATAGGAGGAAAGCTACTGTGTCTTCAGGAAGGTGCTAGGAGGGAGGATTCCACTGCATGTAATATCCTTGATCTGTCTTCTCCATCACCTCTCTGTCTGCTCTGCTGGGCTCAGTACTGTAATTTGTGGCTGGGATTTGCAGTTCACTCTGTTTTACTTTATTGATGCTCCTGGATGCAGTGATTATACCCTCCCCAGCCCTCCTCCCTGGGCCCCCACACTATTATATGTACTTCCCGCTGCAGAGCTTGCAGCCCTGAGTCTCCGCCTCTTTCTCTCCCTAACCCCCTGGCTTGAGGGTCCCGCCCAGGCTGTGCTCTCAGGGCACAAGCCGCCAGGCTCTCCACAGAGCTGGACACTGAGGGTGGCTTGTGAAAGCTGCCCTTCAAAGCCTCCCTCTGCATGGATCTCTCCCTTTGGTGTGTTTGAGTCCCTTTGTGGTACAGGAACAACTTATGAGGTAGACTCCCTGAGACCTAGATGGGGAGCAGGACACAAGAGAATCCCTCTGCCCTCAGTTTCACCTCATCTGCCTCTCATATCTCTCTTTCTTTGTCCATGGTATCTTTTCTCCCCAAAAGATTTCTTTGAAATTTGCCCTCCGCTCCTTTTTTTTTTTTTTTTTGTCATGGTTTTGCAGCCATAGAATGACATGGTATCTTTTCTGCCCAAGAGAACACTAAAATACTCGCATGTTAGAAGCCAAATATTACTGGATTCTTTCATTGTGTAAGATGAAATTATAATCTCTATCCCTACCTGCCCTCATCAATTAGGGCAAATATCATGTACTAAATGATTTTCAAATATTGCCCTATTTACAAAGTCATCATAATAATTGCACATAATTTTGTCTGCATTTTTCTTAGTGCACTAAGCAGGGGCCCTAGGACAATGTGGAATAATAGGATTGATAGAATACTTGCCTTATCCTGACTTTCATGGTGTTACGTTAATATTTTGCCATCATGTAACGATGTTTTCTGGCAGGTATGCTTAAGTTGAGAAAATTCCCTTCTATTTTTCGTTTACTAGGAATTTTTTAAATTAAGATTAAGCACTGTATTTTATTTTTTTTAAATTCCAGTATAATTACATACAGTGTTATATTAGTTTCAGGTGTGCAATATAATGATTCAGCGGTTCCATGTGTTACTCTGTGCTTATCACGGTAGGTGGACTCTTAATGCCCTTCACCTATTTCCCCCACCCCACACCCACCTCCCCTCTGGTGACCAGCAGTGTGTTCCCTAGAGTTAAGAGTCTATTTTTTTTGTCTGTTTTTGTCTTTGATCATTTATTTTGTTTCTTAAATTCCACATATGAGTGAAATAATGTAGTATTTGTCTTTCTCTGACTGACATTTCACTTAGCATTATACTCTCTAGATCCATCCATGTTGTTCATGTTATTGCAAATGGCAAGATTTCATTCATTTTTATGGCTGATTAATATTCCATTGTATGTGTATGTATATATATATATATGTATGTGTATATGTGTGTGTATGTATATATATATAGAGAGAGAGACACCGTAACTTCTTTTTTTTTATTCATCCATTTGAGAGAGAGAGAATGAGAGATAGAGAGCACGAGAGGGAAGAGGGTCAGAGGGAGAAGCAGACTCCCCGCTGAGCAGGGAGCCTGATGCGGGACTCGATCCTGGGACTCCAGGATCATGACCTGAGCCAAAGGCAGTCGCTTAACCAACTGAGCCACCCAGGCGCCCGACACCGTAACTTCTTGATGTATATACATATATATATATATATATATAGAGAGAGAGAGAGAGAGAGAGAGAGAGAGAGAGAGAGACTATATTTTCTTGATCAATTTCATCTATCAGTGGGAACTTGGGTTAAATTTTAACTTATTTTTTTAAAAATTAAATTAAATTACATTTTTTTCATCATAGTAAGTGTACTCACTCTTTAATCTCAATCACCTATTTCATTTATCAATGCCACACCCCCCCACCCCATAATGAGCAGTGTGTTCTCTATAGTTAAGAGTCTGTTTCTTCAAGAGGCATTACCCACTGCCAGGGACCTAATCAATATGGACATTAGCAAGATGTCAGAACTAGAGTTCAGAATGATGATTATAAAGATACTAGCTGGGCTAGAAAAAAGCACAGAAGATACTAGAGAAACCCTTTCTGGAGAAATAAAAGAATTAAAATGTAACCAAGTCGAAATCAAAAAGGCTATTAATGAGGTGCAATCAAAGATGGAGGCTCTAGAGAGGAGGAGCAAGATGGCGGAGGAATAGAGACCTAAATTTCGTCTGGTCCCAGGAATTCAGCTAGATCGGGATCAAACAATTCTGAACACCTATGAACTCACTAGGAGATTGAAGAAAAGAATAGCAGCAACTCTCTGAACAGAAAAGCAACCATTTTCTGAAAGGTAGGATGTGCGGAGAAGTGAATCTGAGGTGATATTCGGGAGGATAGATGGCGGGGGAGGGGGCCTCCATCGGCCGCTTCTGGCAAGTGATAGAGCAGCAGAGCACAAAATCGGAAATTCTAGAAGTCGGCTCTGCTGAGGGACGTCACTCCAGTGGCTAAGCAGGGGATGGAACCCTCGCTGGGACAGTGTGGTCTCAGGGCCCTCAGGGTCACAGAAAGACCGGGGGTGCCTAGTGTGGCAGAGCACCCAGGTATCAGAGCAGGGAGGCCAGCTGCAGAGACGGAGCTGAGGAGTGGGCTCTCAGCTCGGGGTGGCCATAAACTGGATCTGCGGCACAGTCGGGCCACTGCTCCTCCAGCAGGGACCCAACAAGTGCAGATCCGGGGAGACTCTCCTTCCTCCCCCAGGAGGAGCAGCGCAGGAGCGCACCGCAGGAATCTGCTGGGTTTGGAGACTCCACACGGGGTCAGGTGCCAGAGATAGAAATGCTCGGTCACAGGCCGGGTGAGCACGGAGTGCGGCCGGAGACCAGGGAGACGGGAGTGACCGACTGCTTTTCTCTGGGGGCGCACTGAGGAGTGGGGCCCTGAGTTCTCGGCTCCTCCTAGAAGGAGTGCCTCCTTAGAAGCACTTTCTTCTAACAGAGATTGGGAGGTCGCTATTTTCACTCTCGTCCTTCAAAGCTGTACGGAAAGCTTGCAGGTAACAAAAGCTCCCGAGAGCAAACCCGAGCAGATTACTTAGCCGGGATGGCAAGGGTGGGGCAATTCCGCCTCTAGCAAAGACACTTGGTAACCATGGCAACAGACCCCTCCCTCAGAAGATGAACAAGAACAGCCAGCCAAGACCAAGTTTACCAATCAATGAGAACAGCAGAACGGCAGAACTCCAGCACGAGGGCAATACAGCACATAGAATTTATGGCATTTTTCCCATGATTCTTTAATCTTTCAAAGTTAATTTTTTTAATTTTCTTTTTCTTTGAATTTTGAATTTTTCTTTTTCCCTTTTTCAACCAACATCTTATCAATCCCTTTTTTAAAAATATCTTTTTTATTTTTCATTTTAGAGTCATACTCTATCCCTTCATAGTAGTTAACCTTATTTTTGGTATATATATATATAGTTCTCTCATTAAAATTTTGGGATGCAGGTTCTTCTACCAGACCAAAATATACCCTAAATCTCTAGTGTATGGCTTTATTCTAGTCTCCTGCCTGATCACATTCTCTCCCCCACCCTTTTTTTAAATCCCCTTCTTTCTTTTTTCAACCAACTTCTTATCAATTCCTTTTATAAAATATTTTATAATTTTCATCTTTACAGTCATATTCTAGCCCTTCATCATATTTACCCTTATTTTTGTACATATAGAAGTTTTTCTTTCTTTAAAATTTTGGGAAGCACTTTCTTCTAACAGATGAAAATACATCCCAAATCTAGTGTGTGGCACTGATCTATGCACCAACCTTATCATATTTGATCATATTCTGTTTTTTTTTATCTTTATCTTTATCTTTTGTCTTTCTTTCCCTTTCTTTTCCCCCAGTTTCAGGTCTCTTCTGATTTGTTTAGTGTATATTTTTCTGGGATCATTGTTACCCTATTAGCATTTTGTTATCTCATTCATCTATTCTCCTCTGGACAAAATGACAAGATGGAAAAAATCACCTCAAAAAAAAGAACAAGGGGCAGTACCGACTGCCAGGGACCTACTCAATACGGACATTAGTACGATGTTGGAACTAGAGTTCAGAATGACGATTTTAAAGATACTAGCTGGGCTTGAAAAAAGCATGGAAGATATTAGAGAAACCCTTTCTGGAGAAATAAAAGAACTAAAATCTAACCGAGTCTAAATCAAAAAGGCTATTGATGAGGTGCAATAAAAAATGGAGGCTCTAACTGCTAGGATAAATGAGGCAGAAGAGAGAATTAGTGATATAGAAGACCAAATGATGGAAAATAAAGAAGCTGAGAAAAAGAGAGATAAACAACTACTGGATCATGAGGGCAGAATTCGAGAGATAAGTGATACCATAAGATGAAACAATATTAGAATAATTGGGATCCCAGAAGAAGAAGAAAGAGAAAGAGGGGCAGAAGGTATATTGGAGCAAATTATAGCAGAGAACTTCCCTAATTTGGGGAAGGAAACAGACATCAAAATCCAGGAGGCACAGAGAACGCCCCTCAAAATCAAACAAATAGGTCAACACCCTGACATCTAATAGTAAAACTTAAAAGTCTCAGAGACAAAGAGAAAATCCTGAAAGCAGCTCGAGAGAAGAGATCTGTAACCCACAGTGGTAGAAACCTTAGATTGGCAACAGACCTATCCACAGAGACCTGGCAGGCCAGAAAGGACTGGCATGATATCTTCAGAGCACTAAATGAAAAAAATATGCAGCCAAGAATACTTTATCCAGCTAGGCTGTCATTGAAAATGGAAGGAGAGATAAAAAGCTTCAAGGACAAACAAAAACTAAAGGACTTTGCAAACACGAAACCAGCCCTACAAGAAATATTGAAAGGGGTCCTCTAAGCAAAGAGAGAGCCTAAAAGCAGCGTAGATCAGAAAGGAACACAGACAATATACAGTAACAGTCACATTATAGGCAATACAATGGCAGGAAATTCATATCTTTCAATAGTTACCCTGAATGTAAATGGGCTAAATGCCCCAATCAAAAGACGCAGGCTATCAGATTGGATAGAAAAACAAGAACCCATCGATATGCTGTCTGCAAGAGACTCATTTTAGACACAAAGACACCCCCAGATTGAAAGTGAGGGGGTGGAAAACAATTTACCATGCTAATGGACACCAAAAGAAAGCTGGGGTGGGAATCCTTATATAAGACAAATTAGATTTTAAACTAAAGACTATAATAAGAGATGAGGAAGGACACTATATCCTACTTAAAGGGTCTATCCAACAAGAAGATGTAACAATTGTAAATATCTATGCCCCTAACATGGGAGCAGCCAATTATATAAGGCAGTTAATAACTAAAGCAAAGAAACACATTGGCAATAATACAATAATAATGGGGGACTTTAACACCCCCTCACTGAAATGGACAGATCATCTAAGCAAAAGATCAACAAGGAAATAAAGACTTTAAATGACACACTGGACCAAATGGACATCACAGATATATTCAGAACATTCTATCCCAAAGCAACAGAATACACATTCTTCTCTAGTGCCCATGGAATATTCTCCAGAATAGATCACATCCTAGGTCACAAATCAGGTCTCAACTGGTACCAAAAGATTGGGATCATTCCCTGCATATTTTCAGACCACAATGCTTTGAAACTAGAACTCAATCACAAGAGGAAAGTTGGAAAGAACTCAAATACATGGAGGCTAAAGAGCATCCTACTAAAGAATGAATGGGTCAACCAGGAAATTAAAGAAGAATTAAAAAAAATTCATGGAAACCAACGAAAATGAAAACACAACTGTTCAAAATCTTTGGGATGTAGCAAAGGCGGTCCTAAGAGGAAAGTATATAGCAATCCAAGCCTTTCTCAAGAAACAAGAAAGGTCTCAACTACACAACCTAACCCTACACCTAAAGGAGCTGGAAAAAGAACAACAAATAAAGCCTAAACTCAGCAGGAGAAGAGATATAATAAAGATCAGAGCAGAAATCAATGAAATAGAAACCAAAAGACCAGTAGAACAGATCAACGAAACTAGGAGCTTGTTCTTTGAAAGAATTAATAAGATTGATAAACCCCTGGCCAGACCTATCAAAAAGAAAAGAGAAAGGACCGAAATAAATAAAATCATGAATGAAAGAGGAGAGATCACAACCAACACCAAAGAAATACAATTATAAGAACATATTATAAGCAACTATATGCCAGCAAATTAGACAATCTGGAAGAAATGGATGCATTCCTAGAGATGTATCAACTACCAAAACTGAACCAGGAAGAAATAGAAAACCTGAACAGACCCATAACCAGTAAGGAAATTGAAGCAGTAATAAAAAAAAATCTCCCAACAAAAAAAAAGCTCAGGGCCAGAAGGCTTCCCAGGGGAATTCTACCAAAACATTTAAAGAAGAATGAATACCTATTCTTCTGAAACTGTTCCAAAAAATAGAAATGGAAGGAAAACTTCCAAACTCGTTTTATGAGGCCACCATTACCTTGATCCCCAAACCTGACAAAGACCCCATCAAAAAGGAGAATTACAGACCAGTATCCTTGATGAACATGGATGCAAAAATTCTCATCAAAATACTAACCAATAAGATCCAACAGTACATTAAAAGGATTATTCACCACAACCAAGTGGGATTTATTCTTGGGCTGCAAGGTTGGTTCAACATCTGCAAATCAATCAATGTGATACAATACATTAATAAAGGGAAGATCAAGAGCCATATGATCCTCGCCATAGATGCAGAAAAAGCATTTGACAATGTACAGCATCATTTCTTGATTAAAACTCTTCACAGTGTAGGGATAGAGGGTACATAACTCAATATAATAAAAGCCATCTATGAAAAACCCACAGTGAATATTCTTCTCAATGGGGAAAAACTGAGAGCTTTTCCCCTAAGGTCAGGAACGCGGTAGGGATGTCCACTATCACCACTGTTATTCAACATAGTATTAGAAGTCCTAGCCACAGCAATCAGACAACAAAAAGAAATCAAAGGCATCCAAATCGGCGAAGAAGTCAAACTCTCACTGTTTGCAGATGATATGATACTTTATGTGGAAAACCCCAAAGACTCCACCCCAAAACTGCTAGAACTCATACAAGAATTCAGTAAAATGGCAGGATATAAAATCAATGCACAGAAATCAGTTGCATTACTGTACACCAACAACAAGAGAGAAGAAAGAGAAATTAGGGATCGTTCCCGTTTACAAGGGCACCCAAAACCATAAGATACCTAGGAATAAATCTAACCAAAGAGGCAAAGAATCTGTACTCAGAAAACTAGAGAATACTCATGAAAGAAATTGAGGAAGACACAAAGAAATGGAAAAACGTTCCATGCTCATGGATTGGAAGAACAAATATTGTGAAAATGTCTATGCTACCTAGAGCAATCTACACATTTAATGCAATCCCTATCAAAATACCATCAACTTTTCTCAAAGAAATGGAACAAATAATCCTAGAATTTGTATGAAACCAGAAAAGACTCTGAATAGCCAGAGGAATGCTGAAAAAGAAAAGCAAAACTGGTGGCATCACAATTCCAGACTTCATGCTCTATTACAAAGCTGTCATCATCAAGACAGTATGGTTACTGGCACAAAAACAGACACATAGATCAAGGAACAGAATAGAGAGGCCAGAAATGGACCCTCAACTCTATGGTCAACTAATCTTCGACAAAGCAAGAAAGGATGTCCAATGGAAAAAAGACAGTCTCTTCAAGAAATGGTGTTGGGAAAATTGGACAGCCACATGCAGAAGAATGAAACTGGACCATTTCCTTATACCACACACAAAAATAGGCTCAAAATGGTTGAAAGACCTCAAAGTGAGACAGGAATCCATAAAAATCCTTGAGGAGAACACAGGCAGCAACCTCTTTGACCTCAGCTGCAACAACTTCTTCCTAGAATACATCGTGAAAGGCAAGGGAAGCAAGGGCAAAAATGAATTATTGGGATCTCATCAAGATAAAAAGCTTTTGCACAGCAAAGGAAACAGTTAACAAAACCAAAAGACAACCGACAGAATGGGAGAAGATATTTGCAAATGACATATAAGATAAAGGGCTAATATCCAAAATCTATAAAGAACTTATCAAACTCAATACCTGAAGATCAAATAATCCAATCGAGAAATGGGCAGAAGACGTGAACAGACATTTCTCCAAAGACATCCAGATGGCTGACAGACATATGAAAAGGTGCTCAACATCACTCAGCATCAGGGAAATGCAAATCAAAACCTCAATGAGATATCACCTCACAGCAGTCACAATGGCCAAAATTAACAAGTCAGGAAACAACAGATGTTGGCAAGGATGCGGAGAAAGGATATCCTCCTACACTGTTGGTGGGAATGCAAGCTGGTGCAGCCACTCTGGAAAACAATATGAGGTTCCTCAAAAAGTTGAAAATAGAGCTACCCTATGACCCAGCAATTGCACTACTTGGTATTTACCCCAAAGACACAAATGTAGTATCTCAAGGGGCACATGCCCCCCGATGTTTATAGCAGCAGTGTCCACAATAGCCAAACTATGGAAAGAGCCTAGATGTCCATCAACAGATGAATGGATAAAGAAGATGTGGTATATATGTGATGGAATATTATGCAGCCATCAAAAAATGAAATCTTGCCATTTGCAATGATGTGGAAGGAACTAGAGGGTATTATGCTATGCGAAATAAGTCAATTAGAGAAAGACAATTATCATATGATCTCACTGATATGTGGAATTTGAGAAACAAGGCAGAGGATCATAGGGTAAAGGAGGGAAAAATGAAACAAGACAAAACCAGACAGGAAGACAAACCATAAGAGACTCTTAATCTCAGAAACAAACTGGGTTGCTGGAATGGTGGCGGGGGGGAGGGATGGGGTGGCTGGGTGATGGACATTGGGGAGGGTATGCGCTATGGTGAGCACTGTGAATTATGTAAGACTGATCAATCACAGACCTGTACCCCTGAAACAAATAGTATGTTATACTTTAGTAAAAAAGAAAAAAAGTCTGTTTCTTGGTTTGTCTCTTTTTTTTTCCTTTGTTCATTTGTCTTGTTTCTTAAATTCCAGTTATGAGTGAAATCATATGGTATTTGTCTTTCTCTGACTAACTTACTTTGCTTTAGCATTGCACTCTCTAGCTTCATCTATGTTGTTACAAATGGGAAGATTTCATTCTTTTTTATGTCTGAATAATATTTCACCATATATATATATATATATATATATATATATATATATATATATATATATACTACACTTTATCCATTCATCTGTTGATGGACACTTGGGTTGCTTCCATAGTTTGACTATTGTAAATAATGCTGCTATAAACATAGGGGTGAATGTATCCCTTTGAATTAGCGTTTTTGTATTTTTATATAAGCATTGTTATTTTAGTAAGTGCTTTTGGGGGTGCTTCTATTGATAGTTTTATGTAATTAAACTGTATTTCTAGATATTCTAACTGGTTGAATTTTCTCTGGTGGCAAACAATGAAAAATCATGCTTGAATAACAAGAAAAAGTGCATTGGAAATATAGTGGAGGTATTTTGCAGAAGCAAAGTAAAAGCTGAATGATTACAGCTCAAGAAAGACAGGAATCAGGTCTGCTCCAAGGAGCAGAGTAGCAGAAACCAGTGGACCATTTAGCTACTATGGCACCATTGTATAATTGACCCTGACTGCTTTTGTTGCTTTGTGACTCTTTTCAAGAAACAGATTTTAAGCAGAGAGAATCTGATTTCCCAGGCTTAAGGCACATGTCCACTCCATTGTTGAGCAGGAATAGTGAGTGTGTGATCTTTTGGAATGGGGACAGAATAACTCCTCAGAGAAAGTGGCACTGTTATCAAAAGATTAGTGGTTCATGGTAAGAAAGAGATGTGTTAGGCAGGAAAAATACTAATTACCGTAATACATGCTAGATTGGGTTCCCAATTTTATTTTATTTTTTAAAAAGATTTTATTTATTTATTTGAGATAGCGAGAAAGGGCGAGTGAGTGAGAGAGAAAGATAGAGAGAGCACGAGCAGGGGCAAAGGGAGAAGGAGAAGCCGACTCCCTGCTGAACAGGGAGCCCGACGCGGAGATCGATCCTGGGACCCTGAGATCATGACCTGAGCCAAAGGCAGATGCTTAACTGACTGAACCAACCAGGTGCCCCTAAATTCCCATTTTAAAAAATAATCTATATTGTGTATATGTATTTGCATCTCTGGGGTTGAGTCCATTGTATTTTGAAGTTTCCTATCCTTTTTGAGGGTATATTTTGGAAAAGTTTAATTAATAGGAAAACTTTTTTTTTCTAGATTGCTAGAATTTTTCTGGATCTGGTATATGATTATCATTGGTTAATTTACAATTTATTCCATGAATAATGGTATTTTTAGATTTTCTTGCCTCTTGAGTTCTAATTATACTTTCATAGAAAATTGTTCATTTCATGTAGATTGTCAAAATACATATTGTTATAAATTTGTATCCAATATTTTCTCATACTTAAATGCTCAGGTATTTAATCTATTCTTAATTCCACTTATTGGTTACTTCCCTTTCTTTCTAAACAGATCTGTCATAAGCTTTTTAATTTATAAAGTTTTTTTTAAAAATTTTATTTACTTTTGAGAGAGAGAGAGAGAATGACAGAAAACATGAGAGAGGGGAGGGTCAGAGGGAGAAGCAGACTCCCCGCTGAGCAGGGAGCCCGATGCGGAACTCGATCCTGGGACTCCGGGATCATGACCTGAGCCAAAAGCAGTCGCTCAACCAACTGAGCCACCCAGGTGCCCCGAAGCTTTTTAATTTATTGGACTTAAAAAAAAAAAACCTGCCTTTGTTTTTATCATGTTTTTTAAATTAAATTTGTTCATTTATCTCTTCTATTATCTTCATTGACCCCCCTCATACGTTCTCACTCGTTATTTTGTTGTTCACTTTACAGCTTCTTTAGTTGAATACCAATTTATTCATTTTTATCACGTTTCCTAAAAAAATTCATTTTTTGAAAAAAATCATTTTATGGTCATAATTATTTCTATGAATACTTCTTTGGCTGCTTTTCATAGGATTTTTCTAAATAGTCCATAATTTACACTTTTATTCCTTATTTATTTAGGCAGCATTTTAAAACTTGCAACTGGACAGGTTTTTTTCCCCTGAGCTTTTTTTTATTGAATTTTAGTGTTATTGTACAGCAGTTGGAGAATCTGGCCTGTGTGCTTTCTACTTTTTGAAATTTATTGAGATGTGAATATGGGGGTAAAAAGAGTAGCCAAATAATACAACAGGGCAACCAAATCATAACCCCCAGTCACTATTATGGCTGAGGGACTTTGATGAAATGCAAGTCTAATATTAAGTTTTTGTTGTTTGTTTTTATTATTTATGTATTTGCTGGGCTGTACCATTTTGCTCACCCCCACTCCAGCCCATTAACTCAAGACTTCTGTAGAGTGAACTGCACACACACACACAGAGATTTGAATTGAAGACAGGAAGTGATGGGGGCAGTAGTCTATCATGGTGTCTGGTATGTCCATGTGGTTCAGAAGAGACTGCACATGAGGAGGCATTCTGTGGGGCTGGCATGAAGCAGGTGGAGAGAGCGGGGAGGGTGGTATATCAGCCAGGGTCTTCCAGAGAAACAGAACCAATATGATGTGGACACATATGAAGAGATTTGTTTTAAGGAATTGACTCCCATTGCCATGGGGGGCTGGTAAGTCTGAAATCTTCAGGGCATGTTGGCAGGCTGGAGGCCCAGGGAAGAGTGAATATTGTAGCTCAAGTCCAAGGGCCATCTGAAGGCAGAATTCCCTTTTCTTCAGGGGACCTCAGAATTTTTTCCCTTTAAGACCTTCAGTTGGTTGAATGAGACCACTCACACTATGGAGGATAATCTGTTTTACTCAAAGTCTGATTTAAATGTTAATCTCATTTTAAACCTACCTTCATAGAAACATCTAGATTAGTGTCTGGCCAACTATTGAATACCATGGCCTAGCCAAGCTGTCATAAAATTAACCACCACCAGTCTACCCCTTGTCAACTTGGCACCCACGCGTATCTCCTTACACCATACTTAAATCTCCAAATAAAGACAATAACAAGGTCATACTTCCTCCTAACATGATACAACTATTCTGCATTCAACTGAAAATGCACTATCCCTTTCCCCAGAAGAGGATGTAAAATTCTTAGTGATGTTTACCCTTCTCCTTGATGTCCTGTGGTATATAGAGGTATATGTGACCAACATCACCCAGTTAGTCTTCCATCTTCCCAAATCTTATAGATACTGGGAGGGATGCTGGTTTTAAGTCATATTTTTCTTAGAAATAAAGGACAATATCCCCAGGAGCTGATCTTTACAGACGTAGCCTATTTCATAGTTTTGCCAAGGACCAGCCATACTTTGACCATTTTTAATACCTATATCCTACATCCAAGTCTGGAAATAAGTGGGAAAATTAGGAGCAGCCCAAGCCTTTCCAGACTATTTGAATTCTTTTATCATAATTCTTCTATTTACAGCCAAATAATATCAGTCATAAAATCTTAGATTTGGAAGGGTCTTTATAGGCCACCTAGTCTGTTTTATAAACCACCCTGGTCTCTCCCCAGGATTTCACTGAGAAGGTTTTAGGTGAAGGCTTTTGCTGTCCTAAAAATATTTGAGAAGCTCTTGGTCTAACCCAGTCCCTCTGGTTCCCTCCCTTCATCCTTCCATCTGGTGGTCGGTGCCTTGAGGAGGAGCTCACATGCTCCCCTAGGCAGCCCATTATGTATTTGTATGATTCTGACAATCACTTTATATGGATTTGACATCATATCTACAGGTCTATAACTTAACCAATTACAGAAACTGCTTCTTTCTGGTTACTCAAATAAAGCAGAACCTTAGCATTCACAGATGTAACATCAGCAATTTCACTATGGTCCTCAAAGTTTCATGAAATGACCTAACTCATAATTTTGTTAGAACATTAACTTGAGTAATGTTTTCGGCTAGGCTGGTCTGTAGAATTGAGTCACTTATCTGGCAAGTGGACCCATCCAGAAAGTCAGCATTCACTTTTGATTTTTTTTCTCCTTTTTTATGTTCACAGTAATTCTCACGAAAGGGGTAAATTGTCTTATAAATGACTTTGGTCCTATATGTATTATTTATAAAGGATTGAAAGCAGTCAGATTTTTAATCTATTTATTATTAAATTTTATGGGAAAATATATGCTCTAGCGGTATTTATGTACTTGGGATATTTGAAGGCCTTGAAAAATATTCCTAGCTAATGCCAATGGTCTACAGTATAATCTGTTTTCAAGGGCGTTTTTTTTTCAAAGAGCTCTGAACATTGCTTTAGCATTTCTTTATTACTAGGAAGAAGGAGAAGAGGGAGATATTTATTGAAGCCCATAAAGATTTTGACATGTCAAAAATCAAATAACATTTTAAAAGGAAACTAAAAGAATAACACCTGGATTAGCATTAGTAGGGAGCAAGTCAGTAGTGTGTTATGACCAATGTATGCCTCAGTTCTGTTGATGGAAATCCTCAAGATAAATATTTGTGCACAAAATTTACATGATGGAAACTTTACATTTAGTAAGTCTTTTTTTTTTTTTACAAAATCAATCTATATATTATTTTATTTATACTCCATTTTCTCTTAGAATTGATTTGAACTGGATTATAAGGCTATTTAATGATTTGATAATATAGTTATGAGTAAAGATAGCAACAATATGGGTGACTTTCTAAAAGTATGCTTATAAGCAAAAAGGAAAAATGCATTCAGAGAGACTACTAGAGGATGTCATGTATATCAGGTTGGCAAACTATGGCCCATGGGCCACATCCGGCCCTGTTTATGTATAGCAGCAAGGTAAGAAAGGTTTTGGTATTTTTTAATGGTTTTAAATGAAGAAGAAACCCAAACAAAAAAAAGAAGAACATTTTGTGACATTTATGTAAATTATATGAAAGTCAAATTTCAGTGTTCATAAACAAAGCTTTATTGGAACACAGCCACGTTCAACCATTTACATATTGTCTATAGCTGCTCTCTTGCTAAAATGCTAGAGTGGAGTATGTGAGAGACCAAATGGCATACAGAACCTGACATATTTACTGTCTGGTTCTTTATAAATGAAAGTTTGCTGAACCCTGATGTAGATCATTTAAGAAATACCTCCTGCATGTGAAGGCTAAGAGGAATGGTGCCCTGGGTGACCATTTGATCCCTGCCTGTCTCTGTAACACCTTAACTGTGTTCTGAGTTATTGTGATGCAGATGGCAGCAACATGGCAGTCAGGGCTCAGGTAGGTGCTTGATTCAAAGAAGGGACCAGGAAGATGGCGAGGTGGGGACCATAGGTCGTTGGTTCTGAAGCTTCATGAGTGTCTGTTGAGGCCCAGCAATGAGATTTTTGCTCTGAGGACTTTAGCTGGAGTGCTATGGAAGTCTTAGAGCATGAACAGGGAGAACAAAGAGCAGGAGAAGGAAACCCTAACGTGTGTGAGATGAGGAAGAAAAGAAGTGAATTTTGAAGGGAGTCACTGAGTCTGGCTAAGTTTTCTAACTCATCTCTGCATTATTGGGGAAAGGGGTAGAGTAGGAAGAAAAAAATACGCAGTGTTTAAAAAGATGACTCTATTACAGTCATATTGGTTTAGACTGACCTATTCAAATGATCGATATCATGCAATCAGATGAGTTGACCATAAATCTGGAGGTGACACTAGAGTGTTGAAAATATTCATGATATTGAGATTAGAGACCCTGAAAGGCCCAGACCTTGGCCAGCGAGTAATTGTTACTCCACAACCCTCTCCCTGCGCCATCAGATCCACCCCAGCTGTAACTCTCTGCCTTAGGTGTTACAGCCCAGGAATAGCTGCCAAATGAGAGTCAAGGTGCTAAACCAGTGCCCAAAACTTCTGATGCTGACTGGTAAAAGCTGGGTGAGAGGATAAAGTTTAAACTATGGCCTATGTGGGCACTATCTGATTGCCTTAAGCCTGAATTTTGAGATCCTACTATGTTCAGGCTCCCATGGAAGAGAGAGTCATCACACAACCAATAGGCATGCATGCAGAACATACTGCCCAAAAGTTAAGAGCAGCTTCCAAGTTTATTAACACAAAGCTTCACTGGAAAAAGAAGTTCAAAGAAGAGAATGGAAGATATGGCCTCTTGACCTGCCCCACTGGGTCAGAGTCCACAGTGGCCATTAATGCTAGTGATACCAGCCGCTAGTGAAGGGACCATATCAATGAATTGGATTCTTGATCAGTTAAATTACCAGCTTTTCCTTCTATGTGAATTTGTAGGTTGGGAGGAGGGCAAAGTAAAGCAGGGAGAAAGTAGTAGGAAGTTCTTTTTAATAATTATTCCTCAGTTTTTTAATCCATAAAATAAAGATAAACTAAATGATTTCTAAGACACCTACTTGTTTTCAAATTCTATATTCATAACTTTTACAAATGAGGAAACTGCTTTAAAATTCTTACTGTTCTGCTGAAGAATCTTTTCTAAAAATGCAGCTGATTAAAAGCTTGAAGCAGACAAATATGACCCCAAATTATCTCATAGATCTTACTCTAATGAGTTCCGAAATAGCCTACTTCACACAGACTTAGTGATGCTGACATGTTGAAATATTTGCAATTCAAAATATCAAGATATTGATTTAAATACATCTCATGGTTCCAGTCCAAGATGGTGACATTAGAGGCTCTTTAACTCCCCTGCTCCCATGGACCCACTGTATCTACAGCTATACAGAGAGCAATTTCCTGTGAAAGAAATTCAGAAACTACACATTGACTTCTACACATCAGACAAATGAGAAAATATCCACATAGAAAAAGATAGGAAAGATTGAGACACACCTTTATCATAAACCCCATCCCATGCAGAGTGCCATACAATCAGGCAGGTACTCCCACTAACAACTTCTCCCTCAGGAGCAAAGATTTAGACCGCACATCTAGCATCCTAACTTTAAGAATCCCACCTAAGGGATGGGCTCCCAAAACACCTACCTCTGAAAGCCAACAGAGCTTGCATTCACAAGACCCACAAAACTATAACAAACAAACAAACAAAACCAGTTTTTAACTGGCTCATGAGATCTTGCTATGGCTATGCTCCAGGACTCAATGTAGAGGGAGCAGGCAAAAAACACCAATCTCCCAGTCTTTTCTTGAAAGGTACCAATTAGCAAACTTTGAAAGGTACTACGTGAGTCAAACTTCTGATTTAGCACACATCTAGGGGTTGACTGTAATCTTCCCCAGAGGAAGGGAAAGCCGGCAGACACCACCTCAACCTTATTCCTCTAGCCTACTGCAAATTGCCAGTATCTCTCCAGAAGGAGCTTGTATGCACAGTAGCTACCACTAAAGGGATGGGTCCCTGGATCACCTGGCTCTGAGAGCAAATGACACTTACATTCACAAGTACCACAGGACTTTAGCAAACTCCGAATCAGTTATAAGCAGGCACAGGAACACCCTCCTTGTGGCTATACAACTGGGTCCGGTATGGAGGAAGCAGGCAAAAATGCCCATCTCCAGTTTCTCCCTGGAAGGACCGAAACTCTCCCAGCTTCTTCCTGAGGGTCTGGCTTTTAGTCATCCTGCATCTCGGTTCTGACTGTGATCCTCCCCTTTGGGACACTGACAGATCTTGGCATACCCTTAACAATTGGGAACCACTAAAAGCAAACGAGGCATCTTAGACAATCACAAAGGTTTAAGAGTCAACCAAGAGCTTGGGCCCAGTTGGTGAGTAAGGCTCATCCCCTACATCAGACTACCACTCAGTTAATACTAGGAGAGGTGGCTATTTTATCTAGTGCACAGAAGTCAACACAGAGAGGCAAGGAAGATGAAAGCAGAAGAATAAGTTTCAGACAAAAGAACAAGGTAGAGGGGCACTTGGGTGGCACAGTTGGTTGGGCATCCAACTCTTGGTTTCGGCTCAGATCATGATCTCAGGGTTGTGGGATTGAGCCCCACATTGGGCTCTGTGCTCGGTGCAGAGTCTGCCTGAGATTCTCTCTCCTACTCCCTCTGCCCCTCATGCTTGTGCTCTCTCTCTCTTTCTCTCTCTCTCTCTTTCTCTCTAAAATAAATAAATCTTAAAAAAAAGAACAAGATAGAACTTCAGAAACAGATCTCAATGAAACAGAGATAAGTGATATATCCGATAAAGAGTTCAAAATAATGATCATAAAGATGCTCACGAAGGTCAGAAGAACAAAGCACGAACAAAGTGGAAATTTCAACAAAGAGAATACACGAGAAAGTACCAAACAGAAACCACAGAGCTGAAAAATACAATAACTGCACTGAAAAATTCAATAGAAGGGTATAACAGCAGGCTAGATCAAGTGGAGAAAAGGATCAGTTTATAATGCAAGCACCTACAGTAAGAAAAATGAAAGATATCAAATAGACAACCTAAATTTACACTGCAAGGAACCAGAAAAACAAGGACAAACTAAGCCCAAAGTTAGCAAAGAAATGAACTAACAAAGTTCAAAGCAGAAATAAATGAAATAGAGACTAAAGAGACAATAGAAAAGATCAATGAAACAAACATTTCAAAGATCAAACATCTTTGAAATGATAAGTAAAATAGAAAAAATTGTAGCTAGACTTACCAAAACAAAAAGAGAGAAGACTCAAATAATTAATCCCTATCAAAATTCTAATAACATTTTTGGCAGAAATAGAAAAGATAATTCTAATATTTGTATGGAGCCCCAAAAGACCCTGAATGGCCAAAGCAATCTTAAGAAAGAACAAAGCTGGAGGCATCACACTTCCTGATTTCAAACTATATCACAAAGCTATGGTAATCAATGGTATTTGCATTAAAAGAGACACATAGACCAATGGAACAAAATAGAGAGCCCAGAAGTAAATCCATGCCAATAGGGTCAATTTGTGACAAAGGAGTCAAGAATATAAAATGAGGAAACCAGAAGCTACATATTCAAGAGAATGAAACTGGACCACTCTCATATCTCATATACCACACACAAAAACTAACTCATAGTGGAGTAACAACTTGAATCTAGAGCCTGGAACTATAAAATTCTTAGAAGAAAACATAGGTGGTAAGCTCCTTGACATCCATCTTGGTGGTGATTCTTTGGATTTGATACCAAAAGCAAAAGCAACAAAAGCCAAAATGAACAAGTAGGGCTGCATCAAACTAAAATACTTCTGCACAACAAATAAAACTACTAACAAAATGAAAAGGCAACCCTTCAAGTGCGATGAAATATTTATAAATCATAGATGTGATAAAGGATTAATATCCAAATTATATAAAGAACTCATAGAACTCAATAGCAAAACAAAACAAAACAGGACAAAAAACTAAACCCAAACAATCTGACTCAGATGAATAGCCATTTTTCCAAAGAAGACATACAGATGGCCAACAAGTATATGAAAAGGTGTTCAGTATCACTAATCATCAGGGAAATTAAAATCAAAACCACAATGAGATATCACCTCACGTATGTTAGAATGGCTGTCATCAAATGTTGTCATCAAGTGTTAGCAAGGATGTAGAGAAAAGGGAGCCCTTATGCACTGCTGGTGGGCATGTAAATTGATGCAGCCACTATGGAAAACAGTAGGGAGGTTTCTCAGAACATAAAAAATAGAGCTACCATATGATCCAGCAATCTCATTTCTCGATATATATTGCAAAGAAATGAAAACAGGATATTGAAGAGATATCTGCTTTCCCATGTTCATTGCACCATTACTCACAACGAAGATATGGAAGCAAGCTTAGTGTCCATCAGCGTATGTATGGTTAAAGATGTTTTACACACACACACACACACACACACACACACACACACAAGTGCAGACACAGTTGAATATTTTTCAGCCATGAGAAAGAAGAAAATCCTTCCATGTGTGACAACATGCATGCATCTTAAGGGCATTACGCTAACTGAAACAAACCAGACAGAGAAAGACAAATCATGCATGGTATCCCTTACATGTGGAATCTAAAAAGATATATACACCAAACTCATAGAAACAAAGAATAGCAAAGTGGTTGCCCAGGGTTGGAGGTTGAGTAAACACGGTGAGCTTGGTAAAGGGGTACAAACTTTGAGCTACAAGAAGAATGAAGTCCAAGGATCTAACGTATAATATGGTGACTGTAGTTGATAACACTATATTGTATAATTGAAATTTGCTAAGAGAGTAGAATTTAAATGTTCTCACCAAAGAAAGAAAGAAAGAAAGAAAGAAAGAAAGAAAGAAAGAAAGAAAGAAAGAAGAAAGAAAGAAAGAAAGAAAGAAAGAAAGAAAGAAAGAAAGAAAGAAAGAAAGAAAGAAAGAAAAAGAAAGAGAAAGAAAGAAGGAAAGAAACACATATAAGTGGTGTGTGTAATAACTAGATGGGGGGATCCTTTTGCAATGTATATATATACACACACATATATATTGAGATATGTATGCATATATGCACCTCAAATCATCACGATGTACATCTTAAATATCTTACCACTTGTCAGTTACACATCAGTAAAGCTGAGAGAAATACATTTCATAAAACATACATTTTCTCAGGTTCTTGCTTGGAGGATAAGCACAACTTCCACTTTTCCTCCAACCTTTGGAAATGATCATATCAGTTAAGATTACATTTGGCTGCATAAAAAATAATAACAGCAGTTTAAATGAGCTAGAAGTGTATTTGTTTCACATGCAAAAGAAATCCTGCTATAGGTAGTTCCAGTTCAGCCTGGTATTGTGGCTCCAAAGTCAGGGATGACTCGTCAACAGTCATCACCTTCAGCACATCACCTCCAACCTCAAGGTCACCTCATTGTTCAAAGGGGTTGTGGGGGCACTGGTCACCACTCCTGCACCTTGGGACAAAAGGGCAATCTTCCTCAGTAAGAAGCTCCCTTTAAGTAGCCTTCCTGGAAATAACACACATCACTTTCACTTATTGAAATACCTTCACCTTGGTGCGAGGAGACTGAGATATATATTTCCTATAGGAGTGCATTGATGTCTGAATAAAAATTGTAGCCCTATCTTGAAGAGAGGGAGAATGGATGTTGGGGGAGAAATAGCAGCCTCTGTTATAATGATGAAGAAATGAAGTTGCATTGATACATCGTTTTTGGACCAGACACTGAAGACACTTGGGATGGATTTTCTCCACTTAGTAGATGTTGCAGAAGCATGGGCTCCCTCCGCACCCCAGGAGTACTTTCTTTAGAGCTTAGTTCATTAGAAAGAACACGGAGCAGGGATCAATCTCCATTTGGCCTCAGTTGTTATAAGTGATATATCTTGGGCAAGTCACATGCCCTCTGAGTATATTTCCTTACTTGAAAATTGAGAATTTTATGTGATATATGCCCTACCTTCCCAAGGCTCAAAGATGCAATAAGTAAACATTTAGTAAGGATTCACTATATTCCATCTGTGGGCTAAATGTTTTATGTACAGTATTTAATTTCACTGAGAGGTTGGATTCACATTCAAGATTCTACTAAATATTTATGAAATGTCTGTTTTGTGCAAGATATTTGGATTCAGTAGTAAATAAGACAGTGTCCTCGCCTTCCTGTGATCACATTCCACCAGAGAGTCAGACATTAAGTGACACAATTACAGAAGTAATTGCTTCATGAGAAATATTCTTTGTGCTCCAAAGGCAAAGTACAGGATCCTGGGAGGGCTGAAGAAGGGGATGTAACTTGCTCTGGGGGGTCATGGAAGGCTTCCTAGGAAGGAGACTCGAGCTGATCCTGGAGGAGGATTAGGAATTTAGCAAATTGGTGAAAGGTTTCCACAGGTGAGAGATAAAATGTGAAATAAATCACAAATGTTAGGAATAAAAATAGTCATTCAAAGGATGGATTGTAAAGCTTTGACTTTGAAAGAAGAAACAGAAATGTTCCGAATTGCTCATTTCTTCTGTTTCCCCAAATGTGTACATTCACACATCCTTCTTCACATTAAAAAGAAAAATGAGCTAAGATTTGTATAACCTTTAATTATACAGTTGACTCTTGAACTTCCTGGGTCCACTTATACACAGACCTTTTTTTCCTGCAAAATGCTTTACTGTTTCCATTTGGTCCATGACTTAGGAGCAGGCTCCAGGGTGGTTAAAAAGGTACCTACTGGCTGTAGGGAGAGGCCCAGGCACCAGGGGCTGCTGGGATCCCAAGACTCCCAGTCGGGCCTGGGGTGAGCCTTCAGAAGAGACCTGCACAGCCCAGCCTGGACAGGTGGGGCCGGCCAGCCTGCACAGGTGTGTCACATGGTCGCCCTTGTTTTTGTTGAGTTTCACCTGCTCATCCCGGAAGTGGCTGTCTGGGAAGTCCCAGAGATGGGCGTCCTCTTGGGCTGGATCCCAGGCACGCAGATCCAAAAAGGCCTGGTTCGGGTTCTTCTCCAGGCCTCCAGGCCTCCAGGGTTTTACCCAGGTATCTTGGGAGGCTTCTGCACATTGGGGAAGACGGCAAGGGCTCCCACTGGTTTGGATCTTCAGGAGACGCAGGGCGCGCTCCTGCTTCTCATTCAAATCGGGGAAGAAGAGCCACATGGTGCTGTTGGAAATAGAAGCCCAGAGAGAGGTACGTGCAGGAGGTGGGCAGATATAGGTTTGCGAGGTGGTTGATGGCAGCCTCCACCTCGGTGGAATAATTCTGGCGAATCTGGGAGCTCACGGTTGATGCACAAAAAGGAGCATGCTCAAAGAATTGTGTGGGCTGGTTCTGAAAGGCAGAGAGGGTGGCTGGACGATGGTTCAGAGGTCTTGACTCCAAAAGGGGTTGGAGCGTGGTTGGAAGCTGCAAGAAGGGGCATCAATGAGTCTGTTCCAGCTAAACACTGGTGAAGCAAGAGGTAGACCTGGGCGGTTGGGCGCATTGCCTACATGCAGTTTTTATAGCATAGTACTGTGAATGTATTTTCCCTACCATATGATTTTCCTAATAACACTTTCATTTTTCTAGCTTAATATATTATGAGATTGCAGGATTTAATACATAGAACAGAAAATATATGTTAATCCACTGTTTATGTTATCGGTAAGGCTTCTGGTCAACGGTAGGCTATTAGTAGTTAAATTTTGAGGAGTCAAAGGTGGATGCAATTTTCGATTGTGTGGGGTCAGCACCCCTAAGCCCTGCATTGTTCAAAGATCAACTGTAATTACTTTTGACAAGCCAGAATGTCTTCCATCCTAGCCAATCCTGCTCTGCCAAAATACCACTGAGGTTGAACTAATAGAAGATCTAAGAAATAACACCTGTACCATTTCCTCACACAGTTGGAGGGCTGTGATGCTTACTGTCACTTTGTGATTTTGGATAGTACCGAGGACCAGGGTTCTCCACAATTCTCTCTCTTACTCCTGAGGCCAGGGCCAAGGAAACGCCTCTGTCAGGAAATATGCTGGAGCTGCCAGTTGATACTTTTCATTATCAGCAAACCTCCCTGGTCTGCATGCACAAAATCATTGTCTCAGCCAAGAAAAGGCAGTAAAAAAGAATTGAAATTAAGTGGGAAGCCAACCAAAATACCTACAT
This sequence comes from Eumetopias jubatus, assembly GCF_037043125.1. Classification (NCBI taxonomy): domain Eukaryota; kingdom Metazoa; phylum Chordata; class Mammalia; order Carnivora; family Otariidae; genus Eumetopias; species Eumetopias jubatus. The sequence continues at coordinate 62,074,687 of NW_028274818.1, read as the reverse complement.
TCGTCATTTGCTGATGGTTTTACTGCCAGACTTGAGAGAGAATAACTTACCTTGATCTTTTTCTGCTTAAAACCTTCTCTAGGGCATGCTCAGGTCCCGGAAGTGACCTTCAAGATCTTTAAGACACTTAGCATTAAATTCCTTCAAGTGGCTTTTCCAAGGTCTTCAAGCTCTAACAACAACAACAATTATATATTGGATTTTTCTTTTTCAGAGGTAAAGATATTATCTTCTTGATGTTCCCTTTTAGCTCTTCAACATAGAGATCTCTATCCATGGCAAAATAGAGAATGGCCAATGACAGGGCTTTAGCTTGAGAACTTGAATTTGATCATTGGTAATAAATACCATCAGTTGTTTTCTTAGAAGTCCCAGGCTTAATTTGTTTATTTCCAAGAAAATGTCTGTCAAATATCCAAGTCTGAACAACCACAGTTTCCCAGTTGCTGTCAATTTTTCATTCAAGTAAACATAGAGTTCAGTGTGAAGAGTGGGTAGATCAGCTCACAACCTGAGCATTTGCACTAGTGCTTTGCTGTGTGTCGCAGAAGTCCCTAATGTGTACTTCCCATTTTGCTACGCAGGGTACTAAAAGATGTGTTCTCATGAGTTCATGTGGCTAATAGTTCTTCTTGCTTCTTTGTGGATCTTCTTAAGGGAAACTGACCTTCCTCTTTCTATGAGTGCATGGTAGTGAAGCGTAAACACAATGATTACTAGTAGACTCTGGTGCCCCTCCTAGATTCCTGCAGAGATACCAGCAGTGCAAATCTCAGCACAGTGCAAAAAGCAAATAATGTTTTAGTATTACTGTGAAAATAATTTCAGCTCCAGGGACCTCCTGAAGGATAGTGGGTATCACCAGGTGGGCATGGACCACATTGAGAACTGCTGTTCTGAGATGTAAATTGCTTCCGTCTTTTTTAGAAGTTCAGTCTCATTCCCATTCTTGTAGGATAATGAGATGCTTTTGGAATTTGGTTACGTATATTAAATACAAAATTCCTAGGGATTCTAGGTCCTTTGCCCTTCCACACAAATTTTAGAATCAGCTTGTTGATGTCTATGATAAATCCTTCTGGGATTTTGATTGAATTTGCGTAATATCTATAGACCAATGTGGGGAGAAAGTGAGTCTTCCAATTATTTACATGATATATGTGCCCATTTCTTTATGGGTCTTCATTGTTTCCTAAGCTGGAGGTAGTGGTGGTATAGGTGGTGGTGGTGGTTCTCCTCCTCCTCTTTTCTTCTTCCTCTCTTCCTCCTCCTTCCTCTCTCCTCCTCATCAACTCCTCCTTTTCCTTCTTTTTGGTGCTATTGAAAATGGTACTAATTTTTTTTCAGATTCTTATCATTCATTTCCAGTAAATAGGAATATTGTTGACATTTTGTGTTGCTCCTGAATGCTGTGACATTGCTGAATTCACTTATTGAACTCAGTACTGACTCTGGGATCATTTTGTACATGACGTAGGATGTTCTACATAGCCAATTTGTCTATGAATTTGACATTTTTATTTCTTCCTTCCCACACAGCCAATCTCTGTGTGTGTTTGTGTGTGTGTGTGTGTGTGTGTGTGTGTGTGTGTGTGTTATTTGTCTTGCCTTACTGCATTTCCACTCTGATGACGAATAGGAGTGCCGAGAAAGGATACTTTTGCTTGTTCCTGATCTAGCAGTGAAAGCATACAGTCTTTTACCATTAAGAATGATGTTAGCTGTAGGGTTTTTTTTTTTTTTTAATGTCTTTTATCAGGTTAAAAGCACCCCTTTCTATTTCTGGATTGTGGATAGTTTTTATTATTAATGGAAGTTGAATTTTGTCAAATGTTTCTGCTGCTTTTGCAATTGCCCTATGTTTTTCTTTTAATCTGTTAATATAGTGGATTACATTGATTAATTTTAAGTGTAAAATCAATCTTGTGTTTCTGGGGTAAACCCAATCAGTTGTGATGTATTATCTTTTTATATGTTACTGAATTTGATTTCCTAAAATTTTGTTGGGAATTTTTATATCTATGTTTATTAGAAATATTGTTCTGTAGTCATCAAAGACAAAATATCTTTGTCTGGTTTTAGTATTAGGGTAATGCTAACCTCATAAAATGAGTTGGGGTATTCCTGTGTTTAATTTCTGGAAGAGATTATTTAGAACAGGTATTTTTTTTTCCTTAAATGTTTGTAGAATTAAAAAAAATAGATTTAGAACTCTTAAGGTTATTTACTTCTTTTTGAGTGAATGTCAGTAGTTTTTGTCCTTCAAGGAATTGATCTATATCATTTAATTTGTTGAATATATGAGCATAGATTTATTAGTAGCATTTTCTTTTAAATGTGTCTGGGGTCTGTAGCAATGTTCTCTTTTTCCACTGTAAATATTTGGGGTATTTTCCAGATATCTTTCTGCTATTAATTTCTAGTTTAATTCTGTTTTGGTCTGAGATCATACTTTGAATAATTTAAATACCTTTAATTTTGCTAAGGTTTAAAGTATATATTCTGCTCTTCCTGGGTAGATGGTTCTATAAATGTCAATTAGATCAAGCTAGTTGATAATACTGTTCAAGTCTTCTTTATCCTTCCTGATTTTGTGTCTGTTTATTCTGTCAGTTACTGAGAGAGGAGTATGAACTCTCCAAGTATAACTGTAAATTTGTCTATTTCCACTTTCAGTCCTATCAATTCGCTCTATGTATTTTGATGCTCTGTTGTTAGGTGTATATGCATTGAGGATTGATGCATGTTCTTAGAGGACTGACCTCTTTATTATTATGTAATGAAGTTCTTTATCCTTGGTAATATTTCTTGCTCTGAAGTTTACTTTTTATTAATATAAATATGTTATAAAAATATTCATATAGCTACTCCAATTTTATTTGATTATGATTTTTATAGTATTTTTTTTCTCTCCTTTTCCTTTTAACCTATTGATGCATGTATTTCTAGTGAGTTTCTTGTAGACAGCCATCAGTTGAGCCACCCTTTGTTAAATCCAATTCAACAATCTTTTAATTGATGTTTTTAAATCTGCTGTGTTTAGACTGTTTACATTTAATGTAATTATTTATATGGCTGAATTAAAATCTACCATCTAACTAGATTTTTTATATTTGTTCCAGCTCTTCTCTTATGCTTTATCCTTTTCTGCCTTTTCTTTAGTTAATTAAGCATTCTTTATGATTACGTTTAAAAAAAGAGCAAGTATTTATACTTGCTCTTTAAAATGTGTTTACTTGCTCTTTAAATTTGTTTATACTTCCCCTTAAAATATTTTTAGTGTTTGCAATCTACATCTTTAATCTAAATCTACCTTTAGTAGTATTAGTAGTACTATCTTTATAAAAATACAATCTATTGTTACTATTATTGCTTTAGATAGTCAGTTATCTTTTGGAGCAATTAAAAGTATGAAAAATAAATTTTATCTTGATTTCATTTCTGACACTCTTTATTTCTTTGCATAAAATAGATTTCTATCCACTATCATCTACCTAAAAGAACTTCTTTTAGGGGCACCTGGGTAGCTCAGTCAGTTAAGCGGCTGCCTTCGGCTCAGGTCATGATCCCAGCGTCCTGGGATCAAGCCCCGCATTGGGTTCGCTGCTCAGCGGGGAGTCTGCTTCTCCCTCTCCCTCTGCCTGCCTGCCGTTACCCCTGCTTGAGCTCTCTCTCTCACTGTCTCTCTCTGTGTGTCAAATAAATAAATAAAAAGTCTTTAAAAAAAATAACTTCTTTTAAAGATCTTTTGTAGTGTAGGTCTGACAGCAGTGGATTTTCTCCATTATTAGCCTGGGGGAAAAAATCCTTATTTCTCCTTTATTTTTCTGAAAGATGTTGTCTATATTCTACATATAGAATTCTGGGTTGATGGTTTTCTTTTTCCTTTTAGCACTACTCCATTGTCTCATGGTTTTCAGGGTTTCAGACAATTCTCTTCTTTGTTTCATCCGTCTCTTTGGGGGCACCTGTCTCTATAGTTCAGCCTAGTCGATTGCCTTGCAATCTCAGGTTCCTGATAGATTTAAGAAAAGTCATGAAATTATACTTTGCCAGGCTTTTTGTTTTTTGGTTTTTGTACGTATAGAAGCAACATTCTTTCCGGTTCTCTACACCCCAAGCAGATCTCATAAATCCCCTAATTTATGGAACTAATTTTGCAGATAAATAAGTAATGCAGTGAGCTAATGCACAGTTTTTGTGAATCTTACCATGCACCTGTTTCTTAGAAACAACTGTTCTTAGTGAAAATATTACTGGAACATCAGTAAACAATGATGGACAAGAGACTCTTTTTAAGGATAGGGAACCATCCTGCAGGTTGTAGTATGCTCAGTTTCGGTGGCCAGTATATTGTCTGATTTCTTCTATAGTCAGAATAGAAGGGTTATCCAACCAAAGGGTGAAAATTATAAGGCACCTCATAGTATTCCTGAAAAACTGATTTCCTTTTCCTCTGCAACCTGGAGTTCTGCTGGCTTAGATGTTAGTTTATAATGGATAAATACTATCACTATGGGTTATCACAAATATTCCATTAAGTTCAGTGTTGCAAACTGCTGCCTATCTATTCAGAGCTCCTTAGGCCATACTGTGAATATGGAACAGAGAGGGTAATCATATTGATTGCATTGATTCATCTCAGTTATCAAAGGAAAATAGGGTTGTCCCGATACAATGGCAACAGGGAGAACATGTCAGGAGAAGGAGGGATCCTCTGAAGCAATTCTTGGTGTTGTCATGTCCAGAGGACAAGTTAAACTAAGTCTATGACAACATACAGACAGGACTATCAAGAGTCTCAGAAATTCTGGGAATGAAATGTTGGTTCTCCCTACCAGGTGTAGAACCCTAGTTTTTTTTGGTGCTGGCCGAGGGCAATGGGAACTTAGAGAAGGAAAATCATTAAACCAACTACAGCCTTGTGAACAGCTGCAGAAATAGGAATATAACATTTATCTATACTTATCTCTTGCTATGTCATATATGTTTTCTAGACTTTTAACTATTATTCTTTCCTGTATCTTTCCCCCATAGTTTAAACATAGGTTATGTTGTGATGATTTACTTTATAATTGGGTTTATAAGCAACAAATCACAAGATGAATCACAAAATAACTACATGTTTTGTTGGTTAGTGGGGCTCATGAATACGGAATTAGGAATAGTCAATGGGGTGAATTATAATCTCTGGGCTTCCAGGTCTGTGGTTAAAAGGTTAGTGGCAGATATAGTAAAGCACACCATATATCCACGTTTTCCCCTCATTTCCAAATCTTCTCGCACCTGAGTCTGTCCTGAATGACTCATTCTAGCTCATGATTAAGATGTGAGTGACACAGGTTTTGGGCCACCATAGTTTAGAGCTATGTGTCACTTTTTGTGTTTTATTCTTCCACTACTGAAATCTTGGAGGCTGTGTGTCTAAGGTGGTGTAGCCACAAAAGCAGCCTGGGCAATCTGCATTTTACTTTTGCGAGTAAGAAATAAATCTTTATTGTGTTAAATCACTGGGATTTTGAAGTTATTTTTTATCATATATAACCTATTTTATCATGACTCAGACTGCAGCGCTATGTGTCACTTTTTGTGTTTTATTCTTCCACTACTGAAATCTTGGAGGCTGTGTGTCTAAGGTGGTGTAGCCACAAAAGCAGCCTGGGCAATCTGCATTTTACTTTTGCGAGTAAGAAATAAATCTTTATTGTATTAAATCACTGGGATTTTGAAGTTATTTTTTATCATATATAACCTATTTTATCATGACTCAGACTGCAGCATTGATACACTGTCTAGTGGAGAAAGTAACTGGAGAAGCAATACAGTACACTGTTATCAATGAGGCCCTTGGTTTCTTAAGCAAAATCAAGTCATGCTATCCCCTACGCTGAATAAGCTTGATTCAAGAGACCAAATCAAATAATACATGCAAAGCCCAAGATGCATTTGGTCCACATGTCAATGTCCCTCTAAAATGCCTAAAAATAACAGCAAGTACTTAGCAGTGTAGTCCTTTTTATTCAGATTTTCTCTATAAAAAATAAAATGCTGGTGAGAGGCACAATGACTCTTTCTAATTAAGTTTTTCTTAGAATATGCAAAACTTTTACCTTTCCTGTCTGTTTTCTCTGTAAGAGGTTTAAAATGGATGAGAAAACTTGTGTGTGTTTGTTGAAAGATCAGGAACCTGTTACAGGTCTAAAATACATTGCTGGTTATCTTATTTGCAAAATGAGGAACAGTTGGACCAAGTCATCTCAGAGGTTCTTTTCTGCTCTAAAATTATGTGATTTCTGCTATTGAAAAAATGCAATTTTCATAAAATGTATCCAAGATTAATTTAATTTGGGATGACCTTTACAATCTTTAGATTTTCCTAACGATGTAATAGACTACATCACCCTCTGGAGAAGAGCAGAAGTCATGAAGGGCTGGGAGAAAGGAGCCTAGTGTGGCCGTCTTTATCTTCACTAATGGGACCTGGATATAAATCTGCCACTTGGCAGCAGAGATACCTTTGAGGTCCATGAGATCTGGCTCCCAGGGGGATGGGGACCCTGCTGAAAGGCCTTCTTGACTAGAAGCATGTCTTCCCACCCTACCCCAGGAGGCGTCCATACTCCACAGCTATTGTGCATGACATCAGGGAGGGCTATTCCCTTTACTGGCAACAAAAACAACTACCCAGGACCTATTTGGTCCTGCCCTAAATGAAATTGGAAAGTCAGGGAAATCAGTTATTCTACCGGTAGGTACTGCTTCTCCAGTTACTTTCTCCACTAGACAATTGAGGATTGAGGACTGTCCCTTCAATCAGGGAAAAGGTCTTGACAAACTCATCCTTATTATGTTATAAGGAACTTACTGTTCAGTCTCTCCAAAGATAATCATATTTTAAAATAGACCTATTAGGAAAAGATAGACTCCAACACAAACAAATGAGCCTCTAATGCTGTAATTTCATACATGCGGTAGGAAGGGCAGGGTAGGGCTCCTAGAATCCTCTCTTTCTAAGGAGACTATTTGACCTGCCTCAGGCTGGCTCTGCTCTTTGGATCTAATCACATGTAGCTTAGTCTTTGAGCAAATTTATTAGACCACCCACTGCTACCAAGGACTTTCTGACATTTCTGAAGAGTTCATGTAAGCCTAAGCAGATCAACTGTCATGGATAAGATTTTGTGATCCTGGGTCAACGTCTTTCCCCTGCTTTGACACATGTTTTAATGATCAACAATCATCTTCAACCCTGGCAAAGAGGCAGATAAAATGAGTCCTCTGTCTTAATAGCTGTTCTCATTATCTTTGCAAAATCCATCATCCAGGAGTTGAAACCCATCCAGAAGCAAAAATCCATTGTCCAGGACCTGAACCCCATCCAAAAGCTAGGTGTCCTCCCAGACAGAGCAGGCCTTGGAATCAAGTCTCTGAGCCCTGGTTGAGTCCTTATTCATGGTTGTGGAGGGTCTTATTATAAAATAGAAATCCTAAAACCCAGCAATAGCATTATACCCTCTTCCGCCCTTAACCTAGCTAGGTAAGACCATAGAACAGAATTTGTTCTGATCCCGCACCAATCTAATTGCTGCAGGATCTTGGATGTAATTAGACAACAAATAGTCAACATTTTAATGGGAAAAACAAAACAAAACAAAGCCATGAGGTTTGGAGCCAGAAACCCATGACTTAAATTCTGTCAGTTTAGTGGCTATGTGACTGCAGATAATTAACTTAACCTCCCTGAACGTCTGTGTCCTCATCAAGAGCAAGAACCAGCATCAGAATGATGACAGCAAATGGGATAATTCCCACTCCATATTGAATTTGTGTGAATTAATTGTGGGGAATATAAGATGGTCTGATACAGTGCCTGTTTCAGACAGAGCTCATCCACTCTTTCCTTCCCCCTAGTACTTTTGTCCTGTCCTTTTCCCTTGAGACAAAGTGGAATCAGAGTTTTATTCCTCAGCATGCACCTTTAAAAAAAAAAGATTTTATTTATTTATTTAACAAAGAGAAAGAGATTGAGCACGAGCAGGGAGAGCAGCAGGTAGCAGGAAGCCCAACGCAGGGCTTGATCCCAGGACCCTGAGATCATGACCTGAGCTAAAAGCAGACTGAGCCACCCAGGCGCCCCAGCATGCACCTTTTACAACTGCTGCCTTCTGGCAGATTAACAAAATATTCATTGAGCACACATGATAGAAACAGCTGTTTTCTGCATGATATGGAGGATACAAGAAGCGTGAGCTTGAACTCAAGGTATTTACACATTACAATGTATGCATTTGAAACTGTTCGGTGGCAAGGCACTATATATAAAAATTATCTAAAGGGATGAACAGCACAAGATCTTAAAGCTGCAGGAGGTCTGCTCTCATCCCATGGTAGCAAGGTAGAGGAGACATGCTTCATTCTTCTGTATTTAGACAAAAATAGCCTCCATGATAAAAATTTCCAAGGTTGGGTGGCTCATGTATATGCAGAATCAATTGGCACATAGGACGATTTCACTGGAAAAATGAATTACACAGTCATTCTTCCTCCTGAGTCTGGACATTGTGTGGCCTCCAGTAGCTGCAGAGAGCGTCCCAGGCCTTCCTTCAAGGCTGGCTGGTGGCCACATTGCTTAAGTTATGGCCTGTTTTTCTAGCAAGCTAGTAAAATTGTGATAATTATGTAATCTGACTTTAATATGGATGGAAGATTTGAGGCAAAGTTTAGTAAACTTTTCAGGAAATACACAGATTACAATATTAAAAAATAAGCCAATGTTAAGTTCAGCATATTTTAAATGGGTAGGTAATTTTTAAAAACCAGTTATTTGATTAAGAGTGCATGTGAGGGGGCGCCTGGGTGGCTCAGTCGGTTAAGCGACTGCCTTCGGCTCGGGTCATGATCCTGGAGTCCCGGGATCAAGTCCCACAGCCAGCTCCCTGCTCAGCAGGGAGTCTGCTTCTCCCTCTGATCCTCTTCCCTCTTGTGCTCTCTATCTCTCATTCTCTCTCTCTCAAATAAATAAATAAAATCTTTAAAAAAAAAAAAAGAGTGCATGTGAGGGATGCCTGGGTGGCAAATATGAAGTGGCAATGGTTTACTGTTAATGAATATAGTTTAAAAAAAAAAGCCCAAATCACAGATAAACTTCAGAATCCATTTTCTTTTCATTTGTGTTATGACATCTGTTATCTGAGACAAAGGGAATGTGACGTGGATATGAACACATGTGGCAATTTACCAATCTGTACACTTAGAATTTGAGATTTATATACTGCGCTCTATGTAAATCACATCTAAAAAGTTAAAAGCATAGAATAGAATATTCTGATTGTAAATCATGATAATCAAACAAAAAATTCTATTTCAATCACCCAACTTGATATAGAACCTTATCAGTACTGTGGAAGGTTCCTCCTTCTTCTGCATAAATGTGCCCCTCTCTCTGCCTTTCCACAGGTATCCGTCTCCTGAATTTTATGTTTATTCTCACTTTCATTTCTTTGTATGTTACTATGCATGTAATTATACCAAGTGGCATCATTTATTTTTGCCGGATTTTGAACTTCGTGTAAATGACATTGAACTGTTTCTCCTCTTCAGCAACTCACCTTTTCCATTCAACACTGTGTTTGTGAGATTGATTCATTTTGATTTTTGTAGCTGTCATCCCAGCACTTAGAGAAAATGGAATATTTCTATGTCACACTAGGGTAAAGGAATTAGACTCCCTGTGGTCAGAGAGGACTACTCCTTGGCATTCCTTGGACATGTGCAGAGCTGTGTGCTTTGCGTGTACATAGTGTGTGTGTGTGCACATGCATGCACACATGCGCATGTGTGTTTTGGTGAAAGTTTTGCTAGTCTCATAAAATGAGTTGGGGCTTACTCCTTTTTCTATCATCAGATAGAATTTATGAAATATTGGAATACTGTCTTTACCAACTATTTGATAGAATTCTCCCATAAAATCATTGTAAGCCTAATATTTTCATTATGGGAAGATTTTAAATTCTCAATAGGAGTATTTTCGCGTTATAGGACTCTTCAGTTTTTCTATTTCTTTGCGAATTAGTTTCTATTATGCCAATTTAAAAATGCCTTGAGACTTCTTTTATAGCTTGGTATATAGCTAATGTTCATGAATGTTACATGTATACTTGAAGAGTGTGTATTATTCATGTCTTTGAGGCAGGATTCTATATATATTTATTAAGCCAGTAATTATTTTCATTTATTCATCGATGTTTTTCTTTCTTTAACCTGTCAAATAAGTGGAGCCGTGTTAAAATTATCCACTTTGATGGTGGATTTGTCAGTTTCTCTTATTTTGTCAATTTTTGTTTTTTATGTTTTGGAACCATATTATTAATTACATAATATTACAGAATAGTTATATTTTCCTGAGGAATTAATCCTTCTGTCACATGAACTTCTATCTATACTAATGGCTTTTGCCTTAAAATTTATCTTATTTGATATTAATATAGCTACTTCTCTTCTCTTTGGCTTAGTATTCCTTCCTTTTACTTTTAATGTATCTTACATGTATCGGTTTGAATATATATCCTAGCTCTCCATTAGCCAGCCTCAACCGCTCTTCAGTCATTAACAGTATTGTTTCATCTGAAATCCCATCCATTCCTTCCCTGCCTCCCTGCCCCCAGATTATTTTGAAGTAACTCTCAGGCATCTTGTCATTTCTTTCGTAAATATTCAATGTATATTCTTTAAAAATATGGACACTTTTAAAGACATAATAACACTATCATTACTACACTTAAAATTTTAACTTTATTTCCTTAATGTCATCAAATATCCAGTCATTGCTCAAATATTCCTGATTGTCTCATTTATTAAATGCTTATTTTGAACTTAAATCCAGATAAGATCCTCACATTGCAATAGGTTAATATGCTTCTCAAATCTCTTTTAATCTATACATGTCTTGCTCCCAACCTATATCTTCTTTTTATGCACTTTATTTATTGAAAATTGCCTTGTTTGTCCAGTAGACTTCCCACATAATGGATTTTGATAACTGCATCCTTGTGAAAGATTTCAGCTCATGCCTTTGTATCCTTTGTTCTGATATGTATTTTCCTGCCATTTTATTTTGAACTGTTGTATATTATTATGTTTTAGGGTTCACACTTTTAAATATGATATTTCTGGGTTTTGTCATCCATTTACAATTATTTTGATGATGTCATTTTGACAGTCTTATGTTCATCATCTTATTTTTTGTTCTCTATTAATTCAGCTTTTTCTATTTGGTCTTTTTTGCTCTCATTTGAATTGATAGTGATTTTTTAAAAACTTCCTTCATTTAAAAATGTCTGTGGATTTATGTTATATGTAACACCTCCCTCCTCCACAGATGTCTGTCTCAGAAACCTATGCATTTCTAATTTAGCATTTCTCACAACATTTTATTTATCACAAAATAATGGTAAACACTTAGTGAGTACTATTCCAAAAGCTTGATGTGAATCATGTTTTTACTACACAAATGAGCTATGTTCTACTTATTATTATTCATTCACATATGAGGGAACTGAGTACAGAGCAGTTACATAATTTACCTATGATCCCATGGACAGGAAGGGGTGCAGTTCAAATCTGAGTTCACAGTTGAACTCCAGAGCCTTTGTTTCTTGCTTAGATTATTAGCTCCTTAAGGGCAGGGCCATGTTCTTCATATTCTTCGTGTTTTCCACACATGCTGTACCCAGAGTCAGAGCAGGTCCTCAACTTTTTTTTTTTGGATAAATAAATCTCTGCTATATCTCTCCCTGACCCCAATATGAAGGATTTGGGGAAAGGGGAAGTCCTGAATTCTGGAGTTATGTTCTCCCTCTGCCACTACTCTTCTGATGGCACATATTTTTCCTTCCAAAATCAGCTTGGTGATAGAGTTGCCAGAATTAGCAAATAAAAATACAGAATGCCCATTAAATTTTGAATTTCAGATAAACCACAGAAGACTTCTAAAGTACATTCCATGACATATTTGGGACACATATCTAATAAAGAATTACTTGTTATTTATTTTAAATTTAAATTGATCTGCTCAACCTGTATATTGTCTGGCAACTCGACATGGGGATTGCTTGGGAGACACCTAATGCTCCTGATACTGAGCCATTGCTCCAGGTTAGTCCCTGCCCCTTTTTCTCTGAGAGTCTGAAAATGTTGACATTGAGCAGAGTTTGTGCATGTTCTTACACTGTCACTCTTTTCAGTCACTAGCCTAATTTGCTCTCCTGTTTTGATTGATTAAAACCACATACCACAAGGGACTATAAATTATAGATCTGTTTCATAATTACCTAGCTACTTCTACTCAGTGATGCATAAGTGACTCTGCTCTCAAAGCCTTACTAACATTATTTATTATCAGAAACATTTTTTTCTATTCTAAAGCCTTAAAGTGATTATTTACTAAAGAAAATCTGAAAGTAACAAAGAAAAATGGAAAAAAAAAAACCCATGGAAATGGAAAGAAGAGAAAATGGTGGCCTTCAATTCTCTTCTTCATGGATAGCCACAGTTGACACTGGTTTTTAATCTATTTCAAATCTTTAAAAATACTTAAATAGTATGTAGATATATACCAGTTTATATTCTTCGATATTTATCCCACTTAGACAAAGCCTGAGATTGAACCAGCTTTTGTTTAACTTGTTTCCAATTTATATTGTTACAAACAGGTTTCATAAAAATGTCATTTTTATTTCATTTTTGGTATTCATGTATGTGACAGTCACTATTCGATGCCCTGGAGCAACAGCAGTGAAAACAGCAATGTCTCTACCCTCAGACAGTTAATAAGAGATAGAGAAAATTGCCAAAAATACAAGTAAATATGTAATATATCGGGAAGTGACAAGTGCTGTGAAAGAAAATGAGCGAACAAAGTGATGGAGAGAGAAGAGGGTGCTATTTTAAAAGAAGGAGGAAGGGAGGCCTCTCCTGGGATGTGACATTCCAGGCAGAGATATTGATGAGTGGGGAGTGAGCTGTGGGGACATGTGGGGATAAGCATTCCAGGTAGGAGGGAACAGCAGGTACACCTGCCATGGGACAGTAAGTCTGCTCAGTGCTTCTTCCTGGTCAAGGCACAGAAGAAAGACCAGTTTTTCTGGACTGTGGTGAACAGGGGGAGAGTGGTGGAAGACGCAGCCAGGGTTGGGTTTTATGTCTCATGACGGTGAGAAGCCATCCGTGCTCCACACGTGGGATGACCCTCTGAGCACTTCATTCTGGCTTCTGCATGAGGGGTGGGAGTGGGAGTGGGGATTCAGTTAGGATGACATCATAGAAGGCTGAGTGTGGAAATGACAGTGGCTGGTGTTGAATGGGTCTGTGAGCAGTCGATTCAAAATAAATTTTGGAATTGCTGTTGAGAGAACTTACTGATAGATTGATGTGGGATATGAAAGAGAGGGGCAATCAAGGGAAATTCTGGGTGAAGTTCCTTGTCTGAGCATGAATGATGGTGCCCTTCTCTGAGATAGGAAATGACTAGAAGACTAGAAGTTATGTGTGTGGGGGTGGGGGTGGGGGAGGAGTGGTGACGGTGTGGGTTATGAACCAGGAGGAGGACTCCCTAAGGAACAGAACCATGCTGGCACTTTGACCTTGGATTCCCAGCCTCCAGAGCTGTGAGAATGAATTTCTATTGTTCATAAGCCTCCTGGTCTACAATCATTGTTCTAGCAGCCTGGATGGTCTAAGACAGTTGCTATGCAATTCTGTAGCTCAGAGCTGAGGTCAGAGCACAGCACTGTGCTGAGCCATACTGGGGCCTGAGGCAAAAGGAAAAATGAGTAATACTGATCTTTCTATAAAATGTTGAGATTTCATTCATGATGCATTTGGGGGCATTAATTTTGTTTTTATAAATTTTGCAATAAAATACGATATACTAGTGATGAGTTTTTGATGCCCTTACATTTAAGCTTGGGGCTTGAAAGGCAAGCTCACTTGTCTCACCCCAGTCTTGGCCCCTTTGGGACTACAATGCATGGGTCTGAATGAGTCACTGAGAGAGGAAAGTGGACAGAGAACCCAGGAAGAAAATACCCAGCAAAGGAGAAGGTGAAGGGGCAGCCATGAGCTGGGAAGAAAACAGGGAGAATGAGGTCCTGGAGGTTGGAGAAGACAGTGTTCAATGAGGAAGGAGTCATCGGCCATGCCTACGTGGATGGAGTGCAGTGAGCTGCCCCTAGGAGCCTGACTGACCAAGGACTTTGTTCAGATGGAGATTGGGGTGACTCAGGAATGCTGTTTCAGTCTGGGGAGAGGGGGACAAAAGGGGGCTGTGAAAGGTCAATCAGAGAATTGGAGTGGGTTGTGGAGACAATGGGAGATGATTTCTAGGGGTTTTCCTCTGAAAGGGTGCAGACAAATGGAGTGGTAGCTTGGGGGGACTGTGGGGTCCACAGAGAGCTTTTTCTTTAAAGATGGATGATATGCAAGTAGTTCACATCTAGTGGGATCGACACAGTGGGCAAGAAGGCACCGAGGGTGCAGGGGAAGAGAGGGAAGTTTGTAAGAGCAGAGTCCTGGGCAGATGGAGGCGCATGTGTGGCACATGTAGGGGACTTGACCTGGGCAGGGCCAGGTGTCTGGTCCTTGGGACGAGAGCAGAGACAGAGTATGGGCCACAGAGGGTGGCCTGCTGGGCTTGCTGAGAACATGAGGTTGTCCCTGTGCTCTCAGACAAGTCTGAGGAGGAGGGCAAGTATATAAACTGGTCATCCTGGAGAAAGTAAATTTCTGTGTGCGGGGTAACAGGCCTGTCTTTATTGATCTTATCAGATTCAGTAATTGTTCTGTGCTCCTTCTGGATTTCCCAAATGCATAACATTATCATCTCTGCAGATAACCAGTTGACCATTTTCTCTTTTCTGTTCCTACCTTGTGAGCCCAGACAGAACCTTCTAGAGGAAGATGATGGTAAACTTCTTTGCTTCCTTCCTCATTTTAATAGGAACTCCTTTGGTCTCACACTGTTAATTGTGGTGTTATCTCATGTTTGGAAATAGATTTTTTTCTAATCAGGAGATAATACCATCATATGGCCAATTTATTAAAACGTTTCATTAGTAGGGATTGTTGACTGTCCATTAACTTCTGATGGTTATGTAAAAGCTTTTTCTTGTTTTAAAGCTTCAATTGTAGTCTTTCAGACTCCAGTGGGTGTCTTCTCTCCCTCTCTCCTGCCTCCCAGCTTTATTTGATCCTTATTTAGACTTACCTAGTATCTGGTTAGGGACTCCTCCCAAATGCTCCCAAAGCACCCCATTCCAGCCCCTATCATATTGCTTGTCACATTTTCCTATTTATCTTCCTCCCTAGTCTTTTTCATATACCACCACATCATCAGCACCTGGCACAATAATGTTTGTTGAATGACTTAATGATGTAGCCAGCTGTGTGCTGGTTCTCTGTATCATTAATCCTCCAAGTACACTCACCCTAGCCGGTGGGCAGGGAGTGGGCATTGATTATTATTAACAATTATAACCACCACTGTAGCAAGTGCATTTCTGTTTATCATCTTATTTAATCAATTATACAGAGCTAAGTATTATTATCCCGATTTTGTAGATGAAGAAACGGAGACTTAGAGAGGAGCAGTTGTCTGGTTCTAGTACGATCTAGCACTTACTGCACACACCCTTGACCACTACATTCTGTTGCATTCTTCTGTTCATACCCACATACCCCTCTTTGTTGGGGTGTTCTCTGCAATTTTTGATGCAATAGCTCAAACAGTAGGAACACCCATCCTGAATTGAATTAGAGGGTGAGATGAGCACCTGTCTTGTGAGAACTGAGTCTTTAAGATACAGCTAATGATGTGGACATTTGCTGGATCAAAACATCTGAAGCACATTTTGTTTTCACTTCACCTTATTAAAAAATCCTTCTCTTTCCTTTATTGCACATTGTTTACCTTCCCATCTCAGTCTTTCAGCCCAGATGTTTCTCTCTCTTTTTTTTTTAAAGATTTATTTGTATATCTGGGAGAGAGGGAGAGGGAGAGAAAGAATCTCAAGCAGACTCTGCACTGAACGTGAATCTGATGCAGGGCTCAATTTCATGACCCTGAGATCATGACCTGAACTGAAATCAAGATTTGGATGGTAACCTACTACTCCACCCAAGTGCCCCTGAATGTTTTTCTTCAAGAGCCTTAGATGAAATATTTGTCTGCCCTTCTTTACTTTTCTCACATCATTTCATTTTTTAAAACAATCCTGTGAACTAGAAACTGTTACTATCAACCTTCTTTAGACAAGGAGAATGAGGCATACAGTGGTTAGATAATTTGACCAAAGCTGTAAAACTAATAAGTGGCAGTCTGAATTGAACTCTGAAAGTCTGAGTACTTCAGCACCTTCTACCACCTCCCTTGTTATAATCTGCCCTTATTATCAGCATTGGAGAAATTTGTGTACTAAGCACAGTTACCAAAAATTTAGCTGTAGACCCATCCCTAAATGACATATTCACTCTTTAGTGTGTCTTGTCTATGATCTGACCCCTCTAGAATTTTGTACACTCATTCATAATAGCCCGAAGTAGCCAATATTGATAACTCCAGGGTTAATGCGTTCCTGTGGTGACAACACCTGTTTATTTCTTTCCAATCTTGCTGACACGCTGCTTTCCTCTTTTAGAAACTGTTAAGTCAGCACTCGGCACCAAACAATTTTTTCAAATTGACCTGGCCTTTCTGATAAACCTGGCAGTTCTTTTTAAGTGTATACTTAGAGTCAGAAATAAAAAATAGTTCCCAATTTCAACTGGCAGAGAATGAAAAGCTGCTTATCTTCTGTTTTCTCAATGGCATTCACCACCAACAATAAGCCCAATGTTAGGCAGAAGAGCTACAGGCCTGTTACGATTTCATGACACTTGAATACGGAGGGAAGAAATTGCTTTATGAAGAGGAAAGCATTTGTCTTTAACTCTCAGCAAAATCTCAGGCTGGACAAAATCTCAGGGCCCTGAGACATTTGGGCTCCTGTTTAATATATTTGAAGTAATTTCACAGTGGTGATTGTCCCCTCCGTCAGGGTGTCTGGACGAATGATTTAATATTTCCTCATCTATAGAAATTTGGTCACCTTTCTTAGCTTTTCTAGGTATTGTTCTCAGTATTTTCCCTCTAGCCCTGGAGAAATTGGTGTGCTTCAATAATCAAAGATCTTATTTCCAGAGAAACTGGCTAATGGGAGTTTGCTGTGAAATAAATGAGCTGGCCAACAAGTTTGTCAGTGTCTTCCAGCCCCCCTGTTCTTGGAATACATTTTTCACAACCTGAGCCCTAAGTTCTCATGTTCTTCTTTGGGCACCCTCATACTCACTTCCTCCCAATGGTTCCCAAATGTTTTATTTTTTAACATTTTATTTATTTATTTGAGAGAGAGAGAGAGGGGTAGAGGTGAGGGGGAGAGGGATAAGCAGACTCTGCATTATTAAGAACAGAGCCCAACGTGGGGCTTGATCTCACCACCCTGACATCATGACCTGAGCTGAAATCAAGAGTCAGAGGCTCAACCAACTGAGCCACCCAGGTACCCCCCAAATGCTTTTCTTTGGGAAGACTATATCAGAACCACCTTGTTCACTTATGAAAACTGCAGATCATCAGATCACATCCGAGATCTACAGAATCAGATTCTATAGATAGAGATTGAAGGGCCCAAGAATTTGTATTTTTAATGGACTCTCCAGGTGAGTTATTTTTAAATCAAGCATCCAGCTCTCTGACGGCTACTTCTTAACCACTCTGCTCACATCCCCTAGAATCTCTTCCCTGGACATCTTTCAAGCACAGGGACCTCAGGCCCATTGGCCCTGTTGCTTTTGCCCCATCCCTCTTTGTGCTCATGTCCTCACTGAGCTTCTAACCTATTGGCTACCAAGACTCAGCAACATCAATTCCTAACATCTGTTATCTATTCCTTTGTCTCTCTCTCCCTCCATGCAACTTTCTTGGAAAAATTCCAATTCTGGCTTTGTCCAACCATCTTCCTGTCTTGTGCCTGTACCTGAACCAGCTAAATATTTCAGAAGAAAACCACAAAACTAAGCTGGCTGGTCTAATTTTAAGTTATGATAAATTTCAGATGGATATTCAATGCTCTTAGAAAATTCTAGCATCCCTCCCCCACTCTACTATTTCACACATTTTGTCCTCACTTTAAGTCTCTAAGCCTCTTCCTCAAGTTTCAAAATAGAAGCACTCACATAGGCAATCTTTCGTCTTGCTACTGAACTGCCCAGCAGCCCAGCTGCATCAGCACCCTCATGCCTTGCTTCCATACTTGCTGCACCGGCAGATGCACCCTCCTTCTGTCCAAAAGCCAGACCTTCCACTTGTACTTTGCACCTGATTTACCCTCCATTCCTCAAGAATTTCATTTCTACCATTATCCCCCAGTCTCCTTTCTGCATAATTATGTTTTCTTCTCTTGATCATTTCTATCAGTGGATAAACATGCTTTCGTATCTTCTATTTAAAAAAGACTTCTTTGATCCCATTTTTTTTCTCTTCACTTCCTACCCATTTTCTGCTCATCTTACATGAAATTTTCTCTAAGATTTGACTGACAGCTATCTTGTCTTTTTCACGGTCCTGTCTCGTTCCATTCCAACAGAGCTGTCAATCCCAATCACCATTTCACTGGAACATCATTTAACGAGGTCCCTGGTAGGTTCCATCTGACAGACCACAGTGCCAAAACTCTGTGCTTCCCCTTACTCAGCATCTAATTTGACTTGGCTTCTACTGCTAATCACACTAACCTTCTCTAATGTGCCTTCTTCTCTAGACCCCACAGTTTTCCAGTTTTCCATCTGCCACAGATTTCTCCTCATTAGTCTCCTTTGTCAAAAATCTAGGAGTCATCTTTGAGGCCATTCTTTTCTTCATACCTAACATCTGACCTGTATGACCTGTCAGCATTACCTCAACATACATTCTGAAACCAGTGACTTCTCACCATCGATATTGCCACAACCCTAGGTGAAGCCACTGCCATCTTGTACCTGGACTACTGAAATAGCCCCATTTCCTCTAGACATAGGGCCTTCAAGTCATTCTCCACAAAGTACCCACTGCAACCTTGCTAAAAAGCATAAACACTGTCATTGACCTGCTTAGTTAAAATCCATTGTTAGCTTCCTCTTTGAATGAGTTAAGAATACAAACACCTTACCATGTTCTGTATGGCTTTGCCTTTACTTGTCATTCTTGAAAACGTATTGAGTACCTATAAACCAGATACAGTTTCAGGTATTGGGAGAATATTACAGAACAAAATTAAAATCCTTCCTTATAAGGCTTACATCCTAATGGGGAAGACAGGTAATAAAAAAAATTAACAAGTAAAGTATATGGGATATCAGATAGTGATGAGTGCTCTGGAAAGAAAGAAAAGCAGGCAGGGGTTAAGGGGTTTCAGGAATATAGTTGTGGTATGGTAGACAAGGACCTTCCTGAGAAGGTGGAAGATAGCATCTAGAAAAGACCCAAATGAGGAGAGGGGAGAGCCATGGGGCCATGTGAGGGGAAGAGAGCTCCAGACAGAGGGACATTCAATGAGAGGGTTCTGATGTGGGAACGGGCTTGTGGTGGGGTCAAGAAATGACCAGGAGACTGGTGTGCTCCAGGAAGGTGGTGGTTGTAGGAGAGAAGTCAGAGTGCTAACCAAGCAAGGGAGGAGTGGGAGATCAAAATGTACCACCTTGGCCATGTTGGGAACACTGGCTTTTAGTCTGAATGAGATGGGAAGATGTTAGAAGGTTTTGAGCAGAAATGACTAACATTTTTTAAAAAGATGATATTTATTTTACAGAGAGAGCGAACAGGATGGGGGAGGGGCAGAGGGAGAGAATCTCAAGTAGACTCCCCACTCAGTGCAGAGCCCCACATGGGGCTTGATCTCATGATCCTGAGATTATGACTTGGGCCGAAACCAAGAGTCAGACACTTAACCAACTGAGCCACCAGGCGCCCCAGAAATGATTAACATTTTATAGGATCATTGTGGAACCTCTATGTTAAGAATAGACCAAAGGGGGCAAGGTTAGATTCAGTTAAAAGACTTGCAATAAGCTTCCTGAGAGATGCCAGTGGTTTGGGCCCAGGTAGTAGCAGTAAGGCGGTGAGAAGTGGTCAGGTGCTGGGTCCATTTTGAAGATGGAGTCATCAGGATTTCCTGACAGATTCAATGAGGAGTATAAGAGAAAGGGAAGAGTCAAGAATGACTCAAACATTTCTTGGTCTGAGCAATTGAAAGAATCCAGTTGCCATTAACTGTGGCAGAAGATGTAGAAAGAACAGTTTGTTGAAGGGGGGGAGCAAAAGTTGAATTTTCAGCTGTTTATTCCAGGGACACAGAACTACATGACCTGCCACTGTCCATCTTTGATGACATGGAGGGCCTGGTGACTCTTGGTGGCAGCCTTGTGGGACCCTGCAGCAGGAGACCCAGCTAAACCATGCCCAGTCTCCTGACCCACAGAAACTGTGAAATAAGAAATTGTGTTGTTTTAAGATGCCAGATTTGTGGTAATACTGTTACCCAGAAATATATAACTAAGACAATGAGAGTGTGCTATGATTGGTTTGATTTTTTTATTTATCAAAGTTAAAATTTATCAGAATAACATAAGATGAGGTATACTTGCCTTAAGGTCAAAACATTAGCATTTGCAGAGCTTTAAAAAGGTTGTTTTTTTGTTTTGTTTTGTTTTTTGGAAATTTCTATGTTCTTGGTGTTTCCAAGTTTCTTTCTAGAAAGGATGTCTAGGTCCATAAGCCGGGTTTTGTTAATCTGGCATTTCTCACACTGGTTTGGTCAAGAATAACTAAAAACACCAAAGTGGTTTTGGTATAGAGTCCTGGAGAATTAATTTTTGAATTCTTATGACATTAAAATGTTTTATAACTTGAATGTGCAAGTAAATTCAGCAGATTGTAACTTAAACATACTGTGCAACTCATGAGGAGCCAGTGAATGGAAAAAAAATTTTTTTAAAGATTTTATTTATTTGAGAGAGAGATAGAGAGAGAGTGAGAGCGCACAAGTGGGGGGAGGGGCAGAGGGAGAAGCAGACTCCCAGCTGAGCAGGGAGTCCGATACAGGGATCAATCCTGGGACTCCAGGACCATGACCTGAGCCAAAGGCAGACGCTTAACCGACTGAGCCACCCAGGCACTCCTCAAGCCTGAATTGAAAGACCAAGTCTTCTACTCACTAGCTGTGTGACCATGGGAAAGTCTTTTAATGTTTTCGTGCCTCGGTTTCTTCGTCTGTATAATGGCACCTGTCTTTTAGGTTGGCTGTAAAGATCACATGAGTTAGTGTATATAAAGGAGGTTTCAGGGTATAGGAGAAGGGGTCGGGCTTAGAGACAGGATATGAATCACTGAATGGAAAATTTGATTGTTCTGAATTCTTAGGAAATCTGGTTCTCCAGCCCTGCTGGTAATAAAAGAGCAATGGTGACAAATGAGTTTGGCTAGGGCAGGTTGCTGAGGCATGCCAGAGAGGAGGGGCTGTGATAGTAGTGTTCCAGAGATGTCAGAGGCTGGCAAGGTAGGGTTTGGTTTGGGGTTGATTGTTCATTTAATGCACTTTTCACCATCTAATCAAGTGATTTTTTTTAAGTACGTTATTAGACCAAAAAGCCATTAGCTACCATAAATCAGTCCAACTTTCTTGTCTTGATTGCAACAAAACGTTAGTTGACAAGTTTGCAACTGTACTTCCATCTATTTCCTATTCACTGATTCTGCTAACACCATCAGGTCTTCTCTCCCCAAATTTTATTTTTTCATAAATCAGTGTAAATGTTTATCTTCTAAAGGAGAAATAACTTTAAAAATTTTATTTTCAGGTGGGGACACAAAATTATGGCTAAAAACAAGAAAGTTAGAGGCCTTTGCTTGAACCCAGAGGAAATGCTCAAGATCATACTGGGTCAGATAGCAGCAGAGAAGTCCCAAGTTTCACTTGACAGTGCAGATGGGAGTGCCCCTCTACCACTCCTAGAGAATTAAGGGTCCTGGTGAGTTGATCCAAAAGTGTGTAATTTTAATGGAAATGCAAAGAATATCAAGCCATGTCAGAGCTTACTGTAGTAACAACATGAAACCCATAATTTAAAAATTAGTAATGTTAATTTAGAATAAAATGCTCTGAGACAGATCTTGATTAGATCACACAATGAGAAGTACCCTTAAATAAACCATTTTTAAAAGTGTGTTGAGTCTTCCAATAAAGTCCCTTGTAGTGTTTCTCTCCAGGTTCCACTCACCTGAAAGCAGACCTTTGGATGAAACCTTGAATCTGTTTGGTTGGAAAATGCCTCCCGAGCTTAAAGGAGGCAATTATAAAGTGACGCTATTATATGATACATTTCAATGTGCTCAACTGACTATGTAAACATCTGGCTGCAAGACTGGGGTTGACCTGGTTCCTTCCATTTCAAGATGGCTGAAAGCATGGGCAGGAATAATATGCTTGTTTCATTGGTCTTGGTTACCACATTTACAATGATGGTGTCTGTGAAGGTGTTAACTTAAGAAGGACTTTTGGTAAAATAACTGGAGAAGACCTTCTCAACAAGATGTATGAGGAATTTAGCAGGCACTCTATCAATTACCAAAAAAAAAAAAAAAAAAGCATGGTCATGTGCGCAGATGGAGCTAAATCTGGAAAGGCAGAGCTGAAATGAGGAATATCTCAGACCGAAGCTATTAGTACACCCAGGAAAAGACCAGCATCTACCAGACTTTTTACCAAGACACCTCACCTCAGAAAATACGTCACTTTTGTAGTGTGTTCAACGGGAGTGGGGGATCTAAAATTATGACTTTTCTGAAAAATAATTGCTTAGAGCTCTTATCTTTTTAAAATAAATTTGTCAGGAAACCAGAAATGTCTTTGAAAGCTGGCTTGCTGTTTGCACAGATGTAAGCTGGCTTAGTCAAAGAAAAGTGTTTGTCAGAATTTATTTTTCCTAAATGGACCTCAGGAGTGTAATATTGGTGAATCATAAGCTTGTTTCATGTCATCCTGTTATCTTTAATTTATTCATAAACCACTTTTACATTACTTATTTAAAAATATTTTGTAATACTATGATGAATACCTGTAAACTCACCACCCAATCCAAGAACTAGAACATTAATAATGACTTATATCTACCTTTTCTTCCATTCCTCTGCCTCCTCCTCAACCTCCTGAACTTTGTGTTTATTGATTCTCTGCTTAAAAAAATACATATGTATACTTAAAGTACATTATTGATTTTAGTTGGTTGTAAAAATTACAAAAAGGTTTTTATGCTGCATGTAGACTTTGGGGTACTTTTTTTTACTCGTCATTTCAGAATTACTAACAACCTTCCGTTTTCTTTCATGCATTTAGAGTTTATTTTCACTAAGATACACAGAAGTCCCCCATTATGTGCCATTTTGTGTGGTTTCAGATACCTGTTGTCAACCCTGATCTGGAAGCAGATGATCCTCTTCCTGACATATCACTGGGACGCTAGGTCACAATGCCTGTGTCATTCATTTCACTTCATCTCCTCATGTAGGCATTTTACCATCTCACATCATCACAAGAAGAAGGGTGAGTACAGTACAATAAGATACCTTGAGAGAGAGAGAGAGAGAGAGAGAGAGAGACCATAACTTGTATTACAGTATATTGTTATAATTGTTCTATTTTATTATTAGTTGTTGTTAATCTCTTACTATGACTAATTTATAAATTAAACTTTACTATGGGTACATATGTGTAGGAAAAAAGGTAGTATATAGAGTTCAGTATGATCGGCAGTTTCAGGCATCCATTTGGGTTCTTGGAACATATCCTCTGCCGATATGGGGGAGGGGACTACTGTAATATTTCATCATGTAAACATACCAGATAAGAGAAATTCAATTTATTCAGGATGTAAATATCTGTTTTGTACACACTGAATTTAGCTTGTTAACATATAGTCATGGGTTAAATGTGTCAGTTATTTTCCTTTTTTAGGCTGTCCCTGTCCAATTTTGGTATCAAAGTTATATTGGCCTAATGGTATGAGTTGGCCTAATAGAATGAGTTGGCAAGTCATCCCCCTTTTTTTTTAAATTAAACATTTTGTTTTGAGATCACTGTAGATTCACATGTAGTTACGAGAGATCTCATGCACTCTTTATCCCGTTTCCCTTAATAGTAACATTTTGCAAAACTAAAGTATAATAGCACAACCAAGATATTGATATTGAAACAGTAAAAATCAGAATATTTCCATCACCAAAGAGATTCCTTATGTTGCCTTTTATACCTACACCCACTTTTCTCTTACACCCTTCCCCCAGTCTTAATCTCTGTCTACCACTAACCTCTTCTCCACTTCGATGATTTTGTTGCTTCAAAGGTGTTATACATTGGAATCGTATGGTATTGTAACCTGCTGAAATTGCATTTTTTTACTCATCATAATTCTCTGGAGATTCATCTAAATTGTTGCATATTTTAATGGTTTAATCATTTGTTCCTTTTTATTGCTGAGTAATATTCCAACAGTATGAATGTATCACAGTTTGTTTAACCTGTGGGTTGTTTGACTCATTGAAAGACCTCTGGGTTGTATGTAGTTTTTCACTATTATGAAGAAAGCTGCTGTAAACATGTGTGTAGAGGCTGTTGTAAGAACATCAGTTTTCATTTTTCTGAAATAAATACCCAGGGGTGCAATTGCTTATTGGGTAGTTGCATACAAACTTTTAAAAAAATACTGCTAAGATGTTTCCCAGAGTGGCTATAACATTTTGCATTTTCACCAGCAATGACCAAATGCTATGGTTTCTCTACATCCTAAACAGCAGAGAGTCTGCTTGAGATTCTCTCCCTCTCCATTTACCCCCCTCCTCTGCCCCCACTCACACATGCTCTCTCTAAAAAAAAAAAGAAAGAAAAGAAAAGAAACCCTTGTCAGGTAATTCTAACATTTTTGTCATCTCACTGCTGACATCTACTGATGGTATTTTTTTGTCATTCAGTTGAGATCTTCCAGGTCCTTGGCTTCATTAATTATTTTCTACTGAAATCTGGACATTTGGGGTATTATGTTGTAAAATCTAGATATTTTTAAAGTTGTTTATTTTAGCTGGCTTCTTCTAACACTGATCTAGCAGAGGAAGGAGGGAAATCACCTCATTACTGTCAGATGGTGGTAAGAGCCCCAGGTCCCACTCAGTCTCCATTGACCTCCTCAAGGAGGTGTTTCCTATGACTCTTGGGTGGGCTGGGACTCCCACCTTCCCACGTGGCCTCTTCCAACACCACTCCTGCAGGGAGGGGAATGGCTACTTCATTACTGGAAGGTGGGAATGGAAGTGCAGCCTCCCCACACTATCTCCACTGACAACATGGTGGGAGGGGGTTTTGTTACTTCCTGGAGAGGATGAAAGTCCTAGCTCCATAGTTGGTCTTCTCTGACACTACCCTGGAGGGGGGTCTTGTTACAGCCTCGTGAAAGTAGAAGTCTAGGCTTCTCACCTTTGCTGCCATGGGTGAGGATGGGGCACAGTCTGTCTGTGGCTTCTGGCTGCAATAGAGCACTTACTGTCTGAAGTTTTTTATCTTGATAGATTGCACCTCTCCTGGTCTTTTAGCTAGAGAAAGCAGGTTTTCCATGGGGCTATTTTGTCTGTGTCCATTGTTATTTCTAGGTTTCCAGTTTTTTTTTCAACTCCAAATATGGGATGTTTGAGGCAATAAGAAAACCCAGGGAACCCACCACTGTGCCATTCCTTGGATAGTGAGATCTCTAGCCAGTCTGTCTCAGAATCTTCTTATCTTTGGATTTATATATAATGTCTAGGGCTTCTAGTTGTACTTAGCAGAAGGAATACAGAAAAGTACATCAATTCCATCTTCTTTTTTAAAATTGATTTTTATTCTTCCAAAAAATAGAAGAGAGAACATATCCCAACTCATTTTATGAGTATTGTTCATTCATTATGATACATTATTTAGAATGAATATTACTCATTCTAGCATTACCCTGATACCAAAACCAGACAAAGACATCACAAGAAAGCTAGAGACCAATATCCCTTATGAATATACATGCAAAGATCCTCAACAAAATACAGCAAACCAAACCCAACAATACATAAAAGTGATTATATACCATGACCAAGTGGAATTTAACTAGTGATACAAGGTTGTTTCAACTTCAGAAACCAATCACTGTAATACACAATATTAACAGAAAAAAAGGATAAAAGCCATATGCTCATCTTAATAGACACACAAAAAGCATCTGACAAAGTCCAACACCCTTTTATGATAAAAATACTCAAAATACTAAGAATAGAAGAGAACTGTCTCACCTGATAAAAGGTATCTATGGAAAACCCATAGCTAACATCATACTTAATGGTGAAAGGCCTAAAGCTTTCCCTCTAACATCAGGAACAAGACAAGGATATACATTATTGCTACTTCTATTCAACATTTTAATGGAGGTGCTAGCCAGCACATTTTGGCAATAAAATGGCGGGTGGAGGCCTCCAGATTGGAAAGGAGAAAGTAAAACTCTCTGTTTGCAGAAGACATGGTCATATATAGAGAAAATCATAAGGAAACCACTAAAAGCTATTACAGCACATAAACATGTTCAGCAAGGTTGCAGGATACAAGATCAATATGCAAAAGTCAGTTGTGTTTCTATACACAAGAAATGAACAATCCAAAAATTAAATTAAAAAACAATTCCACATGTAACAGTATCAAAATAATAAAATACATAGGAATAAATTTAATGAAAGTAAAATATGAAAAAAAAAACTGTAAGGCATCACTGAAAGAAATTGTGAGACCTCAATGAATGGAAAGACATCTCATGTTTATGGATTTTGTTTATGAATATTGTTAATATTGTAATATT
Source organism: Eumetopias jubatus (assembly GCF_037043125.1). NCBI lineage: Eukaryota > Metazoa > Chordata > Mammalia > Carnivora > Otariidae > Eumetopias > Eumetopias jubatus. The sequence continues at coordinate 62,047,702 of NW_028274818.1, read as the reverse complement.
CCCCAAATTGACATGTAGATTCAACATAAGTTCTATCCTAGCTGTGACTTTTGCAGAATTGACAAGCTGATTCTAAAGGTCATGTGAAAATGCAAGGAATTCAGACAGCCAAAAGAAATCTTAGGAAAGAGGAAAGTTGGAGAACTCATACTTCCTGATACCCTGTGCACCAATGGTGCACAGTCTTGATCACTGTAGCTCTGCAGGTGTAAGCGTAGACATGAGCTCAACTGAACAGAACCGAGAGTTCAGAAATAAACCTATATATCTATGGTTAATTGATCTTCAACAAGAGTACCAAGATAATTGCGAAAGCAATAGTTTTTCAATAAATGTACTGAGACAATTGAATCTTTAAATATAAAAGGATGATTTGGAACTCCCTCATACTATATTCAAAAACTAACTCAATATGGACAAAAATCTACATGTAAGAGCTAAAACTAATAAATCCTAGAAGAAAAGATATATATAAATTTTTGACACCTTGGATCAAACAATTGCTTTTTAGGTATGATACCACAGGCACAAGAAACCAAAGAAAAAATAGATAAATTGGACTTCATCAAAATTTTCAACTTTTATACTTCAAAGGACATCATCAAGAAAGTGAAGACAATGTGCAATGCACAGAATGGGAAAAATATTTGAAAATCAAATCTGATAAGGATTTAGCATCAAGAGTATATAAAGAACAACTCAACAATAAAATGACAAGTAACCCAATTTTAAGATGGACAAAGGATTTGAAAAGATATTTCTCCAAGTAATATATATGAATAACCAACAAACACGTAAAAAAAGATGTTCAACATCATTAGCTATTAGGGAAATGCAAATCAGAACCACAGTGAGGCACATCTCACAACCAAAGACAATAACAAGTGTGGACAAGGATATGAAGAAATCGTAACACTTATACATTGTTGGTGGGAATTTTGAAGTGGTTCAGCCACTGTGGAAAACTGGCAGTTTTTCATAAAGCTGAAAATAACTACTAGCAATTCCATTCCTAGTTATATACCCAAGAGAACTGACAACAATTTACATATAAAAATTTGTATGCAAATGTTCATAGTATCATTTTTAATAGTAGTCAAATAATAGGGACAACTCCCACAGATGTCAACTGATTGATAATAGGTTAACAAAAAGTGGTATATCCATACAATGGAATATTATTCAGCCATAGAATAGGATGAAGTACTTATATATGCTGTAACCTGGATAAACTTTGAAAACATAGGACTAAGTGAAAGAAGCCAGACACAAGAGGCCACATGTTGTATGATTCCATTCACATGAAATGTTCAGAATAGGAAATCCATAGAGAAAGAAAGTAAGTTCTGTGGAACTGTGGGAAGAAGGAATAGGGAGTGTCTGGTAATGGATATGGGTTTATTTTGAGAATGATGAAAATATTCTGGAAGAAGATAATGGGAAAAGGTAACCACTGGGACTGTACACTTTGAAAGGGTGACTTAATTCATGGTATGTGAATTGTAGCTCAAAAAATTATATGAGAAAAAATTAGTATCTTTGTCTTCCACCTATTAAGTATTGGCATATTTTCATGTCCCTTGATTTCCATCCATCTCCTTGGTTTGTAGAGATTGTCTAGACTTTTAATGCGGGAATTTTTGGACACATTTTATCTTTTTATTTTCCCAAATCTTAGTTTTTCCCCATATGCACATTTCCCTAAGGGTAATGCCTACTGGGGAAAGACTCAAGGCTGAGCCTGATTTGTGAGTTTGTGTCATCTCTGGTTAATTTAAGGAGAAGAATCTCTAGGAGTGAGAGCCACAGGCACCAAAAGATTGCACAGCCATCACCACCTTACCCTCACCCCACCATGCAGCTCTTAAAGTCAATGCGTTTTGGAAAAAGTAGTCTCCCTAAGTTGAATCCTTGAACTGTGGGGCTTTTAGGTGGTGTGAGTACAAGAGTGGAATGCTCAAGGCCAGTTGTCATTAACTCACCACTCCAGAGGGCTTTTAAAGGAGTGAAGAAACTATTATATTTATCTTGATATTTATGTGATTCTGAATTCCCCAAATCTTGTGCACCAATCCAGAGACGTTTTCACCAATTATGCAAACCTAGGGCTCTTGAATGAAGCCTAGTTTTCCAAGTGTGATAGCTTCAGCACCCCAGTATCTTTCACTATTAACCAATGAGCCTTGGAGAAACTTGTTTCTTTTCCCTGATGATAACTGGAACACATGGATGTGTTATGAAATAGAATGCAAAAATTATGGAATTTGAAGATAAAACACCCAATTTACAGTAAGCCATTTTAGTCTAAACTGATATCAGACCTACTGAGGTCCTTTCACTTCTGCCTAAAGGAATATTTTTGGTAGGGATGTTTGAGAAACAGGATTCTAATTCAATAATCTGCCATCCCTTACTCGACCCCATGGTTGAGGCTGAGTGTTACCATGTTGAAGCGAGATTGTAAGCTCCTGTGTACTAACTCCTGAAAACCACGTTGTAGTTTCAGAAACTCACCCTACTTTTGTTTCATTTAGCTCGATGTCAGCAAGTACTTTTTACAGCTCATGTTTAAAAATTATCAAGTTTCTTCACTTATGGGAACCATTGCATCATAGTTCCTGATGGAAGCTCTGGCACAAGGGCCCCCGCAAAGAGTTCATTTTCATTTCCAAATGTAGGCAAATGGCGTAATGCAGCTTATAGTGTGATTTTTTAAGAGGTCCAACCCCTCCAACAGTGTTTAGAAATATTAGTCCAAATATTTGGCTATCACACTGAAAGGTGTTGTTGTGGGAGGCAAATAGCATAGAAACTGAAGTGAAGTTTTGACGTATTTTTCAAAGAGAGGGTTAAAGGGAAGAGGTTTGGTGGCAGGCATCTCTGGAAAACATGCTGACTAAAATAAAAACTCATTCTCCAGCTTTCTCATCTGCTACACACTGGATTTCTTCTGAAAAATACCGTGTTTAATGAAACATACATCCTGAATGTAAAATACACTGAAGGGGGGATAGCAGTTACCAACTTCTGCCCAGTTAAATGTTTACTCTAATAAATGAGTCGCCTGTGCAGATGTTCAGTTATAATTTCTCCTGGTGCCTTGGCCTAATTTCCATCTTTAAAGTGCATTTTAAAAACCCTGGAATGAACACTGGGTTTTTAAATTCAGAAGATTCGTAATAATCTTATCAGCAATCCACATAGTAATTTTTCTCTAGTAGGTGACTTCTCTGTGAATCCTGGGAAATCTTGGGAATTCATTGCCCCTAAACTTTCTGCTCAAAAATTTCTTACCTAAACAGAAAAGTCTGTGGCAGGCATGCTGTTGTGAATCTGGGCTGCTGAAGGAAATGGCAACCTTGAGAGTGATGAGGTAGAATGTATCAGTCAGTTTTTGCCACAGTAGTACTGCATAACAAACCACCCCAAAACACAAGACAACATATCTCTTTCTAGCTTATGTGAGTCACTTGTCTGGGCTCACCTGGGTCTGACTTCAGGCCATGGGTTCAGTTTAGATCGGCTCCAAGAATTTCATTTGTCCAGGATGAGTGGACTAATCCCCAAGACATGTTCTTCTAATGGTGATGGCAGAGGGCAAGATGACGTGACTAGCTGTGAAGGTGCATCAGATAATACCCCACTGGCCAAAGCAGACATGCTGCCTAACCCAAAGTCAAGGGGCACGCAAATATATTCTGCCTCTAATAGGAGGGATTGTGAAAACACAGGGCAACAGGTGTGGATATAGGAAAGGGTGAAGAAATAGAGCCAGTATTACAATCTGCCAGCAATTCAATGCAGCTTTTCTTGGAGTGTGTCAAATCATAATAAAATAAATTCTAAATTGTCTTACCATGAAGTTATAGCATGTGTGCACCCTTTTCTTATTCGATATACCCAGAGAGAAAGCCTATTTGCTACAGGGTGGTGATGATTTTTAACCATTTGCTCATTTTAAGTTTTTAAAGCATCAGAACCCCCTTTTAAAGCAATTTTATGTAGAACTTCGGTTTATGAAATGGGTAGTAGTGGAGCAACTTCAGTGTGAGGGGAGAGAGAGAAAGGAGAGTCAAGGGTAGGATTTCTAGGTAAAATATAGGATGCCAGCTAAATTTGGATTTCAGATAAACAATGAATAATTTTTTTAGTTTAAGTATGTCCCTTTGGTGTCTTCCTTCCTTCCTTCCTTCCTTCCTTCCTTCCTTCCTTCCGTCCTCTCTTTCTCTTCTTTTTTTTTAAAGATTTTGTTTTTTTATTTATATGAGAAATAGAGAGAAAAAGAGAGGATGGTGGAGGAGCAGAGGGGGAGAGAATCCCACGCAGACTCTGGAGAAAGAATCTGAAGCAGACTGCACTGAGCATGGAGCCCAACATGGGGCTTCAACTCATGACCCTGAGTTCCTGACCTGAGCCAAAATCAAGAGTCAGATGTTTAACCAACTGAGCCACCCAGGTGCCCCATCTCCTTCCTTCCTTCCTTCCTTCCTTCCTCCCTTCCTCCCTTCCTCCCTTCCTCATTTCCTCCCTTCCTCCCTCACTCCTTTCTTTTTGTCTCCTTTCTTTCTTCTAAATCTGGCAACTCTAGTTGAGTGTGACACATAACTGTGCCCATTCCACCTACCCCTTTATTACCTGCTATTCTAAAATGTGCCTTGATGCCCCTGACCTGCTTGGACAGAGCCATGCTTCTCTCCTTTTCCAGATTGTAGGAGCAACAGGTTTCTAGGCCCTCACCTATCTTCCTAGGGCTCTTCCTTGGAAAACACAGCTCAGAAATGCCTCTGTCCCCTAGTGCCTCTGTCCCCTGGGCTCCTTAGGGGAAAGCTTTTGGGAGAGAAAACCGATACTTGGCTGAGGACTGAGCCTACAAGAGCAACCCAGAGACAGACTGAAATTCTCCAGCAGCCACCAATGTTAAATGGTGGAGTGAGTGCTGAAAAAAAGAAGCTGCGTGAATCATTTAGAAAAAGAGTTCCCATGCTTAAAAAAAATGAAAAGAAGGAATGATCAAAAGTCCTGTGCCATTATAGTTTCTGATCAGTGTAGTGATTGATTCCCCATCGAGCACCTAAAAAACTGATTTTTGCTGGAGGCAGACATGGAATGGGCAGGAGTATGACTGCTCCGTCACCCCCTCCCTGCCCTCCCCCACTGGAGCTGCTCCCCCACCCCCACACTGCACCTCTCATTACGGAGGGTCTGATTAGCCTGATTGAGAAGATCACAGGGTTCGGTGAGGCATCTTCCTTCTTCTTGCCTTTTGGAAATTCAGCTTCTTTGGCCCTCTGACTATACTATTTTTTTGCAGAACAGTGAGCAGCTAATGTTTACACAAAGCTAATGGGCCCTGTTAGACCTAATGTAATTGATTTTCTTCCCTCAGTGCAGGGATTTAAATTGTGGGGAGTTGGGGGAGACCTGGGGTCACAGGGAAATGGAAGTTGCTTTAGATCTGTGTCTCTGTGGATCAGCAGCAGATGGGCACATAAAAGCCTGAAGATTGTTGCATTAAATATTGCTCCCTTAACAGCACGCCAATCTTCCTGATTGTTTTGAGTGGGAAATATTTCATCTACTTTCATGCAGACATCAACAGTGACCTCAAAAGTTCTGGGGGGGAAAAAAAGCTACCTAGAAGTGGTTAAATGCTTTTGCTTTTGTTGGCTTAATATCCCATATACAAAAGAAGTCCAGAAAGTAGAGGTCTCTGGAAAACTGAGATCAAGGCCTGGCTGCAGTCAGTTCTGGTAGGGGAGGAGAGGAGTGGAAGGAAGCCTTGGACTCCCTCCCGGACTTTCCCATCCATCCCCAGGGATGGGCTAAAGCCATGGGCACCAGAGTGTTCTTTGGCCTCCTGTCTGTCCATCCAGAAGATAAATAATGCATTGGTCTCATTTATTTGCTTGAAACAATAACTGGACAAAGTAAAAATCCTTTTCTTGTCTCAGAAAAGGACAAAAACTGTATGTACTTCTCTTGCAACTTATATGACGTATTTCATGCTGCTAATTATCATAAGAACTGCATGACTGTAGGAGAAATCAGTGTTATTGGCAAGGTGAGAAATCTCATAAATGTGTATAAAAGCCACATGGAAGGAACGAGAGAAATCAGTGGACTTTTCAGTGTATTGCCTGTAACAGCAATGCTCCGTTATATCAGGGATGCTTTTGTGTAAATTTTAATGCAGATAGACTTGCTTTCATATTTGATCATTCATTCCAGATGCTAATACAAATAGGTAAGTTTTTGTCAAAATGGGGACAACAATCTATAATGCTTACTTTCTGAACATTTAATGTTTGTTTAATATAAGCTTCATATAAATTTATTTAATATAAATTTAATTATTTAATAGACATTTTATTTAATATAAGGTTGCCCATAAGTACTTTTCCACCTTTTTCTAGAGTTTGCTTTGCCCAAAGGCCTCCAGGTAGAAGAGGGGCAGACCCAGCTCTAGCTGAGTATAAAATCTAACCTTTAGATTTAGACTCCCCCACATAGTCACCAAGGTAAGGGTGGCCTTAATCTCCATTTACACAGCCAGTTTGCTGAAGACTCTGTACATATGGCCAAGGGCCTTTCACAGGTACTTTTTCTTCTTAAAATTTTCAGTGCATGGCAGACTGAGGTGTGCATTGTGACCACACACGTGCTCTTGTTCACATGCATATTTTTCAAGCGGCACTTTCCTTGTTCTCTTTTGACCCCCCCAAAAAAGAAATAGTCTCCCCCAAATGAATAGTTTTGTGGTATTTCACAAAATCTGAAATGTTGAGCCATCCCCTGGGAGAAGCCCCATGCTAGATGTGTGATGGGGAGGTGCTCTGGAGGCTCATGAGCCTTCCCTGCTGACCTGTGGCACGCCAGCCTCTGAGCGAGCTTTGAGGAGACCCTGCTAATTACAGGCACCTAACATGAATTAAAAGCAGCACTCTGTTCCTTTTGGCTCCTTGTGGGATACTACTCATCTGTGACATATCTTCCTAACAATTATTGTTTCTGGTGTTTAATCTCTGAAAGTCCATTTGATCAAGGTTGCCCTGAATTGTCATGATAACTTGATTTTACCTGTACGAATTGTTGGGGAGGGGAAGGAGTAGTAATCCTACTAGACATGGCCTGGGTTACAACTGATTATATATTTTTTCCCTCAGGGAAAAGTTTTCAAGTTAAAAGACAAAGGTTATGTGTGTGTTTGTGATTGTGTGTATTTGTGATGTGTGTGAGAGGGTCAGAGACAGAGAATGAACAAGCCTTGAGGGGGCCCACTCTCTGGGCTGGGTTTAAACAAAAGACCGCCAGGAATGACTAGAAGCACGTTGGGGTGAAGCAGAGGCTGAGCTACGCTCCAAGAATGGCTCTGTCCTCACAGATCTCTCAGAATATACAAGGAGTGAGATACGAAGAAAGACTTCACATACGACTGAGCAAGGCTATCAAAAGCCACACCATCCAATAGGACTTTTTGTGGCGATAGAAATGTCCACCATGGTAACCACCAGCCATGCATCTGGCTGTGCAGCTCTTGAAATGTGGCTGGCATGTGCATATGGCTGTGGAACTGATTTTTTAAAAACTAACTTACATTAACTTAAATTTAAATCTAAATGGCTGCAGGATCCAGTGACTACCGTACCAAACACCACAAATCCAAAGGGACAAATGTAGATAAAACTCCTGCTCTTTGATCCCTCCCTGCTGTCACTTAGCCGGCTGACCTGGGCATGGTCCATTTCCGTCCACCCTCAGCTCAAGGGGACTCTGACAGGACTCCTGGTCTGCAATTCCTTCTGCTCCAGGAGCCCGACTGAGAGCAGAAGCCTGAAGAATAGAAAAGAGAAGCTTGACGCATCACCATCGCATGTGGTTCCACTTTTTTCTCTTCCCTGCTTTTAGAAACCTACCACAGACTGAATGATGGGGCCTCCAAATTGTTGGCGGCCAGGGAACATGTTTTCTTTTCTACACAGCACCCAAAGAGAGTTTCCTAAAACAGATGCAATCCACTTAAAACTCTGTGTAGGTTCTCTCAGGGTAAAGCTTCTCCCTCTGGGCGACTGTGTCCTCACACCCAACCATGTGCCTTGCATGCAAGGCCAGCCCTTGGGGCTCTTGCCTCAGCTGCACAATGGAGGTCAGAGGAGAGTGGGCAGGCTGTCAGCAGGGCTCAGAACCAGGAGTTTTGCCCGTGAGCCCAGCCCAGGTAAGCACGATTCCAGGACCAAGTGTGTAGATGGCGGTGGTGATGTTCATGATGGGGGCCGGTGGAAACAGAAGGGCTGAGCAGTGCTCAGAACAAGCCCTGAGGGTGAAGTCAAGGTTGGTCAAGCCAGGTTTGGCGCCCAGAGGCTCAACTGTGGCAGAGGCCTAAAGGAAGGTAAAACTGGTGGTTTGGGTTTCAAGACTCAGGCTCTGCCTTGTTGCTTTTTTTTTTTTTTTTAAGATTTTATTTATTTATTCGAAAGAGCAGAGCAAGAGACAGCACATGAGCGGGTTTGGGGGGGAGGGGCAGAGAGACAGGGGGAAGGAGGCTCCCTGCTTAGCAGGGCTGAGCCGCGGGGCTTGATCTCAGGACCCCAGGCGTCACCTGCCTCATTGCTTCTGACTGTACCTCATCCCAGAGATCACAGGGCCCTCCCACTCCCTCCGCTCCCATCCTTTCCTCCCATCTGAAGGCTCCCGGTCCATGTACCTGTCTTGCCAAGCCAAGCCTGACTTAGGCCCAGTGGGGGGAAGGAATCCTGAGTTATGTCCTGAATCACATTCTTTGTCACTCAGACACAGGACCTATTTCCCAAAGCCCAGTGGGGTCAGTCTCTCTAAGCCCTGCTTCTTGCCCTCCTGTTCTGGCCCTGTACCCATCCCACCCAGAGGCCTTTCACTAGAGTCTCAAAATATGTCAGTGAGGAGGCAAGCGGGGAGGGCGTTCAGCCTTGGAGGCTTGAATCAGTTTCCCCAGATGGCCGAGTGCAGTCACATGGATGCACGTGTGGCTGTTGATCCCGGGAGAGGGGCCTTCTACAGCAAACGTGCACATACTTGTGACTTTTTCTTTGTGGTGAGTCATTTATTTAGGCAGGAATCCCAAGGGTTTTCCCTTAGGAAAATGTCCAGTTGAGTGACGGTCAAGAATCCTGACAGGTGGGCTCTTCTGGAATGGTGGCTAAAGGGCTCTGCCTGGGGGGCCTGAAGATGAGCACCAGTTTCTTGACGAGAAAGCAAGTAGAAATCAAGACCAGGCTTAAGTTCCTGAATCTTTTCAAGACCTCATAGTGCCTTTGTAGCCCCAACTGACATGGGATCTACGCTGCTGTGTATGATCCCAAATGACAGGTCATTCCCATGTCATGAGCCCTGACACCTGGAATATGGCTGCTGCTGTTTGGGATGTGGATGTTGGCTGCTTTAGGAGCCCACAAGGGAGGACATGGGATCTGCTGTTTCCCAAGGACCTGCCATGTGCTAGGAGTTGTACTTGGCAAGCAATGGAACCTGACTCCCTCTCTCTTTTCTTCTTTCTCTAGCTGTCTACTTGCCAGTCCCATTCTGTCCCCTCGACTGGAAGGGACAACGGTATCCATTCTATAGGTGCAAAGCTGTCATCTAGAGCACAAATGCCCAGTCTTGGAAGAGAAGACGTTAAAGTTTCTCTTCTAACGGCTGGCAGTGAACCTCAAACCATTTAAAAATGTAGAACACTTTTTTCCCAAATGAAATCTTACCTGGAATAGGAAACCAATGAAAAAGAAGTAAGAATTTTAACCAAGCAGAGATGCTCTTCTGGTTGAAGGGATTCATGAGTGGAGCCCGGATCCCAGCCCCCACAGCTTCGAGGCACAACCCCTTGGCTCTTGAGAGCTTTTGGGACGTTCAGTGGAGAACAAAGCCATCAACAGCACCCCCCTCTACACCAAGGGAATGCTCTGTGTACGCATGTTGCTAACTTTTTACATATAGCATTCCTTTGCTATTCATAACACCATGGGGTTTATTATTATTATTAGTCACAGTATTAGTGTTACTGTTATCATTCCCATTCTGCAGAAGAGAAACTGAGGCTTAAAATGTTTAAACATCTTTCTCAAGTGGCAGAGCCTGGATTTAATTAACTCTGAAGAGTCTGGCTCTGAGGCCAACATTCTTAACCATTATTCATTGATTCGTACTCAGCAAATCTTTACTGAGCACCCTCTGCAGGTCAGGCATCCTCTCCGTAAGCAAAACAAAAACCTCTGCCCTTGTGGAGTCGACAGTTTAGTTGGAGGAGTGGGTGGATGGGATATAGACAGGAGATAAGTAAGCAAGAAATAGTATGTGAGTGATAAGTGCTCTGAAGATTAGGAAAACAGGAAAGGATAATAGAGAACATAGGGTTAAACATATAAATAGGCCAGCCTTGCTTTTTCCCCATTAAAGCAAGAACTACAGGGGTGCGTGAGTGTCACCGTGGGTTAAGCATCAGACTCTTGGTTTCCACTCGGATCACGATCTCAGGGTCGTGGGATCGAGCCCCGTGTCGGGCTCCGTGCTCAGCACGGAGTCTGCTTGAGATTCTGTCTCTCCCTCTGCCCCTTCCCTCCACACACTCTCTCTTTCTTTAAAATAAATAAATAAATCTTTAAAAAAAGGTAAAGTGAGAACTACAATATTTTAGCTAAGTTTGAAAAAAAAAACCCAACCTTGGGTAGAATTAAGAAAGCTACTGTTAAAGAAGTCATCAAATTATATTTATGAGATGAGGTAAATTGTAAAATGAACAATACCTTGAAATCAAGATCTTTTAGTGGGTAAAACATACAGGCAGTCATGAGGTAACCATTAATATGACTTAAGATGCAGTTAAACATGGATTCCCCGTGTCGGCACCTTTGTCCAGAGAATAAGAATTCTTTAGAGGAAAAGTCACTCATGCATGCGTGTTCAGGGTGTTTTGTAGAAGCTGTGGGGGTGCGGCATCTCCTTTGCTAGTGGCAGTCATTCAGGGTTTGCTCATTTTGACAGCGGCTGCTGGATTTGATTAGGAAGGATTTCCTTGCTGGTTTTAGTGGAATATTGACACGTTCTGTTTCTTTGCAGTTTACGAGGCAGCTGTTTTGTTGCAAACCCAGGCAAGCTCTGATAAATTTAGCACTGATTAAAACCTGAATCCTTGCGCAGTATGATGAGTTAAGGTATGATTGCTTCACGCAACTATTTTCTTTTCTTTTTTTTTTTTAAAAGATTTTATTTATTTATTTGAGAAAGAGAGAATGAGAGATGGAGAGCACAAGAGGGAAGAGGGTCAGAGGGAGAGGCAGACTCCCCGCCGAGCGGGGAGCCCGATGCGGGACTCGATCCCGGGACTCCAGGATCATGACCTGAGCCGAAGGCAGTCGCTCAACCGACTGAGCCACCCAGGCGCCCCACGCAACTATTTTCTTTCCTACTTAGTGGGAAAGGGACTTCCTGGGGAAGCCTGATGCAAAACATGCAATCGGATCTCAAAATTTTTTTCTTTTCAAAGATTTTATTTATTTATTTATTTATTTATTTATTTAGAGCATGAGTGGGGGAAGGAAAAGAGGGAGAGAGAGAATCTCAAGCAGACTCCATGCTGAGTTGACCGTGATGGGTGGTGATTGTAAGGTAATCATGGGGTGGGCCAGCATGTTCTTCAGATTGTCAATTTCAGGGGCCTGACACGTGCTGCCATATCTCTACTATCAGTGCAATTCTGTGAACTAGAACATTTTCTCTTGAAAATCCTTATCAGATGCAAATGTATCACCTGGAAAAGAGTAAGGTGTTAACCCTTACCTGCGTTAGCAGAGCTCAGCTTTGCAACAGAGTGGGAGAGTCACTGGTTTGTTCCTGGGTGAATCCTTTGTTTGATATCTGTTGAAGGCCTATATGTGTCAGGTGCTGTTTGAATAAAACAGACATGTATTCTCTGCTCTCAAGAGCATCCATTCTGATGAGAGGTGAGAGAGACACACGCAGACTAAGGAATATTTATTTGGTGTGTCAGATAGTGAGAAAGAAGTCAGGACAGATGGATGGCGTGAGCCATGCCTCCTTTGCACGGGGCTAGCAGGAAAAAGCTTTTTGATAAGGGAGCATTTGAACAAAGGCTGAAAGACAGTAAGACCAGCAGCAGCCTGGGCAGAAGGATGGGGAGAGCCAGGGCCCCAGGCTGGGAGGGGCTCTGGGTTCGATGCAGGAATGTGGCAATGAGTCCAGCTTGGCTGGTTTGGAGAGGTCTAGGAAAGAGTTGCTGCAGACACAGGGCAGGTAGAGACAGGGGATCATGAAGGAAAAGGCATCAGCAGATCTGCACGGGAGCATGGACCCTGAGGCCACTGGCCTGTGGACAGTAGATAAAAGGGTGAAGAAGAGTTTGTTTTACAAGGAAAAGCAGAAACGATGGGAAGAAATCAAAATGTCCGAAGACCAGTCTCTCCTCTCTCATATTTCTTAGTCCAGACCCAGTCCCCGGCTCCACATCATTATCTCCCATAACATTACACACTCATCTCGTCTGTGGGCTGAGTCACAGCTGGCTCCAAGTCAGTCTGCTCCTGCCGCTGTTTTCCTCTGCCTCCCTGTCCAGGGCCAGCTCCTTGGAAAACCAAGCAAACAAGACTGAGAGTCAAAAGACATTTTTTTTTGTCCTGGCCCTGTCATTAGTAACCATGCAACTTTGGGCATTTCTTCATTTGATTGGTGAGAGATCCCAGGGCCAGGGATCTGCCTAGAATATGTAAGCACTTGGTCTGGGCACAATTTAGCCTTTATTCATACATTTAGTTTTGTCCTAATTTTCATCACACATTGATGCTTGTAAACTCTTCTCTCTAACACTCTATGGGCCCTAATCAAGTAAACAGCCAGTAGAGGCTTCAGTAGAAATATAAGGGGGGGGCACCTGGGTGGCTCAGCCAGTTAAGCGTCCGACTCCTGATTTCAGCTCAGGTCATGATCTCAGGGTCCTGGGATTGAGCCCCATATTGGGCTCCATGCTCGGCATGGAGTCTGCTTGAGATTCTCTCTCTCTCTCTCTCTCCCCCCTGCCCCTCCCACTGCTCATTGGCTCTCTCTCTTTAAAAATAAATAAATCTTAAAAAAAAATATAAGGAATCCTAGTTTGTGGATGGACACACATGTCCTCAAATTCAGTGCTTTTCCTATTTTAGCTCCCTACAAATCACCTGGGAGCTCATTAAAATGCAGATTTCTAGAAAATATCCACAGATTTGGATTCAGTAAGTTCCAGGTGATTTTAATTTTAATTTTAATATGATGCCCAGAGGATTCTGAGTCAGGTAGCAATGGGCCATTCTTTGAGAAACAATGGCATGCATGTTAGTAATGATTATATCATTGGGGGTGATATAGGCGGTGGTGGTGATGGTGATGGTGGTGTTGGTGGTGTTGGCAGTGTTGGCAATGGTGGTGGTGGTGATGGAGGTGGTGGTGTTGGTGGTGGCGGTGTTGGTGACGGTGGTGGTGGTGTTGGTGGTGTTGGCAATGGTGGTGATGGTGACGGTGGTGTTGGTGGTGTTGGCTGTGTTGGCAATGGTGGTAGTGATGGTGTTGGTGGTGTTGGTGGTGTTGGCGGTGGTGGTGTTGGTGGTGTTGGCGGTGGTGGTGATGGTGGTGGTGGTGATGGTGCTGGTGGTGTTAGTGGTGTTGGCAGTGTTGGCAATGGTGGTGATGATGATGGTGGCGGTGGTGTTGGTGCTGGCGGTGGTGGTGATGGTGACAGTGGTGTTGGTGGTGTTGGCAGTGTTGGCGATAGTGGTGGTGGTGGTGGTGGTGTTGGCAGTGGTGGTGATGGCGGTGGTGATGGTAACGGTGGTGTGGTGGTGGTGGCGGCAGTGGTGGTGATGGTGGTGGTGGTGATGGTGACAGTGGTGTTGGTGGTGGTGGCGGTGTGGGCGATGTTGGTGGTGGTGATGGCAGTGAAGGTGCTGTCTGGAGATCAGTGGAAATGGAAGTGGTAAAGGCAGATGGTAGTAATGGTGATGGTGGTGGAGATAGAGGTGTTGGTTGCAGATAGTAGAAGTAGTAATGGCGGCTATGGTGCTGGTGGTGCTGGCAGTAGAGGTGACGGTATGGGTGGGAATAGTGGACGTGGTCCTGGTGGTGTTGGGATGGTGCTGGTGAAGGTGGTGATGGAGGTCATGGCGGCACAAGTGATAATGCTCACTCTCAGGTTCAGTGCTCCTGGTCCTGTTGCTCCTTGAGCACTCATCATGTCTGATGGTACAGAGTCTACTACATTTAGTGGAGTTGACCTTTGTTTTTCAGGTGCATGGGCCTCTGATGGCTATCCTTCACCCTGAAATGTTTCTTATTAGATCTGATCTATAAACTGAACTCCAGGGTTTTTTCTTCCAAATGACTACCAACATCATTTCTTCTATTCAGCCAAGTGGCTCATGTTTATTGAATGCTTCTCATGTGCCAAGCATTCTGTTGGATCTTCTCATTTCGTTCCTACCTCAGCCCTGTGAAATAGATGCCATTATGATGCCCAATTTAAACATGAGACACCTGAGGTTTAGAAGGTTTAGAAACAGGTGGGAAGTGGCAGAGTCAAGCCCTAGACACAGAGAACCTTTGGTAGATTCTGGAATTATAGTGCAGTGAACTACTCTGTCAGTTTCTCTGCCAGGCATGTGGTGGGAACATAAATATTTGAATGAATAAATAAAGCAACATGACAGTTTAAGAACAAATCAGACAAAACTATACTTCATCCATAGTGCATTTCTTGTAGTCTACTCAAACGTGAAGTAACAAAATCTCTGGCTGACAGCAAGTATTAGTTTCCAGCATCTACCTCATGCCCGGCATATGGTTAATGTCCTCAGCAAACAGTTAGTAATCAATGAATGAAACATTGTCACATAGAGTTTGGTGAATAACTCAGTCAAAAGAGTCACAGAAAATTCAGAGAGTATTTGCTGGTATATTGTTTTTAAATGGTGGGAATCTTTGGAAAGTCCTTTCCTGAGATTCAGTGGAAGAGCTCATCCTGATGGGTGTGTCAGGATAAACAAAGAGAAAGGATGATGTTGTCCCATGAAGACAGTGGAATGGGCAGGGCTAATGGAATGGGAATGAGCATGACCTACCCTGGCCATAGGAATCTCACTCACTCAGCTCCTTGACACTTCAAATCCCTTTATGAAGAGGTCAGTCATAACTGCAGTTAGATTGATGGTTTCCAATGCAACTGACCCCTGCAGAGGAAAGGCTTTGGTTTAAGTCTGCTCTGTGAGGACATCGGTGGGGGGTGCGGTGGTGGGGGGGGGGTGTCCGGAGAGAGGAGTATCATAGGCATAAAGGATGCCTGTGGCTTCACCAGCTTTCACTGTTGGCATAGATCCTCCCTGTGTTCTGACGTCCTTTCACATTTTTAAGTACTCTGTCGTCCCACTATTAGGCTCTGGTTTTGCTCCAGGAGAAGTGTTAAGTCTGCTCAGGAATAAACAGCTTCCTGTCTTGTCTGTTGGGATGAAAGGATTGATGTTGGTTCTGCTGCTCTTCACCTGGAGGAGTGGGCCAGGCCATGGACCCAGGACCCTGCCTTTGCGCGATGCTCTCAAATGCATGACTTTTGTCTTACATCTACGGTACCATGATTGCCCAGTGTCCACAGCTTCCCCTGCTCATTTCCTCGCTGCTCTCCCTGGAGTCCAGAAACTGTGCTTTTTAGCTTGAAATTTTAAAAAATAAGCAAGAAGGAAATCTTCTCTGCAGGAAGAGGAGCTTCAGAGAAAAACCATTACAGTCTTTGATTATGAAGGAGCACTCTTCAGAGAATTACGTTTAAATATTCCAGCCTGGTCTCCTTCTGCCTTCCCTCCAACAAGGGTTTATGATCAATAGCAGGATACGAGGGGCCCCAGCCAACTGAGGGGTTTGGCTCCGGTTCAGCTCCATGGCCCAAACAGGTGAACAGCTGCTTTGCTCTCAGCTTCGCTTTGGTCTACCATAATATTTGAAAGAAATGTCCCGCTAACTCCAAAGTGTTTAGGCCTGAGAGCCTGTTAAGAAAATGTAACCTGGATTGAATACATCATCACCACTTTCCTCTGGGGATTAGATTCTGGAGGGTTTTCACAGTGCTAACAGCTTGCCAGACACACACATGACAGTCCCTGGGGACCCAGCTGGGATGTATAGCAACAGCATTGCCCAGGGAACTTTGTGCGATGTTGCAAACTCTCTGTATGGGGTAAGAGAAGCCCATGAAGAGCTCATGGTCACCATTTCATACTTTTGGCATGGGAAGTGCTAGTGGGCTTGACTTGTCTCCTTGTCTGTCAATGAGTCTTTTTTACTGGCCCAAATGTCATTTTCTACGCACATATATGTTCTGCTGGCATTGTGCATCTGCTCTGTTCCAGCTCTCTTTTGGGTGACAGGGCAAAAGTGTGAATAAGACAGAGTCCCTGCTTTTAGGGCCATCCCTTGTTAGTAGGAGAGACAGAAATGTAAGCCACTTATTACAATAGTGCTTAAGTGCAGGGACAGCTACGCTATGATCTGGAGTTAGCTGGTCCTCTCTAAGCGTTGGCGACCTGAGCGGCGGGTACCTGCTCACCGTGTTCCCCTCTTCTCCAGTTCCATATTCCATGGGCCTCCCCCACAAAGCGCTCCTTCCCTCTTCAGAGTCTCCAGCAAATCCTCCTCCTGGCTGTAGGCCAGGGAGCCTCACCACATTTTCTGTGGTTTAGGAGCCAGCTGATACCCAGGCCTTCAGAAAGTGTGGGCCTGTTGTTCACTTGGATTCGAACGTACATACCAGGAAAGGAAAGAGCGTGATTCACTCCTCTCACAGATCACGAAGGCTTCACACAGAATAACAACTGATCTGAGTCTTGAAGAAGCAGTAAGAGCTTTGCAAATGTCAAATGCTGCACCTGAGATCCGCAGACCCCATTCTTCACACAGCGATGCATCGGCACTCTTTCTGCAGAGCTGGTGGTGTGGACCAGCAATCCTCCTCCCCTGGCTTCTCAACCACAAATAAAGCTTGCTCTCCCATGAATGCCTCATTTCTGTGTCATTTCACAACATTTCTTGAGTGGTACTGCGGGAATGGAGATGTGATAAAGAGTGTGTGTGTGTGTGTGTGTGTGTGTGTTAAAGAAAAGAAACAGAATTCTGTATTCTATGAGGACAGGTGTCAGTAAATGCATAGGAGTGTTCTATTATCCAGTGTAGAACATAGGCACACAAAATTGATGACCTGTTGCTTGATAGTAAAACAAAACAAGCAAATAAAGGGGAGGGAGAGTTTCAAGAAGGGTCTTGTGGGGGCTTCTAAACATCAGGCTAACTCAGCCCTAAAATCACAGCCAGCCAGACATACAGACGACAGGAACCCACAGTGGTCCAAGCACCCATGACAAATCAGATGGCCCTGGCTTACATAATAAAAACATGATTTCAGCCGGTCAGTTCATGTTAATGCACTTTAATTCATACAGTTAATAAACAAGAAGGGATTGGGAAGTGTTTCTCCCTTTTTCTTTTCCTCACGGATTTAGGGGTGAAGATGACAAGAACTGAAATCGATTGAAGATGGAGGACTGCAAAGGATGTTGTCTGCTTCAAAGCTTCCTAGCCATGACCTCCACTGCACCTTCCACTCTGAGGAGAGCCCTTGGGCACACCATAGGGCCTCATGCTCGTGACCTTGTACCTGCCCTGTGTATAAAATAGGACGATTAATTTTATTAATCTCTCTTATAATGATCGAAGCAGATTCTGGAGGGCGTGGGGCCAGGAGAGAGAGATCGTAAAGATCATTCTGTTTCTGAGTGGTGTACCATCTGTTCTTTCCTCCAAAGAGATTACTGCTGCTCATGCTAACAGCATTCACTGAGCTCCTAGTAGAGAGGTCCAGGTGAAGACTCAGGAGTCACACAGACCTGACTTCGAATCCCAGCTCTGTAGCCTGCCAGATATGTGACCCAAACAGAGGCCCTGCCTGTGCCTCATTTTTTCACCCGAGAAAATATAAACCTATGTCAAAGCAATATTCCAAAAATAAGCAAATTATATGGCAAGCACATAGGTAGCAAATCCACCATAACTGATAGCGTTAGTGTGACACTTGAAACAATAAAAAAATAATCAATGAATACTTTTTTCCAATTAAGGATAAGCCACATTCAAAACAGCAAATGAATTATTTTCTCTTAGAAAACAAGACATTTAGGGGCGCCTGGGTGGCTCAGTCAGTTAAACAGCTGTCTTCGGCTCAGGTCATGATCCCAGGGTCATGGAATCAAGTCCCGAGTTGGGCTCCTTGCTCAGTGGGGAGTCTGCTTCTCCCTCTGTCTGCCGCTCCCCCTGCTTGTGCTCTCTCTCTCTGACAAATAAATAAATAAAATCTTAAAAAAGAGAGAAAGAAAACAAGACGTTAGCTCACCTGTTTTTAATTTTCATGGTTCTGATTGGAAAAACGGGATCATGAAACTTTGTTCAAAAAAGTAAAATAAATGGAAAACTAGTCCAACATATTTTGTATAATTTAGTGTGGAGAGAAGATAAAATGGAACAAAAAGGAAAACATGGTGATGGTGTGAGCAAAGGAGAGGGAGAGCCATGAGGAAGGCAGGGAGAGGTGGGGAGGTAGGAGGAGAGAGAGAGCGGAGTCGGGAGCTGAAGGGGATGCTGGCTAGAGGGGTGTCCTGCAAGTCCTGGGGTCTTTGAGCTCCAGAATAATACCACTTGTTCCTTCTCCCTTTTCAAATATTTCTTAGTTCATTAGCCATTGCTCACACTCCTTCATTCCATTTGAGATAATGATAGCAAAAGGAAACTAGCCAGTGCTTAGCTGTTGGAAACACAGAACACGATAAGAGATTGAAATTGGAAAGAGAATAGGAAATCATAACCATTGAAGGAAAAGTAAACATGCGAGAGACACGTTCCTCTAGAGGAGAGGGGAGAGAAAACAGACAGGAACCAAACCTTGGGGTACACACACAGCCGAGCAGAAGGAAGAGAAGGAGAATGGAACAGGCAGGGGGTTGTCAAGAAAGCCAGAGCAAAATAGAATTTTACAGAAGAACTGATAGATAGTGTCTAACGTGATAAAGGTCAAGCAGGATCAGGGCTAGGAACATTTAAATCTGTCTTGATAAGACTGACCTTCAGTGTTTTAATCATGAGATCTTCCCAGAGGGCAATTTGGCAACATGCATTCAGTGTCATTAAAATGATGTATCCGTTGACCCAGTCCTTCTACTTCTGGGACTTTAGAAAGGAGTCAAAGATTTTAATGAGAAAAGTAAGATATGATAATTGTTAAAAAAAAAAAGTATTTCTCATAAAAGCCAAATATAATAAACATCGAAAAGAATCACCAGAGGGAGTGGGTTACACAAACAAGGAATATTGATATGGTCAAATGACTATATAGTCCTAAAAAGGCACGTTTTTAAGTAAAATTTTAAAAATAGAAATATAACCTGAGATGAGAAAAGTGAATAAATCAGAAGTGTACTGTTCCATGAATTTTTACAAAGTGAACACCATGTAACCACCACACAGATAAAAAATAGAACAGTATCAGCACCCTAGAGGTCTCTCTTGTGCATCCTCTTGGTCATTACCCGCCCTCTGAAGGTGACCTCTCCTCTGATTCCTGTCATTATAGTTTAGTTTTCCATATTTTTAAAATTTACATATATGGAATCATCCAGTATATACTCTATTGTATGTCTTCCTTTGCTCAAAGAAAGTATATTCATGAGCTTTTTTCTGTGTTGTAGCATATTATAACAATTCATAGCTGCTATTCATCCCATTATATAAATATGTCACAATGTATCTACCCATTCTATTGTTGATGGACATTAGGGTTGTTTCCAGTTTTTAAATTGTTGCAAACAATGCCATGGATATTCTCACATGTGTCTTTGGTGCCTGTAAGTATTTATGTCTGTCATCTGTCAGTGTGTACCTGGGAGTAAAATTGTTTGGCTATAGGGCTATATGTTAAGCTTTAGCTGATAGTGCCAAATTATCTAAAGATAGACGTCCTTAAGCCATGTTTTAGAATTTCAGTTGTATGATATCCTTGTCAATAGTTGGTATTGTCAGCCTTTTTAATGATAGCAATTCTGGCGTATAATGGTGGTGTCTCTCGTGATTTTATTTTGTATTTCCGGATGACTCTTGAGGTTAAGCGATTTTCTTATATTTATTGACCTTTCTAGCATTTTCCGGTAAATTTCCTGCCCAGGTCTCTTGCCCATCTTTATTAGGTTGTTTCTCTTTCTCTTATTGAGGTGTAAGAGTTCTGTGTACATCCTGGAAATAATTATTTTATCGTGTGTGTGTGTGTGTGTGTGTGTGTGTGTGTGTGTGTGTGTAGCAAATGTCTCCTCCAACTTTGTGGCTTTCCTTTTCACGGTTTTAATTGTGTCTCTCAATAAACACAAGTTTCGAATTTTAATTGAGTCCAATTTCTCAAAATTTTTATGGTGAACTAACTTTTCCTGTTTAATATTTGCCCACTCCAAGGTCATGAAGGTATTCTCTCATTTTCTAGAAACTTCATTTTATCTTGGATCTTACATGAATCTACCATCTTCCTGTAATTGGTATTTGTAAATAATGTGAGATAGGGACTAAGAACTATTAAAAAAATTCTGTCTATCCAACTGACCAAGCACCAACTATCAAACAGATAATTCTTTCCTTACTATATCCTATGTCAGACACTCTTATGTGTGGGGGCCCGGGTCTGGACTCTGACCTTGACCAGGGTCCATGTCAAGCACTGTGGTCAATGTTACACTGTTCTTCCTTCTAGATTCTTGGGGTTTAATTTGCTTACTTCTTCTAGTTTCTTGAGAGAGGTATCTAGAACTTAATTTCTCCTTTTCTAATATATGGATCTGAAACTATAAATATCCCCCTAAGCACAACTTTGTCTATATCTGTATCCCATAAGCTTCTTTTTTTTTTAAAGAAAAGTGTATAATAATTTACATGCAGTAAAATTCACACTTTATGTGTGCCATTTGATGAGTTTTGACAAATATATACAGTTATGTAACCACCCTAACCACCACCAAAACCAATGTATAAAATATTTCCATCATCCCAGAAGGTTCCTTTCTGCCCTTGGTAGCCCATCTGCCATCCAGCCCTTCTCAACCAGTCATCTGCTTTGTGCATTTTTTGCCTCTTCAGTATGTCATGTAAATGGGATCATAGAATGTGTGACCTTTCGTGTATTGTTTTTTCACACTAAGCATAATGGTTTTGGGGATTGATTCATGTTACTCAAGTATCAGTAGGTTGTTCCTATTTATTTTATGGATTTTCTTATTCATACAGGGGTAAAACATGCTTGTTGTAGGCAATTTTTAGCATCTCACTGTGGATTTAATTCATATGTCTCACATAACTAATGGCTACTTAAGCATCTCAGCATGCTTGTTACCTGCATGCCTTCTTTATTGAAGTAACTATTTGGAATTTCGAACTTATTTTTACTGGGTTGTTTGACTTATTAAGTTGTAAGATTTCTTTATGTATTTTCAATACATACCTTTAATCAGCTACATGTATTGCAAATATTTTTGACCAATCTGTGGCTTGCCTTTTTATTTTCTTAATAGTAACTTTCAAAGATACTTGCCTTTTATGAACTGTGCTTTCAGTGTCTTTCCTAAGAAAGCATTGCCCAAAGATTTTATCCTGTGATTTCTAGTAGACATTTTATACTTAGAAGTTATATACTTAGGTCTACAATCGATTTCAAGTTTATTTTCATATATGGTGTGAGGAAATGGTGGGGCGGGGTTCATTTCTGGGCTCTGTTCTGTTCCATTGATTGTTTATGTCCATCTTTAGGCCAGTATCTATTGTCTTGCTTACTTAGATTTATAGAAAGTCTTTAATTCAAATCATGCAATCTCTTTAAATTTCTTTTTGGTTTTTTATTTTTCCAAAGTTGTTTTTGGGTATTCCCGGTGTTTTGATTTTTCATATTCAGTTTAGCATTGCTTGTCAATTTCCACCCAAAAAGCCTCACTGGGATTTTGCCTGGGATTGTGTTGAATCTATAGATCAATGTGAAAAGAACTGACATCTTAATAATATTGAGTCTTCTGATCTATTAACAAGATAAATCTCTTATAAAATCTCTCACTATGATTGTGAATTTGCTTATTTCTCCTTTTACTAGGTGGGGTTTCATTTATGTATTTTGAGGCAATGTTATTAGGTGCATAAAATATAGAATCAGTATATGTTACTATTGGTGTAATTAACCTTTTGTCATTACAAAATGCCCCTGTTACTTCCAGTAACGCTCTTGTCCAAAGTCTTTGCTTGTTATTAATTTTGCTACCCCAGTTTTTTTTTGGTTAGTCTTTGTACGGTATATTTTTCTCCATCCCTTTACTTTCAACTTGTTTGTGCCTTATATTTAAGTTGTATCTCTTATATGCCACACAGACTTTGCTTTGATTCAGTCTGATAGTTTTTTACTTAGCATAGGTAGAACACTTAACATTTTATGCAACTACTTGCATCGTTGTATTTGTAGCTAGCAAATCACTATTTGTTTTCTATTTGGCTGATCTGTTTTGCTTTCCCTTTTACTCCTTTTTAAAAAAAAAAACTTTGCCTTAATAATTTTTAAAATTATCATTGCATTTTCTTTTAGTGGTTACCCTAAATATTAAAACATGCATCTTCATGTTAACTTAATACACTATCAATTAGCACTTTTACCATTTTCTAGCTAATGGAAAACCTTATAATTTCATTTATCCTCCTTTTTCTCTTTTCACTATTTTTGTCATCATTTAAATTCTACATACGTTTAGAATCCTACAAAGCATTATTAATCCTTTTTGCAGTCAGGTTAATTCATACTTACTCATATTTTACATCTTTATTTTTTTTTATTCCCTTCTGAATTGGTTAAATTCTGTGTGAATTCAAGCATCAATTTTTATGTCTTCCCAAAAACTTCCCTCTAGTATCTCTTTAAATATACATTTTCTCACAACACATTTTTTTTTTCAGTTTTGTCTGTCTGAAAATGTCTCTATTTTACTTTAATTTATCCAGGATATTTTCCCTGGATATCAAATTCTAAAAAGGCAATGTCTTTCCTGTAGGACTTTAAAGATACTTTAAAGATATTACTAAATTTTCTTCTGATTCCATATTCTTTTGAGAATTCAGCCTCAGTATTATTGTTCTTTGTAAAATTTTTTTTTCTGGTTGATTTTAAATTTCCTTATTTTCTTTAGTTTCAGCAGTGTTATTATAAAGTGCCCTGGTCTAGTTGTTTTATGTATACTACTCAGTGTTTGTAACACTTCCTAAATCTGTGTTTGGTATATTTCACCCATTTTTAAGAATTCTTGGCCATTATGTCTTGGAATATTGCTTCACCCATTCCAGGACTCTAGTTACATGCATATTATCTTTTCATGTTGTCTCATGTTTCTAGTATGTTATTCTCTGTATTTTCCATCTTTCTCTTTTCTGTGCTTTCAGGTTTAGTACTTTCTACTGAACTTTCTTTCAGATAACTAATCCTCCTTCCCACAGTATTTAATTACTGTTAAATGTATTTGTCGTGTTCCTAATTTCAATGTTATGTTTTTCTGATACAGAATTTCCACTGAATTTTTTTATAGTTTCCAATTATCTTCCAAAACTTCATATCTTGTCATCTAATTCGTCAAACATATAAATTAAAATTATTTTAAAGTCTGTTTTTGACAACTCCATGGTTGTTGCTTTTCATCGTTTATTATCTATTTAGTCCAATCTTCTGGTAAATCTGGTAATTTTTGAACGTTGTAACATGTATATGAACAACTTTAGAGCTTCTGGCTACTTTCTTCTTGGAGTAGAAATTAACTTTCTTATGGCAAGCAGTCTGAGTAAGGCCAGATGACCTTGGCATCATCAGACATTTGGATGGTGTGAGAATGGTTTTTGTTTTTGCCATGGCTGGTCTTTTACTGGTTTGCTTTTTTCCTTGAGGTGAAGCTGTTCTTGGGTATCAGTGGAGGCTCCTGTGTTTACTGGGACCTCTCCTCCTTAGGGATTCTGAACTCCAATTTTATTTCACCTAACAATATTGGAAACCCAAGTGTACTTAGCTTGGGTGTTTTTATCAGCCACTTCCAGCTTGACCCTTTGGCCTCTCAGAGGCCAAAATGCAGAGTACATTTTTCTCGTTTCATCTGTCTTTTTTCTTGACCCTTTGAATTCTGGAGCATAGTAATTTTTGCCTTCCTCTTTCTATTTAGCCTATGAGCCCTGAAGTGCTTAGGAATACAGATACATGCTTCAAGGTGGAAAACAGGGGAAACATTGATCTTACAACAATACCATTCCCTTCTCTCTGGGATCCTGGCCCTTCAAGGCCCGGCTGCTTTAGTCCTTCTCCAATGCTTTCATCCAGATGTATTTCTGATATTTTATCCAGCTTCTATAATTACTTTTCTGAAAAAGGTTGATTTGATATAATCTACTCCAGTACAGTCTGAAGAAATTTCTAAAAATCTATGTTTTAAAATAATATTTCATCACATAGGAATGTACTTCCAGTATCTTCCATACTGGAAGATATTGTATTAGATAGTCACAGATTTTGTTTATTTTTTATTTTTTAAGATTTATTTATTTGAGAGAGAGAGAGCATAAGCATGAGTGGGAAGAGGGGCAGGGGAGAGACTCTCTAGCAGACTTCCTGCTGAGTGCAGAGCCCAACATAGAGCTTGATCTCATAACCCATGACTTCATGACATGAGCCGAAATCATGAGTCTGATACTCAACCGATTGAGCCACCCCAGGCGCCCCTTGTTTTTTTTTAAATATATGAAACAAATGATATGGACATGGATACATGTGTATTAAATATAAAATTGGGATCATACACATAGACCCACATATGAAAGAAATACACCATGGTAATTGATTGCAGGTAATGACATTATCCTTGCTTTTCAATATTTTCCAAATGTTCCACAGTGCTTTACTTTAGCAGTAAGCAAAAGAACTATTGTTTTAAAAATAAATGTTTAGCAAAGTCTATTTAGGAGGCTAACAGAAAGTTAAGTTGCTAGACATTTTTGTTCTCAGAAGACCTGAGGCCAGAAAAATTTCCTTTGGCCTCTACTCAAGGCAATTGGCTGACTCCTGGGGGAGAGGTCAGCTTTCAGGATCATATGCCCCTGGCATGGGAGCAGACTGTGTGTGTAAGCAGTGTGGAAGGAGAAAAGGGATCATATTGGTCTTTTCAGCAAGTTTGGTGTGAGCTTTGGGAGTCAGATGAAATGGAACTTCCTTTAATTGTTCTTTATCAAGCTACGCCATTACCTTGGTCTCTCCTGTCTGGACACAGAACCTGGCATTGTTTTCCATCTTGTAAAAGTACTATCCCCTCAGGGATGGGTCACTGTATTTGTAGGAAATAACTCCAGTTTGATCTGTGTATTTTTTCCCCTTTTCTAGGGGAAAGGAGAAGCATTGCTGTCCCACAGTTTCTGAAGCCTGGGAACATTTTGGAATTGGCCAACCTCTCCAAAGTAGTCGACCCATGAAAATTACCTCATTCCGAAATATTTCTGCAATAGGATAGCTCCTCACAGCTTACTTAGCACAGTGCTCTCTGTTTCCATTATTCTAAATGAAATTAGTACTAACCTCATGAAACATCTCCATCTCTTCTCCACAGTTAACTTTGATTTATCTTTGGGGGCAAATGGAGCACAGCAGAGCACAGTGAGAAAGCTCCCAGGTCCTGGGCCAGACAGCCTGGTTTCGAACCCCGGCTCAGGCATTTATACATTAAATATATTCTTAGTTTCTATTATGAGTTAGGCTCTGATTGGGGAAGGGAAGGAATACCATTTACTAGTGGTGTTACCTCAGACAGCTCACTTACCCCTTCTGTGGCACAGTGAGAACAATAAGAAGAATTCATATTTGACCAATAATTTCCAGCTTGTGTTTTCACATACGTTATCTCCCTTGATTCTGTTGTCAAGGCAGGTCTTCTTATCCCAATTTTTCATAAAGAAGAAACAGCTACAGGGCAATTGTAGAAGTTTTAACGATATCTAGTTCTCCCTACTAATTTACAGAAAATAACACTGGATCTCCGTAACATTCCCTTCCCCTTAAAGTTAATAGTATCTCTCTCTCTTTTTTTTTTTAAGATTTCATTTATTTATTTTGACAGAGAGAGAGACAGCAAGAGAGGGAACACAAGCGGGGGAGTGGGTGAGGGAGAAGCAGGCTTCCCACTGAGCAGGGGGCCCAACATGGGGCTCCATCCCAGGACCCTGGGATCATGACCTGAGCCGAAGGCAGATGCTTAACGATTGAGCCACCCAGGCGCCCCTAAAGTCAATAGTATCTTAAGTGCTTTCCGATAAAATACATACTTATGCTCACTCGCTCCCTTTTTTTTTTAGCATTATAAATAGATGCCAAAAGAGAAATAATCATATTCCTTTTGATTTTGAATAGCAAGGAATTTTGCATTGAATAATCTAAATTATTTTGAATTTGAATAATCAAATTCCTTTTAACCTGATTTGAATTTAGGTGGGGAAATGTCTAGGAGGTCAAACATTTGGCCTTTCACCTCCCTCTCCCTTCCTTCACTTCATCTAAATCAGAAGTCTGTCCCTAGTTCAGTACGCTTCCTACTGGACAGCTCAGTGCATGGCAATTCTTCATGTGAAGACTTCCATTGACAGTGACAAGAGACCCTTGGGAGAGGGCAAGGTGAGAAGAATCCCAATTCCTTCTGAAACAGCAATACTTGGAGTCAATCTCACTTTTACCAGCTTAAAATCCAGCTCAGTGTCGTGTCCTATGTAAGTTCTCTTCACTCTGCCTCTCCTTTTCCAGTCACTTGCAATGCCTATCATTTAAGGGAATACTTATATAGGTTATTTATCTAGCACCATTGACAGAATCCAGGTAAGATTATGTTTGCACAGGAGGAAATGTCAGAACAGCAAGTTTGAAGTTTAATCTCAGGTTGGCATGTTCAGATGAGGGGAACTTTCCACGGTCACGTCACCTTTGAGAGGATCTTAAGTTCAGGTTTGCTTCCCCCAGAATCATTCATTTCCTGTCTGAGCTGCCGTGCAGGGCACATGACAAGGAAAGACACGCTTAATTAGGTAACCATTTTCACTGAGGCATGTCAGGGGAAAACACTCATGGAGAAACTGATTGTCAATGTCAGCTGAGGTATTAAGTGGTTCATTTAAAACCGAACTGAAAATGATGTTTAAACGCTGTTTTTTGGCAGTTCTAGCAGCATTTTATTTCAGATTTGAAATGGTTAAAAGTCAGAGGGCAAGAATCCTATGGACTAGAGGAAAGAAAGGAAAAGAAGAGATTGTGATAAAATCTGCGAAAAGATGAGGCATCAAGGAGCTGCTATTCTGAATGTAGGAAAGCACACAGGCTTGGATGCTGCAGCTCTCCAGATGGAGATGCTTGTGAAGAGCGTTTGGAAGGAAGACAGAGAGGGTCTCAGAAAGACCATTCACCTCTGTATCTGTCATCCCAGAGAAGTTCATCCTTCTTCCTGGGTGCACGTATATGTGTGAACTTACTGGGCAGTTCGAATGTAGGTACACATCAGAATGAGCGTTTCCGGAGTTCTCATCGGGACTCAGACTCTGTGCTAACCCCTACATATGCATTTTCCTAATCAGTTTCCAGAACAGTGGTATGGTTTAGGCACTTTTGTTGTCTTCATTTTACCGAACAGTTGAGCAGGTAAGAAATTCGGCCAAGGTCACACTGCTAGTAAGTGGCAAAACTGGGAGTCTGTGGGTCTGTGTGTGTGAACGTATATTTCCAGTACTTTAGCCTAGTAAATCCTTAACACTTGATGTAATGTATGGTGATTAACATAACATAATAAAATTTAAAAAAAAATCCTTAACACTGTACCATGTTGGGAGAATATGTCCCAGATGTTCTAAAAATGGTTAAGATATGGACTCAGGAGTGTGCCTGGGTGGCTCAGATGGTTAAGCGTCTGCCTTCGGCTCAGGTCATGATCCCAGGGTCCTGGGATCGAGTCCCGCATCGGGCTCCCTGCTCCTTGGGAGCCTGCTTCTCCCTCTGCTTCTCTCTCTCTCTCCCTCTGTCTCTCATGAATAAATAAATAAAATCTTTAAAAAAAAAAAGATATGGACTCAAGAAAAATGAGGATTGTAGGGCGGGTAAAATGCCCCAGAACAGCTGACGGTGCCAGGAGGCTTCAGGTATCAATGACTATGCAGAAGGTTAACATGCTTAAAAGGAGGAAAGAAATAGAGGGAAAGGTACAAATATTTGACCTTAACATGCTTAAAAGGAGGAAAGAAATAGAGGGAAAGGTACAAATATTTGACCTTCTGGACACTTTTTCTTAAAATCAGGTTAATCAAAAAGAAATTAACTATTCTTGTTTAAGCTTATTTCTAATGCTAATAAAAGAACATAAATGTGTATATTATCAGAAAGCAATTAAGAGCTAAATCTCCTATACACCTCAGAGATTTTTCAGGACCATCTTCAGTGATTTCCCACTTATCTCCAGGAATATTACAAAAGCCTGAAATCTAAAAGCCAAAAAGAGAGAGTACATTTGCCAATAGCGAATGTGATCAAGTAGAAGAGTTCAGTGTCTGTGAAGACCTGAACTCAGTGACTACACCCACCATCTCCAGCTGTGTGACTAGATCCTTCCCTCAAACTCCTTGCATGAGGATGATACCCCTTTGCCTGCTGCTTTTTCAACTGGAGGCCGTTTTTCTTTTTCATACCTCATACCTGTTTCTAATTATTGTTGCCCCTGCTCCAAAACCCTCAGTTTCCAAGGGACCCATGGACCTGCCCCTTCTTGCTGTGGCCTTCTGACTTCCTGGCCCTCTGCTTCAAGGCCCCCTCCATACCCACGTCTGCCACCATTGGTGGTGAGGCACCCCACATGGGATGCCTTCAGCCCCTCAGGCCCTGGATTTGTTCAACTCCATTTACTTTTTCCTTTCCACTCCCCGACTTAGCACCCCCTCCTTTACTCAGTGGTCATCGTTAGGCATGTGCTCAATGCCAAGTGCACCTGCTCTGACCAGCACTTCTTCCACAAACTCTGCGGTCCCACCTGCAGCCATCCCTTACCCGCACGGAGCCCACACCACTGCCACTGTTCCCTTTGTTACCTGTCCACCGCTCTCTGTTGACTCTCCTCCCCTTACCCTCCTTATCCATCCGTCATCTCTTTCTGTCCCTCATACGCACTGGAGGAAAGCATCCTTGGCTTCCTGGTGCTGGCACCTGCCGAGCTGAGCACTGCTGCGAAGCCTCAGGCCAAACTTGAGCTGGTGAGCAGCTGTGTCCCGCAGTCGTGCTGCTGCCCTTGGTGGTTCCCTCTCTCCTCTCCAGAGATGAGTCCTCCGAACTTATACTCCTGCCTCACACCTCCCACATCCCTTCTCTCCCACCCCTGCCCCAACTCCTTGCTGACAATCTTGCTTTCCGCTCCACTAATAAGACAGAAGACATTCCAACGGTCTCTCCACCCCCAACCAGGCAGGATATCCAGATGGGTACCTGCCTTTCTCTCCTGTCCTGTTACTGTGGAAGGAGATTTCTCCACTTTTATGCTCTGCAGCCCTTCCCTGTGGTCTCTGAAGAGTCTTTGATCATGGGTTCCAAGTTTCTCTGCTTCAGCCAGCACTTCTGCTGGATCCTCCTTTTAGTACATGAACAGCATCCCCTGTAGGCCTTGGCCTCATGTACTTTTTCATCTACTGCATCATCTTTCCTGCGGACCTCCTCAACAAAACTCCTTGAAGTAGACTAGACCATGAGTCTCCGCTTCGTTAGCCCCTGTTCATTCTTCAGTTCATTCCAATCTGGTTTCTCTTCCCGCCATTCAGTTAAAATTGTGTTCTGAGAAGTCTCCAGTGGATCTCCTGCTGCCAAATTCTGGGGGAAGCTTTCTGTCTTTGTCTGCCCACCTCCTTAGCAGTACTTTTTTTAAAGATTTTTATTTATTTATTTATTTGACAGAGAGAGTGACAACAGGAGGGGGAGGGCCAAAGGGAGAGGGAGAGGCAGGCTTCCCGCTGAGCAGGGAGCCCGATGTGGGGCTCGATCCCCGGACCCTGGGATCATGACCTGAGCCGAAGGCAGATGCTTAACGGCTGAGCCACCCAGGTGCCCTTTCAGTAGTATTTTATGCATGCAAACATTTATTTCCTTTTGAGGAACTGTCTTTGGTTGGCTTTGAATCACCACACTTTCTTAATTCTCTTCCTACATTTTTGGCTGATAATTCTCAGTCTTCTCTGCTGATTCTGTCTCCTCCACCTGGCCTCTAAATGGTGGGTACTCTTACAGCTCAATCCCCAATCCTCTTGATTGCCTAAACCCTCTCTCTAGACGCAGTGCCTTAAAAACCACCTATAGAGTGATGATTCCCAATCCCTCACTTCTCCCCAACACTCCAGACTCATGTGTCCAACTGCTGACTTGATATCAACATGTGGGTGTTCGATAGGCATCTCAAACTCAGTATTCCGTGAACAGAATAATGGGTTCTGTCCTCCACTACTTTGCATACCCTCTGCCTCCACTTCTTTTTCTCCTACTCAGTATCCATCATCACCTCGCCAATCCCTCAAGCCCAAAACATACATATATGCAAATCAGGCAAACAAAAGGATCATCTTTTAGTCCTTCCTTTTCTTCATCTTTTGTATTGGATCCATCGCCTGGTTGTCTTTATCACTTATTACTATCTAACCTTCTCTAATTTATTTATCTCACTTGTCATTACTATCAGTCAGCTTCACAAGAGGAGAGTTTTGGGCTTGTTTTGTTCCCTGCCAGAAGAGTACAGGCTACACAGTAGACCTGTGCCATAAATATTTGTTGAGTGAGAGTCTCAAGGTCAAATCCCTTTGCCTCTTCCTGAGCCTCTTGTAGCCTGAATGATTATAACATTTGAGCATGTTTTTTCACTTCAAAGCAAAGGGCCAGACAGCAAATAACATGTGCGAGGATATTTCTGTTAAATTTCAAAATCATTGGGGCAGCTGGGTGACTCAGTTGGTTAAGCATCTGACTCTTGATTTTGGCTCAGGTCATGATCTTAGGGTCCTAGGATCAAGCCCTGCGTCGGGCTCTGCACTCAGCGGGGAGTCTGCTCTAGATTGTCTCTCTCCCTCTCCCTCCGCCCCTCCCCTTGTTCACACACATTCTCCCTCTCTAAAATAAATAAAATAAATCTTTAAAAAAATAAATTTCAAAATCATTGATCTCTTTATGTAATGTTTTTACTTGTTTCTCTTACTATGAAAGAGATGGAGTAAATAAAGAGCTAACAAGGTTGATAAATAAGAGAAAAGGGCCACAACACAGTAGCTAAGTTTTAGTCCAAAGGTTTAATGTTAAGTAGTTGGGGTGAGTTCTCATTCCAGTGCCTCTCCTACAGGAAAATAATCTGGGGCTCAGCGCGGTGAAATGATTTGCCTAGGTCACAAAGCTGCTGAGCGGGACCACGCAGACTACACTGTGGTTTTCTGATGTTTAGACCAGAGTGCTGACATGTAGACTCATTGGCGTGTACTCACTACACAAGCCAGTGTATGGCTTTTTTGAGACACTGATAGTCAGGTGGATTTGTGCACTTCGTGTTGCCCTGTTGTCCTTTTAAATACTATTGGTTTTCAGAATCCAGTCCTAGAGGAAGAATCCATCTACACGTGAGGTAGCATACATGTGCTAGTGAATTTGGCCTCGTGGTAGGCCCAGGTTCAAGTGAGGAAGTTTCCAGGGTAACTGCGTGCTTCAGGGACTGGCCAAGAGTTAATAAGCATATGATTGAGCCATGGGAGTGTCTAGAAATGCAGGCATTTGCTGACTATTTAGACATTCCCCGCTTGGGTTTGACTATAGCCCATATGTACTCCGTCCAGAGGAGTAAAACACAAATGTGTTCTTGATTAATCTGTTCGAATTCACTGTATATTTGTATCAGGATTTTATCCAAAGATCAAATTTTGGAAAGCATTTTGAAAAATGGGAGATGCTGTGTTGGGGTTCAATTCCAAATTTACAAATCTGGAAACAAAACTAAAGATTCTGGTGATCTTGCTTTGCTTTGAACATGAGCCCATAGAGTGGGAGGAACTGTGGAAAGCTTTTTTGTTGGAAGGAATCCAAGAGCCTATTGATTGGGTTTCACATTTTATGTATCCGAATCTTTACTTTAAATCCATAGGAAGCAAATAAATGGAGGCAAAGCCAGGGCTTTCATCTTAATACCCGTGGACAGAAACAAAAATACGTAATTTTAAAACATGCTGGACACAAAGAAAGATAGTTTTATGGCTATAAACTATTTAATGTAACAAACCGACAGTGAAGAATTAAATGTGCTAGTTTGTAGGGTTTCCTATCAGTCATCTATCACTTATATAGAAACTTCTGACCGTATGCCGATGGCTGGGCTCAGGAAGGGAATAGCTGAATCCAAAAAAAAAGATGCTTGTTCTTTGGTTGGTCGGAGTCCACAATAGGTCAAAATCATGTATCAGGTCAGTGTGGAGAAATTCTCTTCCTCTGGATAATGCATATTTCAGCATGAACTTCACTTTTCCCAGAAAACAGTGTTACCCTTTTAGACTAGATCTTTTTTTTTTTTTTTTTTTTTTTTTTACATAATCTCTATACCCAGCATGGGGCTTGAACTCACGACTCTCGAGATCAGGAGAGATCAACAGTCACGTGCTTTACTGACTGAGCCAACCAGGCACCCCTAGACTAGATCTTTGACTTGTGTTACCCATAGAATTTTGTCTTTATCTCTTCAGATCATTTATAATACTTTACTGAAATCATGCATTTCCTTTTCTGATTCTCCTATTGAGGCCAAGCCCTGATTCTTATTTTCTGTGGTGTCTTCAGCATTGCACATAGTAAATATTCAAAAACTATTTGCGGATGAAATACATGCATGGATAAGAAATGTAGATGTGTGCTTATGCTCGAGCATGCACACATGCGCGCATGCACACACACACACACACACATACACACATCAGGAACACTGGACACTGAGAGAGGAACTGATTATGCAGTTAAGAATGATGGATGCTCCAGGAGCTCAGATGAGTTGGTGGTCACTGAAGGCTGGGTGCGTTGAGGAAAGAAATTAGAAATTACAGCCATTCTGGGTTTTGAAGGGTAAGTAGTAGGAGGTTGATAAAGATCAGGCCAGAGGAGGAGAACTGCAGATCAGCGTGGGACAGACTGGGGATAAAAGCCACTCCTGAAACTGTCCTTGGGTGTGCCTTTTGGGTCAGATCCTGAGAGCATCAACTTTTACTCACCCACACAGACAGCACAGACTCTTGAGTTTTCTGGAAGCGTTTGCCAGACCATCACAACCACACACTTCTGTGTGTGTGTGTGTGTGTGTGTGTTGTTCTAGTGCAGCTTTTGCCTAAAAGAAGATCTGATGCATCTGCCCACCTCGTCAACTTAGTCTCATTTTAAGACAATTTAAAATGTTTTCTTCATCTAAACAACTTAAATTTTCTTTGCTCTATTGTTCCTGTTCAGTAATTGTGTGGCTCATGGAAAGGACAATCTCATAGCATAGAAACATGCTATAAATAAAACTTAATGATCACCATCTTCTCTCTGCCTCTCCATGCTACTGAGCAGAGTGAGCGGACATCTCCAAATACATGATGAAAAGAATGTCTGTTGCTAACAGTCCCGGCCGCTCTCCTGCCCCCTTGAAGGCTCTGAAGGAGGGAGCACGGTTCTGCTGGTTCTCTATGCTCATACCATGGGGGCGCCCAGCTCACCAGCAGGAGGTGGAAAGTGACAAGTTGGCAGGGGCCTTGGTTTTGAATGAAAAACATTATTGTACACAGCCCGAGACAAAGAGGAGACATGGGTGCAGGCAGGCGGCAGAGTTGAAATATGGAGGATTTGGACTCAACCCTGCCCCCTGCCTTAAGAGAAACCTCTCTGAAAGAATGAATCAGTATAATCAACAAATCAGGACAGTGTTCTAGGCAATTAGTTGCCAAGGCTATTGTGCAGAGTGTGTTAATTAGCACATGTTTTTATTTATTCTCCCTTCCTATTGGTTAAGCTTAATATAGTAACACGCATGATTACGTAAAACCATTAATGACCATATTCTGGCAATTTTTTTAAGCACCAGCAAGTGGAGGGGGAAAGGCAGAGATGAAGATCTGACTGTGTTCTGTTCATGTTCCTGGGTCACAGCTGGGATGCCAGAACAAGCTGACAAGGGGAGAGACTGAGGAGGCGTACACTCTGCTCCCCCTTTGTGAGCAGTCTAGTGAACCCTGTGCCAGACCCGGGTCAGGAGGAGGGGAGAATCTGTGTCTAGGTCCTGGTGTTACTTGGGACTAGGATCTTAGTTAGGTAGCAAATCGGACTTAACTTCTCTACAGCTTTGGTCTGTATCTCCTGGCTTCAAAGAGATATAATAAAGATAAAGTTCAGCAAAACTTTAGAAACAAAGGCATAATGCAAGTCAGGTGGAGCTGTTCCTAGGGTTGCGTCCATTCAGCAGCAGCCAACTGGTTAGGGTCTGAAATAAGGGCAGTTGAGGCAAAACCCAGTATTTGAGTAAGAGCCAACAAATCTTGGCAATTAGGTTCAGAAGAAACAAATAACTTTTTTTTTCAAAAGTGATAGTTCATATATTAATGCAATGATTTAAGCCAACATGTAAATAATTCTAAGTGTGTGTAGCTTGAGGTAAAGGAAACCTTTTTTTTTTTTAAATTTCCATTTACTCAGTAATGTCTTCCTTCTATTGCTCTTGTTTGATGCTTACCCTTTGTCCACAGGTCTGTTGAATTTCATTTTATTATGCAAACAGGGCAGAGAGGCCTTTCCACCAGGGAGAAGAGCAGGCCTATAACGTTCGCCTGGTGTGTGTGGGAGTGAGCACTATGGCACTTTCTTTGAACCTACTGACCTTGACCTTGAGCTTAGACTCCTACCCTGTTAGCTTTCATGTTGCCCCCTGCAGGTGCCCACTAGATTCGTGCCAAACAATGGCAGTACGTGCCCAGCTAAGGCGCGTACAGCAGGTCGTCCTTTCTGACTGTGTCTCGTGAGCATCCCGCAAGGAGTTGCGGCTACTCACGGGTGCACCTGGAGCCTGCCTTCCAGACGAACTCCCGAGCGTGGCACTGTTCTCTGAGGGAGAGCAGATCCAGATGGCAGGTTCTGAAGAGCCCAGCACCTGAATCAGCCCTCTTGTATGCTCAAAATGCCTGGTGCCAGGACCTCCCCGTCAGACGCTGAAGTAGCACGGTCCTACCGAGGTCTGACCCGTGGGCTTCATCCTGAGACACGAAGGACAAGGAGAGACTCCGGCTTTCTGTAACTCAAGGCAGAAAATTCTGCTTGCCTCAGACTTGTAAGAAGATTTAGAGGCTATTTTAAGGGGTTCAACTGAGCCTGGCGAGTCCAAATTGGATAACTGGACCCACAGCTGTTATTCCTGAATAAGCTTTCACTCACATAATTAGCTTCCCTTCACGCTGGGCTCTGAGAACATGCTAGATTTGGTTTGTCAAGATCGAAATACTTTCGCTACCCCAGGAGCGAGAAGCATGACCCCAATGGCAGTACGAATGAATGGGTCCACTGATGGAGGCTGCAAGGACGTTGAGCGCTGCTCTCTACCTGGCTCTGAGCTCTGGGAGCCCCTTAGTGTGGCGCTGAGAACAGAGAAGGCATGCGACTATGGATGAGGGCGACCAGTGCTGTGACTGTTTCGAGTTCAGAGGAAGAGCCGTTAAAGCCTTGAAAAAAGGCTTCCCGAAAGACGTGACCTATAAGTTGGGGCTGGAAGGAGAGAGCCAGCTGGAGGGGAGGGAGTTGGGGCAGAGGGAGGAGGCAGTGCGTGTAGACTTAGAGGACCTGAGCCCACCGTCTGCCAAGAACATGCTAAGACATTTCCCTCCCTGGTCCCATTGCCTCTGGAGGCTGATGGCTTGAAGGGTTGATGGCATCAAAGGTGTATCGTGGGTGGTCTTTGGGACACACTTTTCTTGTGAAATCTCTTTCGTCTTGTGATTCTGCTATCTTTTGCAACCTTGAGTATTTCTGCATCTCAGAGATAAATGCCACAGCCACGTTGTTCCATGCCAGGTAAATCTGGGGTCCAAGGTAATTCAGAAGAATGCTTGAGGCTGTTGGATATGTCTGATTGGGGTGGAACTATACAGAAAAGAAATGTTTCAAAAGACTTTTCCCAGTGTGCTTTTTACCATCTGTAAAATGGGTTTAGGAATACCCAGTCTCTCTTTCTTATACATAGTAATGAGATGAAAGTGAAATAATCTACCCCAAAATGTTTTGAGAGGAGATAAAAAATAAAATATTTAAAATTTTAATTTATTTATTACTAGTTTTATTTATTATTAATTACACTTTTAAGGAGAGTCATATGATTTTGATTTATCATAACATCTTGTCTTAAACACTTGTTACATGGTAATCTGAAGGTGTTCTTGTTCACTTTATCTGACTGGTCAGTATTAATGGCTGGAAAGATATTGCACAGATTTCTAGATTCAAATAAAAGCTGAGTATTGTTGGGTGAATATTGTTGGGTGAGTAAATCGTGGTATTTATTTTCAATCACATTCTCTAACTATGTCCATGTTTTTCTTGGAATTCACTTAGTAAATTTCCATCTTCCTGGCTATCAATCAGTTTCCAAGCAGACTAGTTGGAAGGTGCTGCATTATGATATTGCTTACAGAGTGTTTCATTTGGAAGATTGTTTTTAATAAGTTGGAAAAATTGGATTCCAAGTTTTAAGTGTGCAGACATGAGAGGCCTTATAATTTATGTGCATTGTTTTAGGTAACAAAATTTTGAAACAATGGAAACATTTGTAAACATCAGTTTTTCAAATGTTCTCATCATCCCTCAAGTTTTTTCTCTTGAAAATTAGTTTTTCTCACTCATTTCTCTCGAAAGTCACCTTTACAATGAAGGGAGCTTAACTGCGTTTGTTTTGTTAAGAGTTCTTTTTTCTTTTAGGACATTTTGTTTGTTAAACATTTGAAATACTTGTGTCTCTATAGAAGAAAAATGTGTACCTCATTTACAGAGCATCAATTCATATATAAAATATTTACCAAGGCTTAACTTTTTATAGTTTTGGTTTATTATCTCGCTATATAAAAATTCCACCTCTTCTTCCTGTGCCTTAATGCATCATAAGGGTTGTGCACACCCTCCTTTATTTTCTAATTTTTTAAAAGATTTATGTATTTATTTTAGAGACAGAGGGAGTGCACAAGCAGAGGGAGGGGCAGAGGGATAGGATGAGAGAGAGAGTCCTCAAGCAGACTCTGTACTGAGCAAGGAGCCTGACACAGGGCTTGATCCCGGGACCCCAAGATCATGACCTGAGCTGAAAGCAAGAGTTGGACGCTCAACCAACTAAGCCACCCAGGTGCCCCGCACACCCTACTTTAGAGCCACCGCTGTAATAATTGCAAAAAGGACAAATTGCTCTACCTGTTAGGAAGCCAGGAAATTGCTACTGACAAGGCACCATGCGGTAGAAAGCTTTGCATCCTGTCTCCTATTGACTAAAGGATGTCACAGAAGATGATGGGTCCTCAACCTCCCCTCTCCAACCTGTGTTTGTCCCACCGGTCACTGAAACACCCCAACTCTTGTCTGCAGTGAGTTCTCTTCCTTCTTACCCGTCTATAAGTCTCACCCCCCACCCCACATAGGTTCTCAAGATCTCAGTGCTTTCCACAAGTCATCGGATTCATGAGACTACACTGAAAATTCATTACTAATTAGGAGCAGAAGGCATACAGTTTTGTGAGTCAGAATTTCCTCAGCTGTAATGAGGCTTTGACTATATTTCAAAGATCCCTTCTAAGGATTTAAGAATCTTTCTAAATTTTCGGACTCTCTCTGAGCAAAGATGTACCAACTCATAGTTAATTTGAATGCTTCCACTAGCTCCCCTATATTCTCAGTTGAAATATTTTTTACTTCTCTATAAGTTAATCCAAGTTATAATGATTTGCTGAAAATATTTATCGAAGAGTGTAGGGAACCTTAGATCTTTTTCCACTGAGAAATTTCAACGGCTTCCATTCATTCTCAATTTGAAATAGAATTAATCTATGTGTTCCATGTGCTGCATGCTGATTAGGTAAATCCAAATCCATTATTATTGACCTTGCTTACCGTTTATATGACATTTAATATTTACAAATTGGCATCGCAATTATTTGAATGCACAGAATTATAACAGCTGCTAGTGTAAATTTCTCCTTAGGTTTTGGCAGAAAAAGAGTTTAATAACAATAATGGCATGATAATAACAATTTGCCTTGCCTTAGGATCATATTTTTTGGGGGTGGAGGTGGGTGCGTTCATTATAGATACTATCAGTTGTGTTGACAGAAAAAGAAGTATGCTTCTGGGAAACATAACAAAAAAAATAATATTTATTGGGAGTTTGTTGCCAGGTACCATAGCAGGTGCATGTAAATGTTTGTTCATTCAGTAGTTTGGGGGGGTATTCAGGCCAGTGGAGGTACCATTTTTCCTTGGTGTGAGTTTCAGCACTGACCTGAGGACTCAGGCCTCTCTAGATAGACTTGAACCTCTCCAAGTGAAACTTTAAATCCAATCCCGTGGATGGCCTTCCAAGATGATGATAATTCAGGATGAGGTCAGAGGACCCCTGCTGGTTTGGCTGAAATCATAGAAATCAGGAGATGATTTACCTCCTCGAGAGTACATGGGTGTGATCAGACCGTACCACTTACCTTTTGTTTTAGCACAGAAATCCCTGCATCTAGGGAAACACTTCAATTCCAGGCAGACTGGGATGGTTGATCACGCCAAGTCTAAATGAGTTTTGGGGAATAAGAGGTGAATGTGGATTTTGTTCAACAGCTAGCTGATTCTGCTAAACCAGCTTAGACTTCACGGGGTCCAGCATTAATTGTTTTTTTTTTTTTTTTAAAGATTTTATTTATTTATTTGAGAGAGAGAGAATGAGAGATAGAGAGCACGAGAGGGAAGAGGGTCAGAGGGAGAAGCAGACTCCCCGCTGAGCAGGGAGCCCGATGCGGGACCCGATCCCGGGACTCCAGGATCATGACCTGAGCCGAAGGCAGTCGCTCAACCAACTGAGCCACCCAGGCGCCCCCAGCATTAATTGTTAAGTGTCTTGCAAACACCTTCAATTCTCTTCATGCCCACCACTGTATACACTCAGGAAAGCCTCAGCCATCATTGAGGTCAACAACTGCACACTTGTACCTGAGGACCTACAGATTGCTGGAGACAATCATGGTACCTCCCTCACTCTTCTTCAGAAGTCTATTGCACACCTTCTCCTCTATCTCCCCCCTCCACTGACACCCATTCTCACTGCATCATCAATTGATGACTGATTAATAATTCATTAACAAGGAGCGCCTGGTTGACTCAGTAGAGCATGGGACTCCTGATCTTGGGGTTGTGAATTTGAGCCTCATGTTGGGCATAAAGATTACTTAAAAATAAAATCTTTACCATAAGAGACTCTTAATCTCAGGAAACAAACTGAGGGTTGCGGGAGTGGAGTGGGGTGGGAAGGATGGGGGCGCTGGGTGATGGACACTGGGGAGGTTATGTGCTATGGTGAGTGCTGTGAATTGTGTAAGACTGATGAATCACAGACCTGTACCCCTGAAATAAATAATACATTATATGTTAATCAAAATAATAAAATAAAGTCTTTAAAAAAAGAATTCAGTGAAGAAAACTAGATGCAGTTATATGTTGATAATCTCATCTTCTCCCCGTCTAATGCAACCGTCTACCTGGCTCTGTATGTAACTCTGCCTTCTCTCTTGTTACAATGCAAAATGCAGTTTTGTTCCTAATGAGGGGTCGACGCTTACACTTTTGCTCTGATTCTATCCTTTCTCTCCAATTCAAGCAGTTTCCTCTTACAATTTTTTATTCCTCTATTTCATCATTTTCTCCCTTTCTACTGGCTGCTCACCCTTCAAATACTAATAACGATGTAAACAAATAGTTCTTCAGCCTCGCTTGCCCCTTGAGCTACACCTGTTTCACTCAGGGAGAAACAACTAACTCTACAAACTGTTATCTTTCCATCCCTCAACTCACCAGTTGGGCCTTATTCCCCCAGAGTTCCCCATGAGCCTGTTGAAAGAGCACTCACTATGATCACCATGACTTCCCTGTTGCCAAATCCAATAGCCAGTTTGCCCCCTTATCTTATTGGACCTCTCAGTAATATTTGACACAGTTGTGCCTCCTGTCCTTTTGAAACTTTTTTTTTTTGGTTGATTTTCTAGACAGCACAATCTTTTGGATTTCTCCCTACCTTGATGCTGCCCCTCCTCACCTTTGCTGGCTTTCCTCTGGAGGGATTTTTACGTAAGCACTGCCATGCTTCAGAGTTCAGTATTGGCCCATCTTCTCGATATTCTTTTCCTATGGGATCGTACTTTGAGCCATTTAATACCTCCTAAAGACAGATGCCCCCAAATATGTGTTTATTAGCCTTGATGGCCAACTAATAAAAAAAAAAGTACTATTGGATGCCTAACAAAAACCTCAAGTCTTATAATTAAAGAGATATGTTTTCAATGTGTTCCCTACAAAGTAGATCCTCTCAGTAAATGGCAACATCATCCACCCAGTAGCTCCAGCTAAAAAACTACAAATAAACCATGGTCCCATCCTTTTACTATAATTTAATTCATAAACAAGTCACTTCTGTCCCCCAAACTAGCCTGACCCCAACTACTCACCATCTCAAATACCTTGACCCACCTGCAGACCATCATTATCTGGTGCCTGATCATAACAGCCCCTAACTCAAATTTTTATTTCCACTCTGACGCCTTATAGTCCAATCTCCCCACAGTTTCCTGAATGATATATGTATTTTTTAGTGTGAATTAAAATGAAACTGAAGTCATGTTTCCCCTGTTGAAAAATCTTCAGTGGCTCCCATAGCAGTAAGAATAAAATCCGGACTCCTTATCACAAGAAAGTAAGTCTCTGTGATTTCTCTCTTCCTCTTTTCTTCTGCTCAGCCCACCGGAGCCATACCTCCTTTCTTCTTGGCCTTTGAACACATCAAGCTCATACCTATCCCACAGCTTTTGCGGTCCTTCCAGGTGGAA
Organism: Eumetopias jubatus; assembly: GCF_037043125.1. Taxonomy (NCBI): domain Eukaryota; kingdom Metazoa; phylum Chordata; class Mammalia; order Carnivora; family Otariidae; genus Eumetopias; species Eumetopias jubatus. The sequence goes on along the minus strand of NW_028274818.1, from coordinate 62,006,413 downwards.
ATCCCTATTCCCAAATTGGAGTGTGTTTACCTTCTTTACACTATGTAGGTCTCAGCCCAAATACTGCTGTTTGAGAGAGGACTTTTTGGATCACCTCAGCTGTCATTGTGATTTTAATTTATATTTCTTTGATGAGCACTGATGTTAAGCATCTCTTTGTGTACTTATTGGTCGTCTTGTATACTTATATATTTTCTCTAGTGAAGGGTCTGTTCAGTTTTTTTTTTCCATTTTTAGGGGTTAATCATATTACTGAGTTGTCGAGTTTTTTATATAGTCTTGAAACAGATTTTTGTTAGATATATGTATTGCAAATATTTTCTCAGCCTGTGGCTTGCTTTTTCATTTTCTTATAGTGATCTTTGAAGAGGGGAAGTTTTTTATTTTGGTGAGTTGCAACCAATCATTTTTAAAGGATCACTTTGGGTTTTTTTCCAGCTTTATCAAGATATACGTGACAAATCATACATTATAGGGACATTAACTTATAGTGTAAGCTTAAGGTCTACAATATGTTGATTTGATACACTTATAAATTGCAAAATGTTTGCCACCATAGCATTAGTCAAAAGTAAGCATTTCTTATTGTGGTGAGGATATTTAGGAACTATTCTCTTAGAAACTTTCCCAAATATGTAAGATGGTACTGTTAACTATAAATACTATGCTATTCATGAGATCCCCAGAATTTATTCTTATAATTGGAAGTTTGTACTCTTTGAGCAATATCCCTCCTTTCCCCCGCCCTCCAGTCCCCTGTGGCCACAATTCCAGGCTGTTTGTATTAGTCTGTTTTTTTTCAGATTCCACATATAAGTGATAATCATACACTAATTATCTTTCTCTGACTTTTTAACCTAGCATAAAACCCTTATGGTCCATCCATGTGGTGGCAAATGGCAGGATTTCCTTCCTTCTCATCACTGAATAAGATTCCGATAGATGATAGATGATAGATAGATAGGAAGAATATCTCACATCTTATATGTTCCCCTTTGTGGCATGCCTCCATAGTGTTTAGAGACAAACTCTGGAAAAATCTCTCATAGTACTTCTTGGGTGAAACATGGTTGACCTGGAAGATAATTGTTTACAGCATGGAGAGCACATTGTGCATGGTGGGTTTCTGGGGTCACTGTCTGGAGAAATTCTAGTGATTGCCCCTTAACCTTATCTCTTTTCATAGCATACAATTCATATGGGGTGGGTTTTTTGTGTGTTTGTTTTTTAGCTTGCCAGAGAGTTCTATAAACTTCTCGCCCTATGTTTTTCCAGAATTAGTGAATTCCACCTCTCTCTGGAGGGTCCATGATTTAAGCTCTGCCATTAGGGAAGGAGATTGCAATAAAAAAACCTCTTCTAATTGGAAAAAAAAATTAAAATGATGTTTACAGTTATTTTGCCTCAATATCAAAATCCTGGAATCTAAATCATACAAACTCTAATACATTTTCCCCTCTTTCCTTGACCTCTCCTCTCATTCTCCCCAGAAAAACTTGATTTTCCTCTTCTATTTCTATCCTGTAGAGGTACCAACCAGGCCACAAAGGAAGAGGACCAAATGGAACTGTTCAAATTTGTCTCATCGCTCTTTTTCCTTCTATTTCTTGGGCTCCATTATGCCACTTCCCCAGATGATAAGGACAAGGTGACAGATAAAATGTAAAACCAAAATGGGCTGGTGAGGCTCTAGAAAGAGGTCAGCGGCCTCACGGGAGTCTGCGTGGCAACCTTCACCCCCTCGTGTGCTGTGGGACAGGGCAGGTGAGACTCCCTCACAAAGGAGACTCCCGGGGCCCCTGCCACTGGCGTCGACCTGAACCTGGAGGGGGCAAGAAGCTGGTTTCTTGGGAGGTTAGAACAGGTGCCGGACATCGATGAGAGAAAAGGCAACACAAATGCTGATACCCTTTTGATGAAGAGTGTGTCACCATTACATGGGTATCAGCATTTGCTGTACTGTAAGCTGGACATGTCCTTGAGGCTGTTGTGGAACAGAGCTCCCCTTGACCTATGCTAATGGACTAGACTACTAAGCTTTCTTTGTTCTTACATTTTGTCTTAATTTCCTGGCTCATTCTTCACTGTCAGGAAGTCAAATAACACATCTTGCTATTAGCCTGCATTTCTTTAACAGCCATATTCTCTTCTAATTGCTTCGGGCAAATAACCCAAATGAAACCAGGTTTTAGACACGAACATAAAATGAACTTGGAGAACGTACATTTTTAGCTAATAGACTTTAGCACGTGGACTGTCATTCCACAGGCTCCTAAGCTTTTAACATTTATCTTCATGTTAAGCTGCATTTGGGAAGAGGTTATTTGAGGTCTGATCTCCAGATATTTTGCTAGTTTGTTATTATTAGAATTTTATACGCTTGATTTTACAACAGAGTTACTCTCAACACACACACACAACCATGGTTTTTGTTCACAGTTCAGTTGCAAAGGACAGAATCCACTCTAGCTGGTCTAAACAGAAGGGACTGCACTAGACTAATAGAAGGTTTACAAAGTCATTGAAAGGGCTACGGGCACAGGCTGTAGGCTCAGCTTCCACGAACAACTCTCAACTCTTAGAACCATTCTGCTTGTGCCCCAAATGGGATAGGAAGCTGCTACTGTCACTGCAAAACCCCACTGTCTCCAGCATGCCCCTTGCCAGTTGAACGGATGCCCACATGCGATGTGTTTCCCTCCAGATCAAGTCTCACACAGTAGATGAGTGAAATCTGTCACATCCTGAGCCCTAGCCGCAAGGGACGCTGTGAATTGTAGTTCTAACTTTCCAGCATTAGCACTGTAGGAGGTAATTCTAGAAAGTATCGGGAGCATGTACTGAGAAGCCAATCCATAGAATGCCTATCTAATAATCTTGTCATACAATTGTAATTAAACAAATCAAAAATTATCTGTCACAAAAGAACTATGAAAACATTCCAACAATGTGCTAGTGGTTTATGTCTGATAAAACATTCTTTGATATTTTTATGTGTCTGTATGAGTGTATTTAAATATATGTGTGCATGTGTGTATATGTGTGTGCCTGCATATATACATATGTATATGCAATATGTAGATGGTGGGGGGCACCATGGTAGGGAGCAGTCATGTTGCACCAAACGTGGTTGACTATGCCGCTCTTTCAGCAGGGACTCAGGGTAGGCCTTAGGGTGGTGAGGGGTGGACAGACCTTTATCAAGCTATGTGCTAGGTGCTTACCATACAAAGACAAGCAGTTTGGTCCATGTCATCTAGTAAGAGGAAGATATTCATGAATAAATAGTTATAAGACAATAGGGTAGGTTTTATGCTGGAAAGCTACAGCTCAAATTTTTTATCAAAATATCCCTGAATTGCAGACAAAGAAAGAATGGAGGTATAGCTTACAATGGTTCTCTGTAAAAAATGAATTTATTTGCTATCCATGTGAATTTTGTGCTCTATTTTATATTGGTAATTTAAAAAATTATATATCTATACCTATGTATATCTTTTATATACACATATATATATTCAGTGTCCCAATATTCTTGTCCATATATATGTGGAGATATGTTCAAGTAAGTTGCCATCATGAAAAACAAGCTTTTATCTTTTTGGCTCATGGACAATAATATCGGGACACTGAATCTATCCTCATCAGAAAATAGGACTAAATTGAAATGGGCTTACACTGGACGAGGAAATTCTTTTCTTTGTCTTGATATCAGAATATTTCTAAAAATCTAGGTCCACCAAGGTATATGCCTATTAATGGCCCCTTCTCTCAGGATTTTTATAAGCATTCTCACTTTCTGAGTTATCCTTTATTCTTACGATTAACGATGAATTCATTCACTTTATTCCAGTTTCCCCTCTTTGTTGCAATTTTTCTCATGAAGAAACACACCAGCTCTGAGGAGCACCTCAGCTGAGGTAGGAGTCCATGGAGGTTCCGTAGCCGAGGGCTGCAGGGGGTCCACGCCTGTGGGAGGAGTATGTATATCATCCCTGAAATTATCTACAATTGCTGGAACATATGATGATAATAATAAAAAAGAAATTTTACGGGCTTCACGATGATTTTTCAATTCTCTACAGACAATGCATCCCTTTATTGCTCATCCCCAGGACAGATGGCGCCTGCTGACCAATTTAAGGAGTCACTGCTGTATTGTGTGGACAAGTCTTCAAGTTATTTCCCATTATTCTGCACTGTGGCTACAAGATGATTATTCAGTGCGCTTTTTTCCTTTATCAAATTTATCATTTTGACCACCTCACTGAACATGCACAAACACTTCATAAACATCATCTTTATAAACATGGGGAACAAAGAAACCCATCCGCGAGCCAGCTCATTACATCTAAGCACACATTCAAATGTAACACAAACAATCTGGCTGAATTTGTTTTCCACCAGTTGTTTACATCGGTCTGTGGAGAATGACAAAATTGGTCACCTGGGAGTGGGGGAGAATCTCATTCACCCTGCTGCCACTTTCTGAGTCTGAAGCAGCTGAGACCAGCTCCGCGGCTCCAACATCTTTTCCTGTTTCATCACTTACTCTGCAAAGTGTATCCGAAATGAATTGCAAAAGAAGTCTCGAGTAATTTCTAACGTGCAGGTTTGATTGTGTTTTACCTGTTGCTGCTGGCCAAGACTTGCTTCATTTTCATTGCAAACAGCCCTGCGGTTATCTTTAAATTTGTACATGGTGTATTTGAAAGTGTCTCCGCCATAGGGACGGTTTCGGGCAACGATGACTCAGGATGTTTGAGAATGTGGAGGGACACAGGTGGGACAAACAGTAAGGCTGGAGTTTCTCACAACCCCGAGTTTCCCGATAAAAAAGGGTTTTCTTCTTGGGCTTCTTTTCTCCCTTTTCTTATTCACTGTATCAGTTAATTTTTGCTACATGGCAAATCATTCCCGAATATAGAGGTTTAAAACCATAATCGTTGATTTACCTGCCAATTCTGTGGATCAGCAATCTGGAGCTGGGCTCGGCTTGGCAGTTCTCCTGATCTGGGTCAGGCTGATCTCTCTGGGGTCTCACTCATGTGTCCTGTGAGCTGGCTGACTGACAGCTAGGGGGCCTCTGTTCTTCTCCTAGCCTTTCAGTCTCCAGCAGGCTAGGCTAGACTTCTAAGAGCAGCAATCCCATGCACAGTGTTTTTCAAATGTCTGCAGGTATCACCTTTTACGAATATTAGAGTCCTCCCAGACTCAAGGGCTGGAAGCAGACTCTACCTCTTCAGTGGAAGAGCAACAAAACTACCTTGCAAGGATCTGGATACAGGGAGTGGAAGCATCAGTACCCATCTTTACAGACTGCCACATTCACATTCACATCTAAACACAGCTGATGCACAATTTGAGGTAGGTCAGCATGGAAAAGGTGGAATTCTCTTAATATGTACTTAAGAGTCTAAGTGCATCAAAAATGTTTAAGAGATTAAGCTGCATGTGGGAGGCTCAGTTGGTGAAGTGTCTGACTCTTGATTTCGGCTCAGGTCATGATCTCGGGGTCGTGAGATCAAGCCCCATGTCAGGCTCCACGGTGGGCGTGGAGGCTGCTTCAGATGCTCTCTCCCCACCCCGCCCCCCTCCACTCATGTCTGCACACATGTGCACTCTCTCTCTTAAAAAAATAAAAGATTTTAAAAATTTAAAAAAAATGTTTAAGAGTTTAGAACAAAAGTTTCCCAAGTCTTCAAGCAAAATTTGCACTGAAAGAGGCATTCTATGGGATCCATAGGTTTTGGTGACCACCTGACCCACCACTGGGTATCCCTGGGAGTGACTGCACTGTCCTTGAGAAATGAGTTGCCAGAGGTGAGTAACAAATCTGCGATCGCATGAACAACACGGGTGTTGTCCCTGGCAATAGGGTTTGGCAAAGAAGGGAGGAGTACAGACGGAAGAGGTAACACAACCTGAGATTTAATGTCAGGTGGGTAGAGAGAAATGGATACAAAGCAGCAAGGAAGAGCTCCCAAAATTCGAGAAATGTACAAATACAGGAGAGAAACTTCACGGCATAATCTCTTTAACCCTGAAGGTACAAGACATAGTGCGACATAACATCGCTACAATGGATTTCTGTTACCTGCCACTTTGCAAAACTTGAGACTGGGATTTCGGATACCGTCCCCAAATTATTTTTAGAAAGTTAATTAGAATAGAAATTGACCAACCAGATGATGCATCTCCTGTCAGCTTTCTAAAGGATTATTACTTATTGGTCATGGTGCGTGGAGATAAGTAATATGAAACATAAATAAACACAATGGGAAGGCAGGATGGAATTCTGTCCAGAAATGCCAAAGCTGGAAGGTTCCTCAGAGAGCTTTGTAGAGGAGGCATATGGGCCAGACCTAAAAGTGTGATGGATGAATAAAAATGTTCCCTGGGTCTGGGAGCCTGACTAAACTGGCTCAATATCCGAACCTTACCACACACACCAGATACTTCATCTGGGGCCCACAGTGACCCTTGGAGATAAGGAAAAGCAGCCAGCAAACTCAGTCCCACCGACTAGTTGTTCAGAGGATCCTCAATATGGATCCACGTGACCTTCTGTCTCTCCCACTGGGCTTGTGTCCAGCACCTGCTGCCGTTGGTGGTGCCCCAGACACGTATCTCTCGAGGCTGCGAGACATCCAGCTCCTCTCCCGCTGACAAGCGACTAAACACACACAGAAAACCCCAAAGAAGGTTCAAACAGCCCTTCATCCTTGTAAATGGACTCCAAACGATGGAGCAAGAGAGTCCTAAGTGTATTCTTGGTGGGAGGGGTGGTGACCGTTCGCTGTTGGCGCCCTCGGAGGTAGCTATCGGTCCAGCCCTAAGGGCAAGCCTGGAGCTCCCCTCCCCAGACCCGAGGGCACCCTTCACAGCCCCCTGTCTTCATTGCACTCCATTTCCCCTTCCTCCCGGCACCCAAGTCCTGGTAATTCCCTCCCTGCAGGGGCTCTCCGCCAGCATTCTTTTGGTGAGAAATCTTCCGTCTCCAGGGTGAGGTCTGAGTCAGAGCTCCTCCCCCTCTGTTGCTTAGAAGGGTGAAGGGGACGTGTCCAAGAGTGAGGTTGGGGAGGACAAGGCGATCCAGGAGGCCTCTGGCTCTCCACCCCCTCCCTCCTCTTGTATTTTGTTTCTTTGGGCAGTGTGATGTGAGTTAATAGAAGACACAGACACTGAGCTCTGTCCCCGTTCCTAACACGGGGCGCCTGAAACCCATCAATTCCTCCGTGGTGAGAGCATGAGACATCTCCGGTTCTCCTGAGGTGACTCTGAGTGGGCTCCTGGACGGGGGCTGGTCACCTGAGAGGCCAAGCCATGACTAGAAGCTTGGAATTTTCACCCCCCTCACCTCCCACTCATCCGGAGAGGGGGAGGGGCTGAAAATGGAGGTGATGATCGATCCTGCCTGCTTGAAGAATCCTCCATAAAAATCCTGATGGCACAGGGTTTGGGGAGCCTCGGGGGGGGGGTGGACATTTCCACGTGCAAGAGGGTGACACACCCCAGCTCCATGGGGACAAGATTTCTTAAGCTCGGGACCCTCCCAGACCTCGCCTTACACATCTCTTCATCTGGCTATTCATCCTGTCCTTCATCTGTCCTTTAATCAACTGGTAAACTCAAGTTAAGTGTTTCCCTGACTTCTGTGAGCTGCTCTAGCAAATTAATCAGACCTGGGGGTGGGGGGCAGTCAGGGAACCTCAGCTGTATAGTCAGTCAGAGCACAGGGGACAACCTGGACTTGTACTTGGGTTTTTCCGGATGCACCTGATTATTTAACAGAAAGGCAAAGACCTCATGCTGTGAGGGAATAATAATACTATAATCTAATTTGTTGGCTTGTGTGTGAGGAGGAAGGGCTTTAAAACCTGGACAAGCAGTTGGCCCAGTGCCTGGCTCATTTTCAGTTCTCGGCTCAGCACTCCCAGTACTCGACGTAGACAGCGGCGTCCGTGGGTGATGCACATTCCCTAGCAACTCTGCCACCTCCAAGGGCACGGTGTCCCTCAGGCAGCTTACCCTGAGGTCTAGGAGGGTCCCAAACTCCACAGTGTTTGGTGAAGTTGCTGGAAGTGCCTTTTTCCCTTGGGTATGTTCCAGTCAATCACAATTATACCAAAGCAATACCACCTGGTGTCTCACAAAGTTTTGAATAAATCTTGAATGAAAATTGCTCTTTCATAATTCGTATGGTCCTTAGGCTCTGGACATGGGTTGTAGATCGGGGTAAGAGTATCACAGTATAGGAAATGAAAGTGACAGACATGTGCTGTGCTAATTCATTCAACAAATATATATTGAGGACCTACTAGGTGCCAAGCAATGTACTTGGAGCTGGGCTACATAAGTGATGGGGGAGAAAGGAGGTATGACCTCTGGCTGGCCATCCACTCACTCCCTTCATTGGGGGAATGCTCCCAAGGGAAAGAAAAGTAGTCAAGTGATCCTTCTGATTTCTAATCCTTGTCAGCTAAACATCTGAGTTGATGGAGGAATGATATTTTTGCTAGGAAAGAGCGACCTGACCTGTCGGATGACCTTGGCCTGTAACTTGAAAGTGCATGTGGGAACCCAGCAAAACCCCACTTAGAGACCTCATCTGTTGTTCTGGGCCAGAGACCAGGCATCCAAAGTGGGAAGGACACTGGGCATCACATGGGCCTGGGAAGTCACACAGGTGTCTATGCTTTGTGCTTCTTGATTGACTGTGTCTTTAAAATAATTAGCAAATCTTGATACTGGATACATTCTAGGGGTTCACATGAGTCTGAACTGATCATCTAATCCTATCTGTTAATTCTGTATTTTATGTGAGCAAAACAGACGAAATTCTTGCCCTTGATGGAGCTTCCTTTCATGCTGGGGAATCCTTCTTTCCTCTGATAACTTGGGCTTTGCTGCTGAGTCAAGCTCAGCATGTGACAGCATTCAGGTAAAAGCAGTTACTCACACCAGACTCCCAAGGTTACATCCTGGTCCCACACCTCAGGAGCTGTATGACTTCAGGCACCTTACTCTACCTTTCTGAATCTCAGTTTCCCTGTCTATAAAAAGGGGATTATTATGGTACCCACTTCCTGGGGTTGCTGTGAGCTGAGTTAACCCATCTGAACGTGGGATGTGCTTAGAATAGAGTTGGCATGTGGTGTAGGTACGTCAGTGTTAACTATTATTACTCCTTGAAGGTTTCGTTTTAGGCACCTTAGAAGTCCTTGGTGCAAAGTAACTCTGGCTAGCCACCTAGCAGTTCATCAGACATGTTCGGACACCACTCATGGACACAACTTAAGCTTGAATTGACACCTTACACTTATATAAGTCACTGTCACCGTTGTGTATGTCCCTATCACACACTGAGTTCATTTGGAACTGCAATCACTTATTGAAGCTTAATTTTTAAGACAGCATCCATTTGAGGTTTAATGAGATATTTATTTATTGTGATTCCTCCCAAACCTAAATATTCAAACATTATTTCTGGGAGAGCTCGCAAAGCAAAAGTACGTTTAGGTTAGGAATAATTATACAACCCATTCACATATAATTTTAAATAATATTACTTAATTTCCTGTAAACTGAATCTTCCCTGTGGATAAAGCGTTAGAAAAAAAAACCATATTGTACATTAATCTACCAAAGTTCCTATTCCCTACATACCTTGAGCAGATTCATTTGAATGTGGCCTCAGGTGCTGGTGTTTGAAAAGCAAATAAGCTCCATTAGGCTCAGCTGCTGAAACTACCGTGCGGCGCCCACGCTGCAGGTCTAATAAGAATTGATTCGTCAGCGTGTGTATTTTGGATAAGTTACAGGATTGCTTAGTATCCTGGCATCTGTATTGTTATCTCTTCCTTGCTTTTTGAATGAGATGATTCCCGCACCGAGCCCGTTATTACCTTGTTTTGTGCATTTTATTTTATTATTTTATTATTTTATTATTTTTAATTATTATTATTTTTTGAGAGAGTTTGCATGCACACGCAGGAATGGGGGGAGTTGGGAAGGGGTTGAAGGAGAGAGAGAATCTTAAGCAGGTTCCACGCTCAGCACAGAGCCTGAGGTGGGGCTCGATCTCACGACCCTGAGATCATGACCTGAGTCAAAAGCAAGAGTTGGACGCTTAACTGACTGAGCCACCCAGGCACCCCATTGTTTGGGGCACTTTAAAATTTTTTTTCTTTTAATGGAGAGATCTTGCCTTCTACAATTGCAGTCTCTCTCAGCACCTAACACATTTATCTGTTAATAAATACCTAAATGACTGACACGCCACTTTCTGGAAGGTCAAAGAATTTGGCTAAGTTGTACCTATTGTGCCCTTTGTAAAATTACTTTTTATTGTTCTGCAAAGAAACTCTTGTATATATGCTGATTCATTGTTGCATTCTGTTTAAAAGTAGTTTACAAAGTTCCTGTGCGACATTGGCCCAACAACCCTGATTATTCCCATTTTACAGGTGGGAATACTCACGCTTTGTGTACATTAACGACCTGTCCCACGTTACTGACCCAGCGACCGGAAAGCTCAAGTCTGTGTTCTTTTGGCGTTAGGACACAAGACAAACTACAGGCAATACTACTTAACTGGTAAACATCTAACAGCTAGAAACAAATGGAAGAGGAGAACCTGAAGCAATTTAAAAACTGTCAGGGAAATCACTGATTGGAAAATGTAGTCACAAACCATTCTGATAAGCAAACTCATCCCTGTTATTTTCCCATACCCCCTTTAGAGAAAACATTTACGTGTTCTACTGGTGCACGGGGGGAGTTCTGGAGGGCTATTCAGTGACTGATGGGGAGATTACCTGAGTCCATTCACCTGTGCAGCTCAAGCACAACCTCCTCCAAATTTCTGGATATTTAGGGTCATTTCTCCCAAGAGATCATCAAATACCTGTCTTCCAATTACCTAAAGTCATCCTTCTCCTAATGACCATTGGCTGGTGGGGTTCCTACCAGAAAGAGCTCTAAACCAGTTTGGCCGTGCACCCAGACCAAGGAGACAGGACATCACGAAAGCACTGCAGCAGACGAGATCCACCAATGGACCAGCCACCTCTTCCATTAAGGGCGGGCCCACCTTTTTCCACCCCACATACTACATCTTTTTCCGAGTACCTCTGTGTGCAAAAGGAGGTCGGTCAAAGGTCAATTTTACTCACGTGACTTAGAAAGAAGCTAGAAATGGAAGGGCAGGGCTGAAACTTAGTATCTCAGCCATCATACCATGACTCCAACCAGCAGGATCCAATTGGTTAAAGATCCAGGACACACCTCAGGAGCATCACCCTAAAGTTAGTTTCTTCTCTCCTTGTCCTTTTTGAAGAAAAGGACTGTTCAGGGTGGTCAGGAAGATTACTCCAAAGAAATGAGGCAAAGTGCTTTAAAGGCAGCAATTTCTTGGAAGCAGGAGGTAGTCAGCAAGAGTTACCTCTTCTGGAAAGAGAAAATGATACAAGATGTTGCCTACGAGGGCTTTTGGACAGAAAACCATGTGCTATGGACAAGTTTAAAAAAGAGTCTACCTCTAACAAAGAGAATTATGGGCTAGTTAGATCCTCATGTGTATATATAACTTGTAATCTAATTATATAAATTGCTTTGTGTCTATTAGTGTTGGTCTGAGTTGTTTTATCCTTTTCCATATCTTTGATTAGGTCTAATTAACAATTTTACTTAACCATTTAAAGTTTTAATTTTCAGGTGTGCCTGGGTGGCTGAGTTGGTTAAGTGTCTGCCTTTGGCTCATGATCCCAGGGTGGTGGGATCAAGCCCCACATTGGACTCCCTGCTCAGTGGGGAGTCTGCTTCTCCCTCTCCTTCTGCCCCTCCCCTCCTGCTCATGCATGCTCTCTCTCTCTCTCTCAAATAAATAAATAAAATCTTAAAAAAATAGTTTTAACTTACAGACAAATTGTATTTAAATGGGACTGGGTAATAAATTTCCTAAATCTTTCACGTCTAAGGAAGGTGGACTTTATGGAACACAATCTATGATAGAGAGAGTACATTTTATCCAAGTTTTCTGTGTGGAAAAGGCAAGGAAAAATGAGATTGCTTCTTGTACCCTGAGCTCACAAACATAGCTTATAAAGTGCAGTGACACTTCAAAAGTAGAATTCCAGACCCAACAAATACAATGTGCTTTCGACTTAGTAAACAAATGATTAAAAAGAACAGTGTTTTCTTCTGAAATTTTGGAGGTCTGCTCTCAACGAATCTTTCTCAATTATGTTACCAAGTTAAGCATTTTGGTACAACATCCTCTGATTTGGTAATTCACAGAGTGAAACGTAGCCTCCCATCTGCCCTGTAAAATGCCATTAAATAATCGGGAAGTGTAATTGAAGTTTAAGATGTCACAGAAACCATGCCAAAATTCATTAGACCCCCCAAACACCTCCACTGTTGATTTCGTAAGAAAACAATGGTAGATGAAACTCGGGAGTTACTCTGAGCGACCTTGAAGTTCTTGGTTGGAAACTCAAGAAATAAAATCCAAGGTTTTTTTTCCATATATTTTAATGAAGGCTCTGATTATAATAGAGGCTGGACAGAGGCTGCGTTTATCTACCTGCACACGTGCCGGAATTCCGTCTGTAGGGGTCTGTAACCAGATGCTCGAATGATGCATTTGTACTGTTCCAGCTGGGATACCCTAGGATGTGCTGTGGTCACAACCAGCCTCCAAACTTTGATGGACTATCCTCCTCTCCCCCTTCAAGTGCACTGTAGATTTGCAGGGAGCTCTGTTCCTCATCTCCTCTCTCCAGGACTGCTGTTCCAGCAGTCATCACCTCAAATACTGTCGTTGCTATGGCAAAGGGAAAGCATTTCAGAGGACCTCACCGCACTGGGAATTCAATGCTGGGTTCTAAAGCAGCACTCATCACTCCCACTCCTAGTTCATTCGCCAGAGCAGTCACCTGCCCCCACCCAACCCTAAGGTGGCAGAGAGAGGCATCCACACATGCGTTCTGAAAGCAGGGAGCCTGAGATCTTTGTTGCACGTCACTCATCTCCCTCATGCTGGATACAGTTTCCATCTAAGAAACAAGTACTGAGAAGAGTAAGTCTAGCATTGAAAATTATTTAAAGAAAACCAAACTTTTGTGCAGAATTTTCAGGGAAAAGAAGACAGAATCTCATACAAAACCACAGGCTAAGCAAATATGCAGGCGTCCGACATTCCAGGCTTTAATGTTTGGGAGACTTAGAAGTCATTTAATTGCTTTTACATATGTGTGATTTCAAATGCTTACATTGCAACAGAGGAGAAGAAGTAAGAAAATGACCTCATAAATATCCCTGAGTGCTGGTGACACAGAAGACATTCCTGAAACAAATGCATAGCTAGATAGGTCTTTTTTTTCTTCCCCTGAACAAATATATATGAAAAGGGAGAAAAAGAAAGATCCAGAACCTAGAAAATTTCTGGGCACCTCATAGGATTCTCAATATTTGTTGAATGAAAGAGTTCTTTCTGTAAAGTATGTTCTTATAGAGAAATTCACATCCTTGAAGATGGCGCAGAGAACAGTGCCTGCCTGCTACACAGTAGTTGCTGTGCTGTATGTATGTGCTATGTTGTGTTGAATTAACGATCAAATAAAGACAGAGCACGTGTGAGTGAAGAGGGAAAAGGAGAAAGAGAGGAGAGATACTGGAAAGGAAACCTACAGTGCACCCAAACAATCAGGGACAGAGCATCCAGCATGGAAATGTAAAGATTTACAGAGAGGCAAGAGTAGAATCTTCTTCAACAAAGTTGACATCTGTTCTATGAAAGCTAGAGCATCTGATTATAAATTCTTGCTTGACCCTGGTCACAGTTTCATTTCTCAATTTACAGGAGATGGGAGAGAAGCTTCTATTCCGTACTTAAGTTCCTTTTTCATTGAAACTATGAGTAATATAGGGATGCCTAGGTGGCTCAGTCAGTTAAGCATACAACTCTTGATTTCAGCCCAGGTCATGATCTCAGGGTCATGATCTCAGGGTCTTGAGATCAAACTCTGTGTCAGGCTCTATGCTTAGTGGGGAGCCTGCTTCTCTCCTTCTCCCTAACCCTGCTTGCTCGCCCTCTCTCTCTCTTGAATAAATATATAATTTTTTTAAAGTCCTCAATGCACCACAAAAAAATGTTTTTAAAAAAGTTCTAGTACTATAGAAATTTAAAAATAATAATCTTAGGGAAAGTATTCTGGCAGCTCATTCTGCAACAGATTATAATCACTAGCCACAGATTATCAGACATATATCTAGACTCTGGGAAGATAGACATCAAAACTATTCAGAAGGATTAAAGTTTTCATCCCATGGATAAAATTCTGAAAGGGAACGTGGCCCACAAAGGATGGAACATCATTAAAAAAAATGTACTTCTGACCATCAAAGACATCAAAAGAACTCAGACTGGCTCTTCACAGGAGCACTCTGATTAAAAAGGACATCTATCAAAGACACTATCAAGGTTATGTGACCCAAAGAATGACACCTTTTTTTTTAAGAATGACACATTTTTTAAGCATCATGAAAACCAAAGCCTCAAATGAACCAAAACTCATTATAAAAGTCCAAAGTAGGCATTTTGTAAAAAAAACTCTAAACACCAGGGCAGCAGGGGATAGACCCACAGCTAGATGTATAGACTGATCGTAAATAACCAAGAGACTGCAGAACCACTTACTGTGACTTTGCCTCATCTTTCTTCAGCTGGCATGGGATGCTCTACTTTTAAAGGTATAGAACAAATAATTTAAAGAAGGACTAACTATCCAAGAAGACCTAAAAAATTTTGTGTGTGGAGCGTCCAGTGTGGGAGATCCTCAGTGCTTAGCTGCCCGAGGTGACATCTTGGAATGGCTTTAAAGGATGGATGGGAGGGTCACCTGGCTGGATCGGTGGGTAGAGTGTGTGACTCTTGATCTCAGGGTCATGAGTTCTAACCCCCCACTGGGCACGGAGCCCACTTTAAATAAATGAACTTAAAAAATAAAGAATGAATGGAAGTTCTTTAAACAGATGAGGGTGGGGTGGGAAGGACAAAGATCCATCATACCTAACAGCAAGGCACATCTCAGAACTGAGATTAGATGGGGAGCGAAGGGCAGCAGTGTGAAATTTGTAAGTAATGAGGCAGAAGATCACAAGCATTCAGCCCAAGAATGTGAGACTCCTCTGAAACAGAGGAGAAACAAATGGGCAAGATCTGGCCAGAGGTGCATTGCAGGGAGGGAGGAGGGTCTCCAGGAGGCAGTAAGTCTTGGAGACTTGCCCCAGAACTGGAAGTAGGAGTGCTGAATAGGGAACTATAAAAAGATTGCCAGAGATCACTGAGAGCCCAAATGAGACTGGTGTCCAATGCCTTATAATAGCTCTGATTGGTTGTAACACAAATAGCATTCCCACATGAAAAGATACACAATTCAAGGATTGTGTCTTTTGCTCAGACCCCAGTAAGGCAAGATGAGTAGAACTCTGAAACCCTACCTCCCATAAGACCTACTTTTATAGCCCTGGAGGTGAGTGTGCATGCTGGGGGACCACCGAGAAGAATGTTTGAGAATTGTGTACATCATATTATTATCTCCAGAGCAGATCAAGGATGTCATGCCAGGTCGATACCTATATCTGAGTACCAGGATAATTCAGTTGAGATTTGAAACATCAACCCAAAGCTCCCAAGCACTCATACTTCAAACAAAGAGTGGGGAGCGTGCCTGTGAAAACAAACAAATGGAGAGACCATGACTGTGATAAATTAAGCATTGTTGTAATATTGTGATAATTAGGTTTTCATTTACGTTCAAAATATGCATGAATGTGTAGAAACACTGCTATTTCTAATAGTGGGTGAGTAAAAGCCACTGAGAATTCACCTTATGGGGGTATGAAGCAAAGAAGTCTTAATCCGATGTTGTATCTGACATTGTTGAAACAGGCTGAAGGGCTGGGCCAGATGGCCCTCAGATCTCCTGCCCTAAGATTCCATGACCTAAGAGGACTCTTTACAGGAGGGGAGGAAGAAATGTTTGCGTTGAGTGTCTGGGACAAGAGCAGCTCTATGGGCTCTTCCTGAAAAGCCAAGCATTGGTTTGTGTTGGGAGGGTTGACACAGGAGTCATAATCGTATAGGAAGTCGAATCTACAGGGTATTTCTTATTTTCAGGAATCATTCTGGCATGATTATTCAGTAGCAATTGTACGGATTTTAAAAAGCCTTATAGACCTTTTTATGATTTATTGTCTCCATACTTCCACCAAATCGACTTCATGTGATTTAAGAGCTTACTTTTGCCTGAGGCGGTTCAGTTATTCATATGTGTTTATGGCTAATGATAAATATGGTCCTTCAACTACAAGAATGTCTACTTTTTTGTTCTAAGGAGCATTTGATTGAAATAGGGTATTAAAAGGAAAAACTACTGTTTCCTTTCTACACACTGAATACATCTGACCCCAAATGTGTGGGCTTTTTCTACACTGACCAATTCTTGGACAGCAGCTAGGTGTGCTACAATTCAGTTCGGTTTGACATTATCTACCTGGAGTTAGTGTCAGATCCCACAGGATAAAGGGCTCAGTTCCACAAGGCTGCTTGCCCCCCACTTCAGACACAATCATAAGTCCCAGGTTTTCACCTATACTACGGTGAAATCAACCTACTGTAAATCAGTGTGTGAACCAAACTAATACCATCTTGGACAAATCTTCCATAATGACCGCTCTGTGAGGGAAGCCTTCCAGAGCACAGCCCTCCCTCTCCCTCCCCCAGGCACATTCTTTCTTTTTGTTTAACTATACCCTTGGGGCACAATATCCTTGATCTGCCCTGGAGATAATACTAAAACACACACCTATTCTCAAACGTTCTCCTCAGTAGTCCCCCAGCATGTACACCCACCATACACAAAAATAGACTCAAAATGGATGAAAGACCTAAATGTGAGACAGGAATCCATCAAAATCCTTGAGGAGAACACAGGCAGCAACCTCTTTGACCTCAGCCGCAGCAACTTCTTCCTAGAAACATTGTCAAAGGCAAGGGAAGCAAGGGCAAAAATGAACTATTGGGACTTCATCAAGATAAAAAGATTTGACACAGCAAAGGAAACAGTTAACAAAACCAAAAGACAACCGACACAATGGGAGAAGATATTTGCAAATGACATATCAGATAAAGGGCTAGTATCCAAAAATCTATAAAGAACTTATCAAACTCAACACCCAAGGAGCAAATAATCCAATCAAGAAATGGGCAGAAGATGTGAACAGACATTTCTCCAAAGAAGACATCCAAATGGCCAAGAGACACAAGAAAAATTGCTCAACATCACTCAGCATCAGGGAAATCCAAATCAAAAACCACAGTGAGACACCACTTCACACCAGTCAGAATGGCTAAAATTAGCAAGTCAGGAAACGACAGATGTTGGCGAGGATGCGGAGAAACGGGAACCCTCCTACACTGTTGGTGGGAATGCAAACTGGTGCAGCCACTCTGGAAAACAGTATGGAGGTTCCTCAAAAAGTTGAAAATAGAGCTACCCTATGACCCAGCAATTGCACTACTGGGTATTTACCCCAAAGATACAAATGTAGTGATCTGAAGGGACACGTGCCCCCCAATGTTTATAGCAGCAATGTCCACAATAGCCAAACTATGGAAAGAGCCCAGATGTCCATCAACAGATGAATGGATAAAGAAGATGTGGTGTGTGTTTATATATATATATAATATATATGTGTGTGTATATATATATGTGTGTGTGTATATATATATATATATTATATATATATAATGGAATATTATGCAGCCACCAAAAAATGAAATCTTGCCATTTGCAATGTCATGAATGGAACTAGAGGGTATTATGTTAAGTGAAATAAGTCAATCAGAGAAAGACAATTATCATATGATCTCACTGATTTGTGGAATTTGAGAAACAAGGCAGAGGATCATAGGGGAAGAGAGGAAAAAAAAATGAAACAAGAAGAAACCAGAGAGGGAAACAAACCATAAGAGACTCTTAATCTCAGGAAATAAACTGAGGGTTGCTGGAGTGGAGGGGGGGTGGGAGGGATGGGGTGGCTGGGTGATGGGACATTGGGGAGGGTATGTGTTGTGGTGAGCACTGTGTATTGTTTAAGACTGATGAATCTCAGACCTGTACCCCTGAAACAAATAATACATTATATGTTAATAATAATAAAAAAATTTTTCAAAAAAAAAAGTAGGTCTTATGGGACATGGGTTTGCAGAGATCTACTGGTCTTGTGGCCACCCAAGACTCGCTTCTATCCCTAAGTCCATTGAATAAACCATTTCTTGTCCAGCTGGACCTGTCAGCCTTTATCTTAGGCTTATGACTCCTTCCACCTTTGGAGATCATTTTGCATAGACCTCTCTTGCATGGGGCAATTGGAGATTCTCATGACCTCCTCTCTGTTTTCAATAAATTGCCAAATCAGCTCAGAACTCAGGAAAGTGTTTTACTCACAATTACCAATTTATTACAAGGATATTTAAGAGATACAATGAACAGCCAGACAGAAAGATAAATAAGGCAAGGTCCAGAAGGGTCCTGGGGGCAGAAGATTCTGTCCCTGTGAAGTCTGGGGTGCACTCCAGGCAGATGGATCTTCACTAAGTTGGAAGCTCTCTGAACCCAGTACTTTAAGGATTTTTATGGAAGCTTCATCTCCTAGGCATGGTTGACGATGAACTCAATCTTTAGCCCTTCTCCCCTTCCCAGAGCATGGAGGGCAGAGTCATGAAACTGAAAGTTCCAAGATTTTCATCATAGCCTGACCTTTCTGGTGACCAGCCTCCATCCTAAAGCTATCCAGGAGCCAATCAAGAGTTGCCTCATTAGAATAAAAGTTGCTTCCATTACCTAGGAAATGCCAAGGGCTTTAGGAGCTCCTGGGTTAGGAACCACAGCCAAAGACCAGCCATTAGAACAAAGAATGCTCCTAGTACCTTTATTACTTAGAAAATTACAAAGGTTTGAGTATCTCTGGCCAGGAACCAGAGGCAGAGACTAAATATATATTTATTATGTTGGAGGTGTGTGTGTGGGCGCACACACACACAAACACACACACATCTATTCTGTAGTAAGCATGGGTTTTGGAGGTAGATATTAGCTGCATCACCTGGGACAACCTCTTTAAGCCTATTTCCTTGTCCAGAGAAGATGGTGACAAGAGCATTTACTTCTTACAGTAGCCCAAGAGTGGAAAACAATGCTAAATGTGAAATGCTTGTCATATTGTCCATCGGAGTTACCATTCACTGACATCCCTTTCCTGTAGACCTACCTGATGACAGCCTTCCAGAGAGGTTGTCAGCATGATTCCCTTGGCATGTGAAACTGATTCTCATTTGATGTGGGAGCAAATCAAGTAAAATTTGATCTTGATCTTCATTTTACAGGAAATAAATTGAAAAGGTAGGTAAATTTTTGCACTGAAAATGCAAAACAAGAAAGGGGCAGGGCAACCTGTTTTCAAGAGAATCTTTCAAAATAGCCCAAATACATTCTGAAAATTACAATCTAGAATTGGATTCCATAAATGGCCTTCCATAATGTACCTCTTAAGATTTATTCTCTATTTTTCATAAAATATAGGTTTATACATCACGATCATGCAAACACTTATTAGGTAAACAATTACACTTTCGAAGGACTTGAAAACACTTTATTTGGAAGAAGAATGTCAAGTCAAGGACAGTGATGTACATTTTCAAATTTCACAAGATGAGAAATTTCCAAAAAGGTAATTTTTTAATCTAAGTTCTTTCTCAATGGATTGCTAAAGGTGAGAGTGGACATTCTGGGGAGCAGCACCTGTGACCACCACAACATTCAAGCATTTCTTAAATTTCCCTTCTAGAAAGATTTTATTTTTGCAGACTATATTTGTAACATTTACTAGAATTTTTGTTTGGTTTTGATTAATTCATAAGGTGAGAGTTCCCATGAATATTGTTGCTTATTTTTGGTGGCCACTCTATAGGTGGCCTTAAGTTATTTCAATTTTCACAAACTTTTTTTCCTTACTACATCTTTAGAATACACCCTAGGTTTTCAATTTCTCAGAACTGTAAAGACTCTTGAAAACAAAAGTACTTTGAGCTGTTTAAATGTTGAGTTGTATAAACCACAGAGTACTAAATAACATTGAAAATTATAAGCTAATCTATTTCTATCATTCCAGGCCATCAGAAACCACATAAACGCTATTGCTCTAATCCTAGTACAAAGTGGCAATGGTCATTAGACAAGACTGTATTCGAGTTCCCTGACAGTTTAGATCACATATCAAAAGCATGAGAAATGGTGATGGTTATCAATTATTCAGAAAGTGAAAGCTGAAAGCAAATTCACATCCCTAGATATATATGCTGGGAAATAACATAATTTTTATTTATTTTATTTTTGTTAAGATTTTATTTATTTGGGAGAGAGAGAGCGAGCAAGAGAGAGCACAGGCAGAGGGAGGGGCAGAAGAAGTTGACTCCCCAGTGAGCAGGGAGCCCACCCTGAGGCTCGATCCCAGGACCCCGAGACCTTGACCTGAGCCAAAGGCAGACACTTAACCAACTGAGCCACCCAGGCACCCCTTAACATATAATTTTTAAAATGTTGATTTGTGGATAAGATATCACTGGAATATAAGCTTCATAATGGCAGGAGTTTTGTCTGTTTTGGTTGCTGAGCAAGCCCCTGTGTCTAAAAGAGTAGCAATAATAGGCCCCTAGGAAACATTTGGTAAATTGTTGGGGACATGTTATTAAAAACAAAACCGTCTTCTAGAACAGAAATCCTTTCCACAAATATAGTAGAGAAAGAAAACATTTTTATTATTGAACAAGCAATAAACTAGAGTGTGATGCTCATCACAGGCAATCCACTGAGATCCACAATCCCCAAAGACAGAAGGAAATGACACCCTTTTATACAGACGAGCAGAGACAACCCATTACATACGTACATGTTGTCAAGAAACAATACGTTTCTCAAAGACTGAGGACTTGACAGCATTGGTTGTCATACATGGTCTGTCCTAACTACCTGCTAGGTGGGTGACCATCTGTATCATCTAATTGGCTTTATCCAGAGGAAAACACTAGCTTCTCGTATCTTTATGACAGGAGATAATTTTGCAACCTGGAGCAAGGAGCCCACTGAATAGGCTCCTAGCCTCTCACAGAGAGTAGAGAGTAGGGATGCTCCCTCCTTTGATGTTCACATTCCAAAGAGATGGCTCTCAGGTTCTGAGAAAGACATTCCTGGATCACAAAGCTGACAAGAGGCCCACCTAGGCTTCAAAAGGATTTATATACATTTCAAAGACAGGAGAAATATGTGTACCATGACTGGCTTTCTAAGGCAAAACACTCTAAGCAAAAAGGGTAGCGAGGAATCCCTTTCCTTATTTTCACAAGAAGAATTAAGCCTTATCCTCACAAAACGAAGGAAGATACTTCTATTTCTACCATCAAGACCGTATTTTATCCTAGAAGTTAAGCATAACAGTTGCCTCAATTACTAGTGTCAAGATCTCTATATTTAATATTGGGGTTTTACGATAAAAACAAGACTGGCAAACATCCAGATACATTTATCATTTACTTTTAGTAAAAATAAACAAAATGATTTGCCTTTATATGAAGAGGACCTCAAATTGTAAGCTTGATAATTGTTCTTTCCTATCATGAACATCAGCCCTTGTGTGCATGTTTGTGTTTGTATGTGTGTGACTATGTAAACACTCATTAATGAACCTTTAATGCTCTTCCAGGATAAAGGTAGGGTTTTTGCAAAGCAACTAAAATAGTGTTGCAAAGAAATGGATTAAATTAGGGGAGGTGTGTGAAAGTCACGCTCATTTTATCTTTCAACAGTAGATTAATCACACGTAAAAGGATGCTATCTTAATTGAACTAAAAAAATCTTTGATTAGAGTTATCTTAATGATAATTCCAGTTGACTTTTCATGTGTAAATCAAACCACAGGGTGCTCAGAAGATGTTAATTGGTGATGAGATTAATCATTCCTTTGGGTTTAATTCACTTGATACTAACCCTTCTCCCCACCAAGATTTTGAAAAGTAAGAAACTGTTCCCTCACCACCAAGCACCTGGGATGGAGCCCTGGGAGCTCCGTCTTAAGCACCATGAGTGGAAAAACAATGGCAAAATAAAGACCTTATTGCCCGAGAGTGAAGAATTTTCCTCTGTCCCATTATCTATTTCTCAGGTGTAGACATGGATTAGATTGCACTAAATATGAGTGTTTCTTGGGTACCCTGCCAGGCCCTAGAGTGATTCCCAGAATTTCTGGGTTCTAAGTTCAAGGATTTTTATCAGCCTGGATCCATCCACTGAGTTCATCTATAACTGGGTCAAAACATTCTAGTCCTGCCTTAGAGATGCCTATCACTAAATGCCATGTGTACCAAGCTCATGCCTATGGTGTGTACACATGTTGTCCTCCCAGAAATACTATAAGTGGATTTTGATAGATGAGAAAACTGAGGCTCAGGTGGCAGGTAAATTGCCCCAAGTCACATAGTGTGGAAACAGCAGAGTGGAAGTTAAACCCAGATGAGGCCAACTTCAAAGCTCATGCCTGAGAAGGCACTTCTCTTCCACAAAAAACCCACGGCCAGTGAAAAATCAGTTGAACTAAATATTAGGTTAGGTCTTCAATGCCAGGCCCACCTTAAGAAAATCTCAGATCATCATTAAATGTTAACAACACAAGCGAGGGCTTAGCTCCATTAGGGCCAAATGAAAGCTGTAGATAATCAGAAATGATCAGGTGTCTGCCTTGTTTTCTAGGTTTTCATTTGTGAGTTTAGAGGTTTCTTCCTTCAGGGAATTGTGGTGGCTGGCTTCTCAGAGGAGCAGACTCTCACTCATCCTCACAACTACTCTGAGTCACAGTTCACAACCTGCCCTGAAAGAGAGTGAAGAGGGCATCTCCCTTTTATGAACAAATGTCTCCTGGGTAATAGAATGTTGTCCTTTCTTGAAAAGTGACACTAAAGTCCTGTTGGCTTGTCCAGTTTTCCACTAAGTGGCTTAAGAGGAAATGAAAGAAGAAGGTGCTTTCTTTCTTGGTGTAAATGTGTTGAAGCTACAGAATATCTATTGAGTTAAATAATCTGAAACCAGTCCCAGGCAGCAAATGTGCTAGTAAATCCCATCAGGCTCTTTTTGTGCAGGAGTCACCATGTGGACAAGAAGAATGCCAGTGCCCACCTTTTGTCTCTTAACAAAACTTCTGTAGAAAACTTCCAAGACTCTATGGAAAATTCACAGCCAGCTACAAGACAAAATCACAGAGTGGTGGTGCTTTGCACAGAAACTGGATATAACCATGTTTCAGAGCCATCCAGAAGGACGGAAACACAGGAACTAGTATTAGGGAATATGCTGAGACCAATGTTTCCCATCACGAATTACCGCCATCTTGCAGTGTAAATATACTCTTGAAGAATCACATCAGAGTCCAATGGTTTCCTCAGCTGAGTCTCAACTGGAGAGCCCTTGTGAGGTAGATACAGTACAAAAAGCAAAAAACTAAGATTGGAGAAGCCAGTACATGTGTACATAAAAAGGAACTGGACTGCTTAGAGATAATTTATCTCAGGTAAATATGTATTTATTTGGAACGCATCATGTCCTTGTTCTAGGTCCTGAAACTAAAGACCAACAATCCCTGGGGGATCTCACTGTAGATTTATGGCAAATATTCTCAATCTCAGATTCAACAGAGCTTCACAGAGACTTGTGACCTCCTAAAAGACTAGGATAAGTTGTGTATGTAGATTTGTATGAGAGAGAGACCCGCCTCCCCCCCCCCCCCACCCCGGGGACAGGTCATAGCTTTCATCAGTTTCTTAAAAAAAAAAAAAAAAAGAAATCATTACTCTAATAAGCTTAAAAACCATAGATATTTTTGTATATTAATCCAGCAAGTTGTTGAAAACAAAGGTCCAGTGAAAGCTCCCGATTTATTTGATCATTGGAGTTATAAGCTCAGCAGAAATATCTATTGTTTGTTTGGGAATACAATTTTCAATCTTTAGTCTGAGACCATGCTGGTTGCTATCCCATAAGTAGAGAAGACTATCAGAAAAATTGAAAAAAAATAGAGTGGCAAGTAAAAATAAGTACATTTGAGAATAATAATCAGGCCTCAACCAGAGAAGTACATAGAATCCTTGTGTCTTGATGGAATTTGAGAAATTCTACATAAATATTATTTGATTTGTATCCCCTTCAGTCTCTAAAAACAGCCACCTTAAGTTGGCTGCTTCATCTCTAATCAAGCAACAATATTACATCTTATCTGAGCCAACTTGCCTGCTGAGAATTTGGAAGCTCCCCGCATGATTCATTCTGCATAAAATCATTTGGTTTTTGCTCGCTATAGATAATTGGTTCTTGGCACCAGAACTTAAACTATTTACAGTCCAAGTCTATTAAAATTACATTGAAATTTAGCTTAAACAAACAGAATCAAAGTTAAGGGTATATTTTCTTAATACTGTTGGTTGTACCTATCAAAATTAAATTTTAAGATGCCTGCAAAGATCTATGGTAGAAATCTAATCCAATGATACATTTGATGGGGTCTGCATAGGAAGAAAGGAGAAAACTGAGGGCCAGAGAGGAGTCTTTCTTCTTGGGGAGGCATCCACAAGGGCGAACCAGTGACACATGGTGTAATTGGAGGAATATATATACACCATGTCTCATTTATCTATTCATCTATTGATGAACACTTGAGATGTTTCGTATCTTGGTTGTTGTAAATAATGCTGTAATAAACATAGGGGTGTATGTTATGTATCTTTTCTAACTGGTTTTGTTTTTTTTTTTGTTTTTGTTTTTGTTTTTGGTTCTCTTTGGGTAAGTACCCAGTAGTGGAATTACTGGATCAGATGGTAATTCTATTTTTAATTGTTTAAGGAACATCCATACTGTTTTCCACAGTGGCTGCATCAGTGGGTCATCTGCCCATTTTTTAATTGGATTATTTGTGGTTTTGGTGTTGAGTTATGTAAGATTTTATGTATTTTGGATATTAACTCTTTATTGGATATATCCTTTGCAAATATTTTCTCCCATTCAGTGGGTTGCCTTTTTGTTTTGTTGACAGTTTCCTTCCTCTGCAGAAGTGTCTTATTTGGTGTAGTCCCAATCATTTATTTTGCATTTGTTTCCCTTGTCTGTCAGGCAGTATTTAAAACAAAACACAACATAATAAAATCTAACGGTTTGCTGTTTACAAAAGACACAATTGTAAAACAGATACATTCAGAAAGTTTGCAAGTAAAAACATAGAGATGATTGACATAAACACTAATAAAGAATCAGTGAAACTAAACTTGAAGACAAAGAACATTCCTACTGATAAAGAGGTTCACATCAGAAGGATAAAAGTTTCTATTCACCAGGAAGGTATTATAGGTTTAAATTTAGAAGCAGCAAATAACATTGCTTTAAAATATACAAAGGAGGGCAGAGCAAGACCGTGGAGGCGTAAGAGACCTGGATTTCATCTGGTCCCAGGAATTCAGCTGGATAGGGATCAAACCATTCTGAACACCTACGAACTCAACAGTAGATCAAAGAAAAGAATAGCAACAACTCTCTGAACAGAAAAGCGACCACTTTCTGGAAGGTAGGACATACAGAGAAGTGAATCCAAGGTGATATTTGGGAGGATAGACGGCAGGGGAGGGGGCCTCCGTTGGCTGCTTCTGGCAAGTGATAGAGCCGCGGAGCACAAAATCGGAAATTTTAGAAGTCGACTCCGCTGAGGGACGTTGCTCCAGTGGCTAAGCGGGGGATGGAACCCTCGCAGGACAGTGTGGTCTCAGGACCCTCGGGGTCAGAGAAAGACCGGGGATGCCTGAGTGGGGCAGAGCTCCCAGGTATCGGAGCGGGGAAGCTGGCTGCAGAGATGAAGCTGAGGCACGGGCTCTCAGCTCGGGGTGGCCATAAATTGTGATCCGCAGCACAGTCAGGCCACTGCTCCTCCAGCAGGGACCCAGCAAGTGGCAGATCTGGGGAGACTCCCCTTCCTCCCCCGGGAGGAGCAGTGCAGGAGCGCACCGCAGGGATCTTCTGGGTTTGGAGACTCCACACGGGGTCGGGTGCCAGAGATAGAAATGCTCGGTCACAGGCCGGGTGAGCACGGAGTGCGGCCAGAGACCAGGGAGACGGGAGTGACTGCTTTTCTCTGGGGGCGCACTGAGGAGCGGGGCCTCGAGTTCTCGGCTCCTCCGGGGCGGAGATTGGGAAGCCACCATTTTCACTCTCGTCCTCCAAAGCTGGACCGGAAGCTTGCAGGGAACAAAAGCTCCTGAGAGCAAACCCAAGCAGATTACTTAGCCCAGACCCGGCAAGGGCGGGGCAATTCTGCCTCCCGCAAAGACATGTGGGAACCACGGCAACAGGCGCCTCCCTCGGAAGATCAGCACGAACAGCCAGCAAGCCAAGACCAAGTTTACAGATTAGTGAGAACGGCAGAACTCCAGCGCTAGGGGAATACTGCACATAGAATTTATGGCTTTTTTACAATGATTCTTTAGTCTTTCAAAGTTAATTTTTTTTTACTGTCTTTTCTTTTTTTTT
Source organism: Eumetopias jubatus (assembly GCF_037043125.1). NCBI lineage: Eukaryota > Metazoa > Chordata > Mammalia > Carnivora > Otariidae > Eumetopias > Eumetopias jubatus. The sequence continues at coordinate 61,979,732 of NW_028274818.1, read as the reverse complement.
TTTTTGAATTTTTCTTTTTCCCTTTTTCAACCAACATCTTATCAATCCCTTTTTTAAAAACATATTTTTTATTTTTCATTTTTAGAGCCATATTCTATCCCTTCATAGTAGTTACCCTTATTTTTGGTATATATATATATATATATATATATATAGTTCTCTCTTTAAAATTTTGAGATACAGTTTCTTCTAACAGATCAAAATATACCCTAAATCTCTAGTGTATGGCTTTGTTCTAGTCTCCTGCCTGATCACATTCTCTCCCCCTTTTTTTTAAATCCTCTTTTTTTTCAACAAACTTCTTATCAATTCCTTTTATAAAATCTTTTATAATTTTCATCTTTATAGTCATATTCCATCCCTTCATCGTAAAACCCTTACTTTTGTACATATATAAGTTTTTCTTTCTTTAAAATTTTGGGAGGCACTTTCTTCTAACAGACCAAAATATGCCCAAAATCTAGTGTGTGGCACTGATCTATGCACCAGCCTGATCATATTTGATCATATTCTGTTTTGTTTTTATCTTTATCTTTTTCTTTTTCTTTTTTCTTTCCCTTTCTTTTCCCCTGGGTTCAGGTCTTTTCTGATTTGTTTAGTGTATATTTTCTGGGGACGTTGTTACCCTGTTAGTAGTTCATTCTCTCATTCATCTATTCTCCTCTGGACAAAATGACAAGATGGAAAAAATCACCTCAACAAAAAGAACAAGAGGCAGTACTGACTGCCAGGGACCTAATCAATACAGATATTATTACAATGTCAGAACTAGAGTTCAGAATGATGATTTTAAAGTTACTAGCTGGACTTGAAAAAAGCATGGAAGTTATTAGAGAAACCCTTTCTGGAGAAATAAAAGAACTAAAATCTAACCAAGTCGAAATCAAAAAGGCTATTAATGAGGTGCAATCAAAAATGGGGGCTCTAACTGCTAGAATAAATGAGGCAGAAGAGAGAATTAGTGATATAGAAGACCAAATGATGGAAAATAAAGAAGCTGAGAAAAAGAGAGATAAACAACTACTGGATCATGAGGGCAGAATTTGAGAGAAAAGTGATAGCATAAGATGAAACAACATTAGAATAATTGGGATCCCAGAAGAAGAAAGAGAGAGAGGGGCAGAAGGTATATTGGAGCAAATTATAGCAGAGAACTTCCCTAATTTGGGGAAGGAAACAGGCATCAAAATCCAGGAGGCACAGAGAACCCCTCTCAAAATCAATAAAAATAGGTCAACACCCCGACATCTAATAGTACAACTTACGAGTCTCAGAGACAAAGAGAAAATCCTGAAAGCAGCTTGGGAGAAGAGATATGTAACCTACAATGGTAGAAATATTAGGTTGGCAACAGACCTATCCACAGAGACCTGGCAGGCCAGAAAGGACTGGCATGATATCTTCAGAGCACTAAATGAGAAAAATATGCAGCTAAGAATACTATATCCAGCTAGGCTGTCATTGAAAATAGAAGGAGAGATAAAAAGCTTCCAAGACAAACAAAAACTAAAGGAATTTGCAAACACAAAACCAGCCCTACAAGAAATATTGAAAAGAATCCTCTAAGCAAAGACAGAGCCTAAAAGCAACATAGACCAGAAAGGAATACAGACAGTATATAGTAACAGTCACCTTACAGGCAATACAATGGCACTAAATTCATATCTTTCAATAGTTGCCCTGAATGTAAATGGGCTAAATGCCCCAATCCCTTCTCCCTATATCCAAAAGCCCTGCTCCCCACAAGAGTAGCTAGTTATTTTTCTGAAAGTGTTTCAATGTACTCTTGTATGTCTCAGCACCTGTTTATGAAATGGTAAGAAAATCTTGCTGCCCAGGGGCACAGAATTTGACTGGGAACCAGAAAGAGAACATGACTTGCACAAGAGAGATGGCTACTGAAGGAGAGACCTGTGTGAGGCTTTGGTGGAGAGGGACCGCCAGTCTCTCCCTGTCTACTACAGTCCCAAGACTAATGAGGTTCACCCAGTGTCATCTATAATCAGAAATGACAGTCAATTCAGTCTTCACTGATGATTAACAGGTTGCTTGGCAATGACTGAGTACTGAAAGGCAAAGACAAATGACCTAAGTTCTGGAAAAGAGATATTTCATTCCAGAAAATCCAGCAGGTAATGGGGAAAGGCTACCCTGAACCAGACAGGAGAAAGGGAAAGGGTGTGCTGAGTAATCTCTCTCGCCTCTGGCTCCCCAGCACTTTGCCGTCCCTCTACCTTAGCTCTTGTTACTGGCTGTCTTCGAGCTACTTGGTCATGTGCATGCCCATCATCCTTACTGGACTGTGAGCTCCTTAAGGCTGGTGTCCATGTGCCTAGGACAGAGTAGATGTTCAATTAATGTTTGCTGGGGAGAATTTTTAGTCTTGTCCTTTGATATATAGGTAGCAAAACCAAGATGTAGAGAATGGTCCTACCCCATGGCTATTCAAAGAGTCAATACAACTCCAGTTGAGCCTCACAATCAAATCTCATACTTTCCAGTTTCGGGGGTCTCTAATCTTTCCCTGGAGAGCTGAGGTCCAAAGCATCAGCATTCCCTAGGCTCTTTCTCAATTCCTTCCCCTTGATTTCCTCTCTCTCCAAAGTGTGACAGTGAATTATGAGCAATGTGGGGACAAGTTTCCTGGGTTTCTTCTCTCCATGTCATATGGTTCATACAGGAATACTTCTGGTGGTAGGGAGGTAATGACTTCTGCCTAGAGACTTTTCCTGGGTTTCTTATAGATCTGAACATGACCTGGAGCAGGAAGGAAAAAGGAATGAAATGAAGCCAGCTGCTGTTCCAATTTTTATTGCTGACTTTAAACCTTCCTTAGGCTTTATGCCTCTTCCAGTTTTCCCCATCTCCGTTCTGCAGTCTTGCCCATCTCTAAAATGTAATGAGGCAGGGGTCAAGGAGAAGGTGGGCATGGTTGGTGCCAACGTTGGCAGAGTTCCAGAGGGCATCGTGTTTCTAGTATGAAGAGCAATGGGGGAGACTATTTAGTCTAATAACCTCATTTTACAAATAAGAGCTAAAGCTCTGGGAGTTCAAATGACCTGCCCCAGGTCATTCTTATGGAGAGAATAGGTGGCCGAGAAGGAGATGAATCCATTGTCTTTCATTCTCAGTTCAGTCCTTTATTGCTATGGTACACTTATTGAGGAAAATAAAATGAGCAGGAAGCACCAGTCTTATTTTCATTTCAAAATATACCAATGAGCTTCCGACAACCAGAGGTTAATAATACACTCATATAAAGACAATATTCCTTGTGCTTCTGGAGTTTTAGAAAAGACCAAGAATTCAGATAATTCTTTTTGGTATTTTACTTCTCAATATCTTAAAGAGCAGACACAGCAGGATTAATTTTCCTGCATGGTAGGAATGGCTTCAGCTTTCATACACAGAGTTAATTGGTCAATGTTTTATTCCCGAGGTTTTACTATACCATTGTTTCCATTTTATAGCTTTTCATACCTTGGGTTCAATAATGTTGGTAATAAGTGCTCCCAAAGACTTTGTAGAGTTATTTGCATACCTACAGCTGCACACTTAGAAAGGACTTTAGTTATGATAAATTTAGGCAACAGATAGTTGAGGAGCAAAACCAAATCTCAAACCATAAATGGCATCACTTAGTGTCATCTAGCAAAGTTAGTAGACATAGGGGATGAATAAAGCTTTAATAAGGTGTATTAACTTTGATATATTAGGTGGGCATTTTATTCACAGGTACTTAGAGTACTTAGCTGTAGTGGATAGAATGGTAAAGGTATTCTCATGCTTTTGGGATTTTAGATTGAGAAAAACTTACCTAGAAGTTAAAAATTAAATGCAGAATTCAAACAGCTTGGTCACTGTCTTCCCGTATTCCAAAGTTGCTCCTCAACTGAGAGTTGCTCAGAAACAGTCATTTTCAAATTGTGTCTCAGAGGTTGTTTGCCTGGACCTCAGGGCTGGGAATTAGTAGGGGAATGGGAGTAAGGGGGCTGCTCAATGAAGGGCTTCAGGGTTCCAAACTGCTTCAATCAGATAAGCTATGGCTGTTTTTTCTCCCTTCCCTCTCTCCCTCCCTCCCTCCCTCTTTCCCTCCTTTCTTTTCCTTCCTTCCTCCCTCTTTCCCACCCTCCTACATCCCTTCCTGTATTTTTCTAGATTTCTGACTAAGATAGCTTTTGAATAAAGGGAGATGATTTTTAAAAAATAGAGTTTAAATATAGTACAGAGACATCGGAGATCATATATCCAGTATTTTATAGCCAGATTCACTGAAATATAATTTACAGACAATAAATCACATAATTGTCAGTATACAGTCTAATGAGCTTTGAAATGTATACAATTGTCTAACCAGCACCACAATCAAGATATAAAACACTTCCATCACCCCCAAGAGTTTCCTTCAAACCAATACCCTCCTGCTGCCCCAGGCAAATACTGTTCTGCCTTCTGTTGTGATGATTTGGCTTTTGCAAGAATGTCATAAAAATAGAATCAACTTGTAGACTTTTGAGACTGGCTTCTCTCACTTCTTTTACTAGCATTGTATGCTTTTGAGATGCTTTCATGTCATTGTGTATATTCATAGTTCACTCCTTTTTATTGCTGAGTAGTGTTCCATTGCATGGGTATACTATAGTATTTTTCCATTAAATAAGTGAATTTTTTGTATTGTTTCTAAATTTTTAAATTCTAATTTCTAAAATTATTCTAATATTTATTTCTAAATTGCTATTAATTTTTTTTCTCTTAAATAAATCCTTTTTTTATGAAAGGAAAGTAGGTTCTTTCCACTTTTTTGGTCTATTCCAAATAAAACTACTCTGAACATCCCATGCATACCTTTGTGGGGACATATGTTTTCATTTCCTTGGGGTAAATAGCTAGGAGTAGAATTGCTGGGTCATATGGTAAATGTGTATTTAACTTTTTCAGACATTGCTTAACTATTTTCCAGAGTGGCTGTATCTCATTGTAGTTTTAATTTTCATTTCCATGCTGATTAATGATGTTGAATACCTCTCCCTCTCCGTGTGCTTATTGCTTTTGGAAAGTGTCCATTGGTACATTTGGCCGACTTTTAGTTGGATTATTCAAATTATTGTTATTGACTTATAAGAGTTGTCAGATATATTGAGAATATTTTCACTCCTTCCTGAGCTTGCCTCTTCATTTTTTTAATAGTACCTTTTGAAGATAAGGAGTTTTAGAATGTTATGAAGTTCAATGTGTCATTTCGTTTCTTTTATGGTTCATACTTTTTGTGTTCTCTCTAAGAAAACCTTACCTAACGTAAAGTCACAAAACCTTTATGTTTTCTTCTAGATCTCACGTTATAGTTTATACATATAGGTCTGTGATCCATTTTTAACTTAATTTTTCTGCATAGTATAAAGAGTTGAGATTCTCTCTCTTTTTTTTTCATTTTTAATATCCACATTTTCCAGCACTATTTTTTGGAAAAACTGTCCTTTCCCCAATGAATTATCTTGATATCTTTGTCCCAAATCACTTGACTTTATATGAGGGTGTATGTTTTTATTTTCTAATGTTCTACTGGTCTATGTGTTGGTCATTACACTAGTGCCATGCACAACTTTGAGTACTGTCACTTTATAGTGAGCCTTGAAAATGTGTAGTATCCGTATCCAACTTTGGTCTTCTCTGGAAAGTAGTTTGACTTTTATAGGGCTTTTTCAAATCCATACACATTTCAGAATAAACTAAACAATTACTATAAAAATGCCTGCTGAGATTTGTATTGTGATTGCTTTGAATCTATAGGTCAATTTGGAGAGAATTGGTATCTTAGCATTATTGAGTCTTCTTATCCATAAACATGTTATATCTATTTTCTTTAATTTCTCTCAGCAAAGTTTTATAGTTTTCACTATACAGGTCTTACACATGTTTTTGTTACGTTTTTGACCCTAAGCATTTTTTGTTTTTTTTTAATGTTACAGTAGATGATATTTTTAAAAATTTCAACTTTCAAATGTTTATAATCACTACATAGAAACATTTATTTTTGTTTGAGGACTTTGTATCCTGGAACCTTGCTAAAGTCACGTGTTTGTTCAGATAGTTTTTAGGTAGATTCCCCAGAATTTTATATGTATATGCTTTTGTCATCTGCAAATAAACACAGAGGGTTTTGTTTTCTTTCCAATATCAATTCTTTTTTTTTCTTGCTTTATTGCAGTAGCTAATTCATCCATCCATTATAGAACAGAGGTAGAGAGAACGGAAGTCCTTGTCCTGTTCCTGAACTTAGGGGTAAAGTATTTACTTGTTCACCATGAAGTATGCTGTTAACTTGAGTTTTTCACAGATGCTCACTATCACCTTGAGGAAGTTTTCATCTATTCCTACTTTGCAGAGAGGTTTTATCATGAATAAGAATTGAAGATCCCAGTCAAGTGGGTTTGGATGAAGGAAGGGAAACTGAATCCAGCATGGAACTATTCACAAGTTAGATACCCAGGGTTCATCATGTATACCATCCTCCAAGGCTCATTTCAGATGTTGCTGTCCCGTTTACTTCTCAGTATCTTCTATTAATGTCCTTTGATGGCAGAAATAGAATTAAGTATAAATCCAAGTGATCCCCTAGTATGTGAAAAACTTTACCAATGGAAGAGATTGCCCCAGCTCACTTTGGTCTTTCCTACCTCCCAGCTTCTGTTTAAGTCATTTGTCCAGCATTTCATGTTTGCTGTTCCCTATGCTGTTGGCTCTTTATATACATTCTGTCTCTTCAGAGAGATTGCGAACCTGGTTTGTGTCAAGAAACCATAGAATTTCCAATTTGGAAAAAAAAAAACCACAAAGAATTTCCAATTTGGAAGCAATCTTAATAGATATACAGTATCCTGAATTCTTTATCATTTTGTATTTGCTTTTTTTCACCCTTCCTTTTTCTACCATCCCAGCAGGTAGAAGACTCATAACCTTGGGAAGAATCATCATTGTTAAAGCTGAAATGCAAAAGTGAATTCAAAGTTATCATTCCATTTTTCTGATCTCCAGAATTGATTCTTGAGATTCAAAATGGAAGATTCTGAATGGATCGTGAAACAGAGTTTTAGCCATAATCATCATATGGGATAAAGAGATGGTGATGGCACAAATTCATGGAGGAGGTGGGAGGGGGCAGAGGTAGGAAAATCCGATCTGTAGGGACCACATAGAGAGAAATGAAGACAGTATCAAGCATTAGTTGAGCACCATGAAGGGCTGACTCTGGCAATAGAAAAGTCATGTGAATGCCTGAGGTACATTCATTGCCGTTGGATAAGCCTCCCCCCCTACACCACCCATGACGAGGAGTTACTTCTTGATCCTACCAGGTGAGTCTTTCCATCAGTGGAGATCTGTGCATGGCTAGAAATTGGCCAGCCATACCCTGGATGTTGCTGAGCCTCATCCAAACACTCTTATTGTTGCTTCCTCTCAGTGGCCCAGAATACCTATAAGTTACCCCCCTCCCCAAAAGAGTATGGTGTCCTAAGGAGGTGGCATTTAGAAGGGAAAGCTCTCTATTCATTCTCTTCTCTAAATGAAATCCCCAGTGCCTTCATTCAGGCTTATGGGGGTGAAATTAGCATTTATTGGATACTTTCTAACAGACAGAAAGTGCTTTAGGTGAGTTATCTCATTTAATCCTGCAAATAATTCCATGACTTGAGAAATAAAAAGCCATATGTATATATCATATATATGTATGTTTATATTCATATATATGTGTATATATACACATATGTATATATATATACACACACACACACACACACACATATAGCTATCCATTCTAGGTAATTGCTTATAATGGCATATTTGGTATATTTCTTTTAAAGTATGACACTGTACTGTTATTATTATTTTTTGCAGCCCAAGTGACTATCAGTGTCCTAAGTGTCATGATACTCAATACATGGTTGCTGATGATGTTGATGATGATGGTGTTGATGGTGACAGAGAAGACACCACAGTAAGACAATTCGAATTCCTCTAGGCACATACTTCCCAGTTTTATCACTTTTACCATTGTGTCACTAATGGGCACTGATTGCAGACAATTCTACAATTATGTTACAACTCTTTAGAACAATTTTTAAAAGCATCAAGAGCTACTGTGGAAAGTCTCACCATCTCTATAAAAGGCAAATGGCTGATTAGGGACTTTCTCTGCTTGATTCTTCCCAGTGCTGTCTGTACACAGTGTCCACTGTCTTATTAAAAGGAGAACATGAAAAATTTGCCTTGAGGAGCAAATCTTGACTTAAATCGATGGCTAAATTGTGCCTTGTGGCTATGTTCTCTGCCACCCACAACCCCCCTCTGACTTTGCACACAGATTTGTATTAAGCAGAGAGCTTTCTCACAGATAGAAGGAAGGTGACCATATCTAATGCCCCTTTCCCCACACACCCACCTGCTAGATACAGAGAGAAAAGCATTTTTCCCCCCTGCCCCTCTTTTACTTGCTGCTAAATGAACACAGAGCAAGGCAGCATGCATTCTTACAAGCTCATTGTCACTTCCTTTGAAAATCTGGAGGCCTCTGCCCAGTATTACTTCACAGGATGAAAGATAGTATACTCCACAATCTATCCAAACATGGGAAGCTGCTGTTTAGTCCAGCCAACTCCAGAGTCAATAAGTATTTCCACTGTAGATGGCATGAAATATTAAATACATGATTTAAGTGGTTTCTTTTTCAGGTTGTGTGTGTGTAGGAGAGAGAGAGTGTATGTGTGTGTGGTTGTTTGTTTTGTTGCCAAGATATATCCCAGGCAGCTCTAACAAACATCATATCTAATGAACAGAACTAGGCTAGAATTTCAAATTGACATCATCTTGTGCTTGGCTCTCCCTATCCCTGTCCCTGCTTCCTGCTGTTTGGTTGTGAGTAATATGGTGGGGCTGCTGCGGTGTTGTCAGGCAGGACTGGCACTGGGCAAAATTGTGTCTGTAACATTCCCTCAGAGGACCTGGGCTTCCCCTCAAATTCCCCGGGTCCTGCTACCTTTTGTCATTTTATACGCATGAGCCCCTACTGTTGTCCCCTGTTGGGCTCTACTCACTTAGCATTATCCCAGGCTCGAGAGAGACCCCAGACACTTCCTGCTTTGCCCATCAAAATCTTCTCCTAGGGACCTGCCACATTCCTGGTGAATCAATTTGATTAGGTAAATAGAATAGAGGTATTAATGGCTGGGAATGACCTTAAATTAACCTTCTCAGGTAACTTCGTGCATTTTTCTAGAATGCTTGTTGCTTTTAGCAGTGAGAGAAGTGAGCCACTCAAATGTGATTCTGGATAAAGAAGAGTGAATTTTCCTCTGGGAGACCCTCTAAACATTCATCACATCACACCAGGCAGGTGTCCTCACGCACCAGCCTGGCAAGAGGTGGCTCAGAGTAGGTCAGCACCTTCGCTTTACTCAAGGCCACAGACCACAGTCTTAAATGAAGTTAGCTTTCTGACAAATGCACATGGCTTCTCACAAGAGGAAGGGGTGATAGAGGTGGATGGAGAGGAACGAATTCATCACCACTGAGAGAAAATGAAATCGAAGCAGACATTCTGCCGTAAACAAGTTAGTGGCACGATCTTCATATATAAACATGTCTCTGCACTTAGAGTTTGCAAGAAATAGAGAGAAAATGATAAATACGCCAAACTTTAGTTCTGGGAAATATGTCAAAATAAGCATTGCCGAAAATAAAACTATTACTGGGTTTGCATTGCAGAGCTGCCTTTTCTATAAAGCACAATATGCTCGGGTAATGTGTTACAGCATGATGCAGACATTCTGAGCCTGAGGCCTTCTTTAGGGCACAGGGAAAGGACCAAAGAGCTCTGTTTGGAGGAGAAAGAACCCATTGTCACAAACATGAAAGAGGCACAAATTAAGATTAAAAAGAGAGAATTAAGAAATAACAGTCTTGGGTACCTGGGGGGCTCAGTCAGCTAAGCATCTGCCTTCAGCTCAGGTCATGATCCCAGGGTCCTGGGATCGAGGCCCATGTTGGGCTCCCTGCTCAGTGGGAAGTCTCCCTCTCCCCCTGCCCATGCTCTCTCTCTCTCTCAAATATATAAATAAAATCCTAAAAAAAAAAAAAAGAAAGAAAGAAAGAACAGTCTTTCAAGGCACCTGGCTAGTTCAGTCAGTGGAGCATGAGACTCTTGATCTCAGGGTTGTGAGTTTGAGCCCCGTGTTGGGTGTAGAGATTACTTAAAAATAAAAGTTAAAACATATATATAATATTTATATATAATAGATAAAGAAATATTATATATATACACACACATATATATATAATAGATAAAGGAATAACATTCTTTCCACAAATCTAGTTCAAGCCACTTACCTAAATGCTGCTAGGAATGTCAAAAAATATTTTACTTCATATTTCCTTTCACTTCTAGAAAAACTCATAAAAATTTCAGATGTTTTTCTCAGTTGTTCAGCCACAATCACCCTAATCTGACCAAGAAACAGGTCTCCCTGCGTTGATGATCTTAGCTTAGACATGGGAATGCAGGATTATTAATTAATCCAGGCATCACGCGGTTGAGGCCTACTATGCAGGGGATGGTTGGCCTCATCGTGGGGATGAGAGGCAAGGGGTTAACTAGAAATATGAAGAAGATAGTTCTCACTTTTGAGGAGCCATAACCTAACGGGGGAGGAGCAGATGTGAGGAAGGAGCTCTAACACAATGCAGTGAGTGTCATGGTAGAGACAAGTAGAGGGGCAACTGGGTGGCTCAGTCGGTTAAGTGGCCGGCTCCTGATTTCGGCTCAGGTCATGATCCCAGGGTTGTGAGACCGGGCCCACGTTGGGCGTGGAGCCTGCTTGGGATCCTCTCTCTCCCTCTCCCTCTGCACCTCCACCACCTCCCTCCCTCTTTAAAAAAAAAAAAAGGTAAAACATGAGCGGAGATACAGAGGAGGAATGGGACTCTGCAGGAGAGTGACTGGGTGCATCAGTGACCAGCCAGGCTTGAAGTGCAGTCTCTAGAGAAGCATTATGTAACAGTTTGACCTCCTTTTACTCAACTTAAATTTCATTTGGAGCACTGAGGAGGAAGGTGATGCAAATTGGCAAGATATAGCCAGCACCTGCTTGCCAATTGGTTAACTGGGGAGAGCTAATTAAGTAATCTAATTTATTTTGGTTATATCGCCTTTATTTTTTGTAATAAGATAGGAATGGATAACACAAGTTTCCTTACCCACATGTGTTCACTGAATTCAGAGTAATTTCTATGTCTTCTTTTTTAAGATTAGGGTTTTGAAATGGGTAGTTCTGGGATCATGCTTTTCTTTAAAGCCTGACACTCAAGTAGAAGAAGTAAACTCCAGAACCAATGAGTAGAAGTTACCAAAACAGCAGATTTGTGTCCTAATACAAGAAAGAGATTTCCATTGACTGTGTTTTCCACAATGGGATGGACAGACTCTCCAGGAAGTGCGTATCCCTTTATTAGACATGCCCAAGCATGTGAGAAAGTTTCCTCTGTTGGGTGGGAGTTTGAGCTGGATGGTCTTTAAAGACTCTTCTGAGTCTAGGTTCTATTCAATTCTCTCTCCTAAGTCTGCATCTCTGGCTTAACCTGGTTTCCATAGAAAACAGAGCCCAAGGCCATTTTTCGGGCAGTCAGTAAGAGGGAAAAAAAGATGTAATACGAGAAAGAGGGAAAAGCACATACAAGATAGTGCCCTACCCCACTAGCTACAACTTTGCAAGAAACACAGTTTAGGGCTTGACCGGATGGAATGTCTTATAGACAGATTGGGCAGAAACACCATGCCTTACTGCGCTCTGATGCAGGGCAGGAGGAAGGGAAAACTATCTGCTGGCTTCTTCCCATCACCTGGTTCTTACTGATCAAAGCTTCAGAAACACCAGTGTGGTTCTTTAGCTGCATCTAGAAGTTGTTTGGAAGCCATAGTCTGTCTGGTCAGGGGAGGTCAGGTGAGATGCAGACTTTGCTCCCCCTGCTCCTCACCCACAAGGGAAGCCGAAAAAGCCTGAGGTGCTAGGAGACTTAGCCAGGGGGCAACAATCAGGGCTTAGCCCAGAGCAAATGCTCAAGCCCTGGGGCCAGGGGCGCTGAGCAGATCCGAGGAGGCACGTGCCCCTGTCCAGCGGCATATCCTGTCTGCCTCATCGCTCGTTTCCCACCACAGACTCTCCTCAGCTTGAGCTCTCTCCTTCACATGAAACCGTAGGCAGTATTTTGTAGAAAGAGAAACAGAAATGAAAAAAAGAGTGAAGGAATGCAACACAAAGAAAGAAGTACTGGATAGAAAGATGGTAGTCTGACAGAAACAGAAAAGACAAAACAAAAGAGCAGTTTGGGAAGTACAGCTTTCTCCGAACCCTTTCTCTTCATTCTTGTCCACCCTCCTGTGACCGTCACGATCCACGGAAATGCATTTTTATGTACAGGGTGCCGGGGAGCAGGGGCTCCAAGGGTCTTCCTGGACCCTCTTTGCAGACTTGTGGTGGGCAGGACAGTTGGTTGACTGGCTGAGGTCTTCCTTTATCACAGTTTTAGAAAGTTTCTGGGCCTCCTGCACCTTCCAGTCCAGAGATGCTCGTGCTTTGTGACATTGGCAGAGTTCACCTCCACAGCCCAAACAGAAACACTGGGTGTGAGCAAGGAGTCAGAACAACCCGAGTGTTTAGCATACAGAAAGAAATAACAGGGTAAAAGTCTGTGCCGAAAGATTCTGGCCTCTCCCTTTCAGCCCCCAGTCACTCCCCAGCTCTGCGTCCCCACCGCAGGTTGAAATAATTTTCTCGAAGTACTCACCTCCTCCAAGCCTTTGCCATCCTAAGTATGTTCTATGTTCTTCTCCTTAAAATGTATTTTCTCTTGTTGGGACATTGCCTCTCTTTTCAGAGCTTCTGAGGACCAGGTTTGTGTGTGTCCCAATCTTTGAACCCCTAGCAAAATGTCTAGTACTTTAGAACTAGATCTCAAAAACCGTCTAGTACTTTGAAAAGACTCCATAAATGTTGTTTGAATTGAATCGCGGATCTGAAGCCATTATATAAGCCGCAAGTGGTGCCTCTCCGAGGCGTATAATGACTCACGAGGTCTTAACCATGTGGCAGATGCTGATGTGATGGTACTTGAGCTTATTGTTTCAAATTTCTTTGATTTTGATGTTTATTGCACATTGTTTAGCTCATTCCTCTTTCTTTTGTTGTTTATACTTCACACATATTGAAGATAGACAAGATTCAGTTTCTGTGCAAAACACTTGAGTGCTTACAGAATATTGGCTCTGTAGGTCCAATATACCAATCAATAATGACTGATTAAAGCCAAGAAGTGTCTTCTGAAAGTCCCATCTATCAGAGGTGATATTGATACTAAAGGGACAGTGATTCTGTGACTTTGGCATGGTCAAGACATCCAGACAATGACTTTTTTATGGTAATTTTCATGTGTGTATTCCCATACTTTTTATACTTTTTTCTAGTTTATCAGGCATAACTTATATAGAATAAAATATAAATATAAAATCATCTTTTTTTTTTTTTTAGAGAGAGAAAGAGAGAGCAGGAGTGCCAGCAGAGAAGAGAGAGATCTTAAGCAGGCTCCATGCCCAGCACAGAGCCCATGCAGGGCTCCATCTTAAACCCCTGAGATCATGACCTGAGCCAAAATCAAGAGTCAGATGCTTAACCAACTGAGCCACCCAGGTGCCCCTAAAATCATCTTTTTTGAGTGTGAAATGTGTACAGAGTCACATAGCCACCATCCCCTTTCGCGACCACTGTCCCCAAGCACCCAACTGCCCTGCCTTTTCCAGTATGCCATATAAACACAATCAGACAATGTACTTTCTCCACTTGACTTCTTTTACTCAGCACAGAATTGTTTAGATTCGTTCATGTTGTTGTGTGTTTAACATCTTATTCCTTTGCTGTATGAATATTATATAACTTGCTAACTCATTCACCGGTTGATAGACATTTGGGTTACTTTTTTTTTTTTTTTTGCTGTGATGAATATGACACTATAAACATTCGTGGACAAGTATTTTTGTGAACATATATTTTTATTTTTATTGGCTAAATACCTAGGAGTGAGATTGCTTAGTTGTATGGTTAGTGTATGTTTAACTTTATACATTTTACATTCCCAGCAGCAGTGTATGAGAATTCCATTTGTTCCATGTCTTTGTCAACACTTGGTATGTTCAGTAAATTTGACTTTGGTTACTCTAGGATAGTGGTATCTCTTTGTGGTTTTAATTTGCATTTCTCTGATGACTAATGATCTTCCTGTACTTAATGGCTACCCATATATCTTCCTATATTGTCTGTTCAAATAATTTGTCCATTTCTCGGTGGGGTGAAAGTGTTGTTTGTCTTCTTGTAACTGAGGGTTTTTTTAATGATCATACATTTTATTTTGTTCTCTTTTTGTTGTGATATTCTTTTTTATTTAGTTTTTTTAAATTCCAGTATAACATACAGTGTTATATTAGCTTCAGTTGTACAACATAATGATTCAACAATTCTATGCATTCCTCAGTGCTCATCATGATAAGTGGATTCTTAATCCCCTTCATCTATTTCCCCCATCCCCCGATCCACCTCCCTTCTGGTAACCATCAGTTTGTTCTTCATATTTAAGAGTGTTTTGGGGTTTGTCTTTTTTTCTTTGTTCATTTGTTTTATTTCTTAAATCCCACATTTGAGTGAAATCATATGGTATTTGCTTTTCTCTGATTGACTTACCTCACTTAGCATTATACTCTCTAGATCCATCCATGTTGTTGCAAATGGCAAGATTTCATTCTTTTTTTATGGCTGAATAATATTCCATTATAGGTATAAACCACTTTTTCTTTATCAATTCATTGATGGGCACTTGGGCTGCTTCCATAGTTTGGTTATTGTAAACGATACTGCTATAAACATAAGGGTGCTTGCATCCCTTTGATTTAGTGTTTTTGTTTTCTTTGGGTAAATACCCAGTAGTGTGATTCCTGGATGGTAGGGTACTTCTACTTTTTGAGGAACATTCATACTCTTTTCCACAGTGGCTGCACCAGTGTTCATTCCCACCAACAGAGCATGAGGGTTCTTTTTCCTCCACATCTTCACCAACACTTGTTTCTTCTGGTTTTGACTTTAGCTATTCTCACAGATATGAGGTGGTATCTCACTGTGGTTTTGTTTGATTTGCATTA
Organism: Eumetopias jubatus; assembly: GCF_037043125.1. Classification (NCBI taxonomy): domain Eukaryota; kingdom Metazoa; phylum Chordata; class Mammalia; order Carnivora; family Otariidae; genus Eumetopias; species Eumetopias jubatus. The sequence goes on along the minus strand of NW_028274818.1, from coordinate 61,964,500 downwards.
ATCTGATGATTAGTGATGTAATGAGTGGTTTTTAAAATATATTTTGGATAAAAACTCTTCGTGAGATACCTATTTTGCAGAAGTTCTTAATTTTGATGAGATCTGTTTTTTGTTGTGGTTTGGTTTGATTCATGCTTTTTGCATCTTGCTTAAGAAAACTTTTCCTAACCCCATGTCACAAACATTTTCTATGTTTTCTTCTAAAATTTGTATAGTTTTAGTCAAACAACAGGCCTTTTTCATGATTATTTTTATTTATCTTTTCCTAGTTTTTAAACATAGTGCTCTTTTTGGGTACCCATTATATGTGATCAAAAACCATATGATACAGACTTACAGGAAATGATTTGCCATTTATTTTACAGATATCATGGTCATAAAATAATATGTATGTTAAGATAAGATTTTTGAAAAGAGAGTCCAGAAAGATACCAAAATAGAACAGTGCTCATCTCTGAATTATGAGTAATATTTGTTTATTTTTACTAAATACCACTGAATTGTGCACTTTGAGAGATATTTATTTCTTTACTTTTGCTTCTCTATATTTTTCTGATTTTTTAAATGAGTCTGTATATAAGTTGTCTATTTAAAACTATTGTTAGTATGCATAAATAATAATAAATGATAAATAGTAATAAATACAGCAGGCAAGTCTATAGAAGTCAGCTCATCTCTGGGGCACCTGAGTAGCTCAGTTGGTTAAGCGTCTGACTCTTGGTTTCAGCTCAGTTCATGATCTCAGGGTCAGAAGATCCAGCCCTGTGTGGGGTTCCGTGCTGGGCAGGAAGTTTGCTTGAGATTCTCTCCCCCTCTCCCCTGCTTGCACAAGCACTCTCTCTCTCTCTCTCAAATAAATAAATAAATAAAATTTTTTGAGAAAAAGAAGTCAGCTCATTTCTTGCTGTGTCTTACTTGTCCAGCAAATTCAAGAAAAATGAAAAAATGTCTATGGAGCTGGAGCTTTCCTTTAAAAATACCCATTTCTTTGACAGGCCTACAGCTACTATGTTGAGTTTTCAATGTATTTTATTCAAAAGTCTAAAAAGTCTCTTCATTGACTTTGCCTTAAGCTCTCTTTTTTATTCAAGTCGTTATATCATACAGGAGTGAAACAAAAAGTTGTGGTTGCTCTTGACTCCCTCTTCATCCTCTCCTTACCCATGTCCTTTGCTCACCCTCCTTGGGAGTAGCAAAGCCCAGTGAAGGTAATTAAGGCTAATGAAGGTAATTAAGGTTAAGTGACTAAGACTACAAGAAACTCAAGCCATTTATCAAAATGCCACCATACCAGGAGAATGAGTTTCTCAGAAGGTATAGACTCTACTAGGGTAGCTGGGGCCATGTGATTCCTTGAAGTCTTCATTTATCTACTCCATAACCATGTGGGCAGCAAGAACAGCAGAACCTCAGCACCGAGGAATGGGCTGAGCTAGCGGCATAATAGAATTCCTTTTATTTGCACCTCAAGACAAACCCTAAATGAAAGACAGTAACCCTTTGGTGCACACATCTATTCCAAACTCCCACCAAACCTTCTTCCAGGGTCCATCTGGTCAAAACACAGCCTCTAAGTAGCATTTATTTCATTTACCAGTGGATTTTTCTCTGTGTAACATTAACATAAGTCACGGGCCCTAAGCCTGGCCACCAGCTCTGGGGCCTGCACGGAGTTGCCTCGAGTGGGAATCTTGGTCTCTGAGCTCACGGGCAGGGAACCATGCTGTGGCATCTTCTTTGCCTTGTCACTATCTCTCACTATCTTCACTAAATTAAGACACATTCCGCTAACTAGAGCTAGTACACTCTCCTCCAGTTCAATGTTTTCCCATTCAGGTCAATGAGAAACAATCATTTCTGGAGGGAAGCTCAGAGAAATTGTGGGTCATGATGCATCTCAGACTGGATTGTCTAGTTCTGTAACAGCCAGCCAGGCTTCTAGGCCCCTCCCGTGGCTGGTGCCTAGAAGGGAGAGGCATCCACAGACTGCTCTGGGGAAAAGAGACCTGGGCTCATCCTGCCTCTCTGTTCACTCCACAGAGGCAGTCCTAGCAGAGCCCAGCCCCTGGCTCTTCCCAAACACATGCTTATTTATTAAGAATGGTCTGCTTTAAATGGCAATGAATATCTCTTATAATGAAAGCAACCTCTAATTACCCAAAATGCACATTAAAGCTTATAGCAAATATTCATCAAATCAAATAAATTACTCTTTCTTCCTGTTCTGCTCTACTTCCTTAAGTATTTATAAGCGGGGCTAATTAAGACTTTTTGAAGTTGTTTATTGCCTGCCTTTCTCTTCGGTTTGGAACAAATGTTTTGGTTGTATAGACTCCAGCTATGCTTTTCAGGCACACAGAAGCCTTCCTTTTGACTTTGTCCCCAGGGACGGAAACTGTGTTCCCCAGGGGCCAGCCTGACCACTGAGCTGAACATTGCAACACCTCACAGCAGCCCAACCCCTGCCCTCCAAACCCCCCTCACTGGCCCCACCTCTATATTCTCCAGACAACTCATGTCCTTTAAACACGCTATAAAATTTACTTATTTATCATCTCTACCATTAGTGTATCCCCTAAAATGTGAGCTCCAGAAAGACATGGGTTTTCGTCCGATTCATTGACATATTTTAAATGCCTAGAGCAGTCCAGGCACAGAGCAAGCCCTCCATAAATATTTGTCGAGTAAGCAAGTTGATGATTCAAAGGCCCTCAGGAAGTCTCCTTTGCCCTTTACAGCGTCTGAACTACGTTCATTAGAGATTTCTGCTTTGGGGTTTCTCAGGTCATAATGCATACATCTCCTGCTATGAGGAAAAATGTTCACCTCTCCATTCAGTGACTCTGATTACACATTATGCAGAAAGCACTGGGCTAGATGTTTCGGGGGCACACAAGTGAGTCCTATTTATCCCACTCTAAAGGCAGCCTTTACTCACTCTCTAGTTGGCAGAGGGCCACTCGAGATAGGTATGCAGAGTGCTTCACGGAGGCCCAGAACTGGTGACACCATTAACCTTGACCCCCGGGGGGCTCAGGGCCTCTCTGATCCCGACAACAGTATTTCTGAAAACAGAGAGTGAAAAATGGGGACTATTCGGGGCGCCTGGTTGGCTCAGTCATTCAGCGTCTGCCTTCGGCTCGGGTCGTGATCCCGGGGTCCTGGGATCGAGCCCCGCATCGGGCTCCCTGCTCCGCGGGAAGCCCGCTTCTCCCTCTCCCGCTCCCCCTGCTTGTGTTCCCGCTCTCGCTGTCTCTTTCTCTCTGTCAAATAAACAAATAAAATCTTAAAAGAACCAGAGGACATATTTAAAAAAAAAAAAAGTGGGGACTTTCATTCACTCATTTGTTCCTTTCTTCATTAATTTAATGCATATTTGATTTCTTCGTTGTGCCAGGCATTTGCTGAGTCCTGAGTGTGTAGCAGTGAACAAACAAGACAGAGTCTTTGCCTCATGGTGGTCACGGTTGGTGAATGGAGACACTGGATACTCAACAAGAAATTGTTTCTTTGACATGTGACAAGGGCTTTGAGAGGGGATGTACGGGGTGGGTTATAGGAGTGCATTGCAAGAGCCCCAGCTCTGACCCAGCCCGGGGAGGAAGGGCTGGTCATACGGAGTGCCTGGTGGTGGGGTGGGGCAGGGAACCCAGGGAATCATGCAGGTCTGCACCTCAGCTCCAGATCTTATGGAGGTGATGCAGGGATAGATGTGTGAATGTGAGCCTAGTGGGTTTTGTGTGTTGTTGTCTTTGTCAGTGGGGTTGGTTTTCGGGGTTGTGGTTGCAACGTTGGTTATTGTCATGTTTTGTTTTGTTGCATAGATTGCATTACAATTGTCTCCAGATCTGAGGAGTTTGCCCTGTTGGAGTGTGAAGGGTCAGGTCTGGGGGTCATCCCCCATCTTCTGCGCTGTGCCTTAGTGTCACATGGGAGATATAAAAACTCAGATGCTTATGACCACCCCCAGAGTTTTGGGACTCCCAGGCAGCAACCTCTCCCACAACCTCATCTTCCCTCATCTTTTTTCCACCTCTAGGGCTTGACATAAACCTTTCCCCACCACTGCTTACTCTTCTTCCCCCAAGGGATTATTTTTCAAGCCCCAAATGCCAAAGGGTCCATCAGGTGAAAAACCTCGGATTTAAGGTTGATCCCTTCTTGAAATATCCCCCTTCTTTATTGCTGGCCTCATTCAACGTCTTGGAAAACCTCCAAATTTACAGGCTTTGCCCTAAGTCTTCATATGTTCATGCATTCAAATGATATTAATAGATATGAATTAAGTGATTAAGTGCCCGTCATGTGCTAGGGGACATTGGCAGGTGCTTGCAACACACCAGTAGAAAACTTGTGATGTTAACCCAGCCTAGTAATTTCCTACATTTCTACTGGGAGAAGAACAAACTGCAAACCAAATAAATTATATAATTTGTGAGAGATGATCACAGCTCTGGGGGAAAAAAAAGAGCAGGGTCAGGAGGATCGGGAATGGCGGGAAGGAAGTGGTTTGCATTGTAAATGGGAAGGATATGGAAGAAAAGACATTGCTTTTTTCCATCTTTACGGCCACCACTTTAGAACAGGCCTTTTGTTCACTTGGCTGCTGCACCAGCCTCAAACCAGCCTGCCTGCTTCTAATCGGGTCCCTCGGTCCTGTCTCCGCCCAGAAGCCCCACTAGTATTTCTCGGGACCCAGTCAGATCGTGCTGCTTCTCTGCAGAAATCCCTTCAGGAACTCCCCGTCCACAGATCTTGGGCAGGCTAGCACGCAGGTTCTTCATCCATCTTCTCTCCTCCATTCTCTTGGCCACATCTTCACTTCAAAAACACAGACTACGGCCTCCAGGTTGTTGGCACGTGAGCAGGTTTGCCTAAAATGCATGCCCACAGCCCGTGCCTGCCCACTGGTCCTCTCCCGGGGGCAGGTTTCCTGGGCTTCCGCAACCCCCACCCCCGGCCTGGCTCAGGTGCCCTTCCCATGTTTCCAGGCACCCCTCTGACACCGTTGTTCCCTCTGCTGCAGCCCGGGTCCTCTGCCCCAGGTCAGACTGCTTCTCGGGCTTCTATGAGCTGATGCTGTTGTTACCCCCCTCTGCACTCCCAGGGCCCGGCACCAGTGTGTGATCCGTGGATTACTGGAGAAAATGTGGTCTCCTCACTGGAGACGGTGCAGAGTGCAGGGGACACAGCTGAAGGGGTGGCAGGCAGAAGAGAGACTGACACGGGCCCCTCCAGAGCGTGGGCACACTCACGTGGTTGGAAGTTAGGAAGGGACAGAGTTTGGCTCACGCACCCTTATTTCACATAAAACAGTAATCGCGGTTACCTCACATAGGCTCAGTATGCTCAGGCAGTGGCTAAGTGCTCCACAAGCACCCTCCCACTGAGTCCTTGGAACAGCTGTGTGAACCAGAAACCCCTCAGGGGCTGCCTTTCCCTTGTCCCCGGTGACGAGTGCCCACACAGTTATTTGAGATGGAGAGTAAGAGACCGATTGTATTTTACAAAGGGACTTTAAGTGACCATAAGGGACATCATCTTCTGTTCAGTGTTACCAGAACCTGGAAAATGTGTATCTGTAGAAAAGTCATCAAGCTTTCCCAACAGAACTGCTTTGCATTTCTGTGAGCTAACTAGCCGCAGCCCTGATAAGCTCACCTTGGACTTCAGGGCACTCTTAGGATTCACTTTGAATTCAACAAGAGATGTCTAATTGCATTATGCCTCCAGAATCAAGGATCTGCTGTCATCTACTTGGGAATAGATTAGAATGCACAAAGAATATTTATATCTGTGAATTTCATTGTAAAATTTAAAAGAATTTAAACCCACTTTTCAGAAATTACATTAGGCAGACTAGGGGTGGGAGGTGTTGTGTGAGGTGAGCCAAGAAGCACCATGACCAAGAAAGGTAAAAAGTAGTTTCTGATTTATGGATCCCAAGGCACAATGTGAGTTTAAGATACTGTGATTGCATGCTGCAAAATGCAGAGGACCCTGGAACAAAGCATGTGATGATCTAAGAAGAGAAACTGCCCCATGTTGCTGCCACCAGAACTAACTGGACCACAGAGCCACCCAGAGTGTGAGGGTGTGAGGGGGCTGCTTCTGGAAGCTTCCCAGCCACCTGCAAGTTTCAGGACTGCAGTCCCTCTGTGTTGAGCAAAAAGATGTCCTGGAGGTTAATACCATCGAAATAGCCGGAAATAATTGCATGAGAGACAGGCCTGTGTGTGTGAGTGTGTGAGTGTATGTGAGTGAGTGAGTGTAAGTGAGTGTGTGTGTGTGTACATATGTGCGTGTGCACTTGTGCACAGTGGGGTGGGTGTTTACTGGAACACACACTCCAAATAAACCATATAGATAATGTCAATAATGTGGTGTCTCTCCTAATTCGATGGGGACCCCCGAATGTGGGCGACCACTGGGTGGAAGCCGGTGGCCCAGGCGGTGCAAGCATTCTCCCAAGGCAGAACAAAGGGGATAGAAGTTTCTTGAATATGCTGTAGGGGAGCTGCAAGCAGTCAGCAGAGGCGAGGCTGTCTGCAATCTGGCAGTGGGTGGGGGCTGTATTTAAAGGGGAAGGGGAGGAGTTACGGGGACAGGGATATATGGAACTTTCCCTTCCTTGGTAACTGTGCCTGGGTGTGAGTAGCCCATTGGCCACTTAGAGCCTATGGATATTTTGAGGTGGGTCAACTGCTGGGCCCCTCTGGACTCAGCCAGGGGGCGCTGTGGGCCCTGTCTACGTTCCGTTGCTCAAACCTATTGCCTAAAAGCGGCCTCTCCAAGTAACAGAATGAGTTTAAAGAATTTGTGATGTAGGGGCGCCCGGCTGGCTCAGTCGCTGGAGTGTGTGACTCTGGATCTCGGGGTCACGAGTTCGAGCCCCACAGTGGGTGTAGAGATTTCTTACAAATAAAATCTTAAAAAAATAAAAAAAAGGATTTGTGATATAAATGAACAAACTTACATTCCCCAGATCACATCAACATTCAGATGTTCTTGTAAAAACTCTGTGGAGAAAATGTAGGGCTTCACCAGCCATTCCAGTTAATTCAGAATTTAAATCGTTTATTTAATGGTAAAAAAGGTTAACATTATTTTATTAATGTGACATTTATATTCCATTGCATATTTTAAAAGTTCATCGCTATTATCACTGGGCATTTATGGTCCTTTGTAAAGACCTTCGAAAACAAGGCAACGTTCCCTGGGGAGCCCACCGAGGGGGTCCTTGCTGCTGAGGCCACTCGCCTGTGGGAAGCCGGAAATGCTGGAGTGTTAACAGCAATGGGCACTGGGGCCCATCCGGAGACCTAGCCTTTCATTCCTTCAGGAACACCTGCTCCTTTATCTTCACTGCCAGAGTAGAGCAAAGATCTTATTTTCTCTGACATGAATTGAGCAAAAAAAAAGGACCTCAGTGAAACAATTTGAAGTCTTTCCTGCTGGTTCTGAAATGTAGCCAAAACCAATCTCTATAGGGCAGAGATTATGGTCATTGTGCTTAGCTACTGCCAACACTAAAAACAGTTCTGAATTGCCAAGTGAGTGGACACTGCTTGAAAGGGCGCCACCTAACTAGTCTACAGACATTTGCCTCCAGGTTTCTTCACAGGGTTGGAACATATCCCATTTCCAACGAGAAAAGCAATAGATGCAGAAAGGGACGGATTTACTGCTGTAAAGTAAGAGGGCACTGATGAAGTATGAAGTCAGGCTGGGAGAAACAGAACGCTGGCGGGGACCCCAAGAGCCCTGGGAATAGCATTTGTTCAATTTATTCTTTCCGCTGCCCCTCATCCTCCATGCCTCCCTCTCAGGGCCAAAATCCCCCAGACTCATGCTTTGACCTGCTTCCATCTCCTGCCTTACATTAGGGCAGGCCGGCCCTGCACCATTAGCTGGTAGCCAAGACTTGCTTGATGGGGGGTTGCAGGGGCATCATGAGTCCCAGCATCCCAACATCACTAGGAGCTTTAGATTTAAACACCAGCTATTATTCCTAAATAAAATCTATAGTCATCTTGCAAGTCTCACGCACATTGCATTAATTTTTGTTAAAAGTTTGGCAAATCTAAACGTTTAAAATACATTAAAATTATTTCATAACCCTGTGTTTAGCTTTTCCTAATTTTTGTGCTTTATCGGGAGCCTCAGAAAAATGAAAACCATCCAGGCCTCTCTGGACACCCGAGAAACTCTGCTGGTGCTCCTAGAAATGGGTCTCAGGGCAGCCCCGTTCCGTTCCCCGGGAAGCGTCTCATCCCCCCGCGTTTCATCTGCCCTGGTTCTGTGCTCCTGCCTCTGCTCTACTGTGGTCCACGTCCTGGATCTGCCCTTGATCTCCTGCACCCAGGCCCAGCCTCGCCCTGAGGACTGGGCATTGGGTCTGCTTTTCTGCTTTGGACTCTGCCTGTCTCTTAAGTCATAGATCGAACTTGTCCTTCTGTTTCTCTGCTCCTCCCACCCACGCAGTCCTGATCCTCCAGAAGCCTCTGCAGGTTTTTCCAGCAGTCTCCTCCACCCACCTCAGATGGAGCTGGATGCTCTTACTTCGAACATGCCCATTGCTATGGCAACACAGAGGCTCTGGTGCTTACACAGCAATCTCTTCACCTGTGAAACAGCGCTGGGGGAAGAAAATGTCAGCCTTTGTATGGAAAGGTCATGGGCAAGGCCAAAGGAGCTCCGGGTCACCTCCGCTCCATGGCTCCACCTGCCCCAATTTCCATGAGCCCTTCAGGAACATTTTTGCTCCCGCCCATGAGAAATCTGAGTGAGTACAATACAACTTCTGGACGTTGTCGTGTAGTTCTAAATCTAGAGGGACTATTACGCCCTGAAATTTGGGGGAAGAGCTGAAAAGGGGTCATGTTCTATTTTGCATTAGTTATCTGCTGATGTATAGCAAATGACCTTAATATTCAGAGGCTTAAAATGTTTACAAACATATTATCTCATAGTTTCTGCGGTGGGAGTTTGGGAGTGTCTTCACTGGCCGGTTCTGGCTTGGGATTTCCCATGCAGTTGTGGTCAAGATGTGAACTGGAGTTGTAGGCATCTGAAGGTTGGACTGGAATTGGGGGTCTGTGATCGAGGGGGCTCACACGCACGGCTAGAAAGTTAGTGCTGGCTGTTGGTGGAAGGCCTGCAATCTTCACTATGATCTCTCTATGCAGCTGGGGTATCCTCACAACACGCTGGCTAGCTTGCCAAGGTGACTGGTCTGAAAGAAAGCAAGCTGAAAAGCGCAATGCCTCAGAAGTCACACTTCCTCATTTCTGCAATGTCTTTTTTTTTTTTAAGATGTATTTATTTCACACAGAGAGAGACAGCAGGAGTGGAAGGAGCAGAGGGAGAGAGAATCTCAAGTAGACTCCGCCTCACTCAGCGTGGAGCCCGATGCAGCGCTTGACTTCACGACCATGAGATCTCGACCTGAGTGGAAACCAAGAGTTGGATGTTCAACTGACTGTGTCACCCAGGCACCCCTGCAATGGCCTTTAGATTATACAAGCCAGCCCTATGTGTTGTGGGGGGAGACTCTTCAGAGGAGCTATCATCAGGAGGGGAGCATCACTGGAGACATGCTGGAGTCTGGTTACACAGAAGGAGATGAAGAGGGATTGCAGCCAGCAATTCATTTTAGGGTTTTCTGGATTAAGCACAGGGTATTAATTTTTGGTGACCTGTGACCATACCTGGGCATAAGGCCCTGAACTCCTACACTCAAAGCCCCCCATCATCCTTTATGCCAATGGTGCCACTGGAAACCCTGAATTCGTTAAAGGTGTTCTGAGATACCAATCTCCCCAGGCCGTGGGGAAACTGAGCCAGGCTTGAGGTAGACAGGGACAACTGAGCAAATATTATTTTCTGTGTGTTCTGTAAATATATGCAAACTGTATATGCCTAATATATGAAAATATCTACTCTCAATTATTAGGAAGGTCCCCTTGCCAAGGTGCCAAAAAGAGCATTAGGCTCCCATTCTCTGCATGATGCAATGTTCAATATAAGCCCAGTAAGTCAATGTGTTAATAGTGCTGTTCAGATATTCTGGAAATCAGTCATCTGTGGTCTCCCAATGCTGTAAAGTACCAGAAGACATGAACTTTAATCTCCTGCTATAGTTATAGGTTTATTTACTTCTCATTTTCAGTTGTGCCAATTTTTCCTTTGTATATTTTATTTTATTTATTATTTTTATGGTTACATTAATCACCATATATTACATCATTAGTTTTTGATATAGTGTTCCATGATTCATTATTTGCTTATAATAACACCCTGTACTCCATGCAGAACGTGCCCTCTTTAATACCCATCACCAGGGTAACATCCCCCCACCCCCGCCCCTCTAGAACCCTCAGTTTGTTTTTCAGAGTCCATCGTATCTCATGGTTCATCTCCCCCTCCGATTTCCCCCCTTTCTTTCTTCCCCTCCTGCTATCTTCTTCTTCTTCTCCTTTTTTTTTAAACATATAATGTATTATTTGTTTCAGAGGTACAGATCTGTGATTCAACAGTCTTGCACAATTCACAGCACTCACCATAGCATATACCCGCCCCAATGTCTATCACCCAGCCACCCCATCCCTCCCACCCCCCACCACTCCAGCAACCCTCAGTTTCTTTCCTGAGATTAAGAATTCCTCATATCAGTGAAGTCATATGATACATGTCTTTCTCTGATTGACTTATTTCGCTCAGCATAACACTCTCTAGTTCTATTCACGTCATTGCAAATGGCAAGATTTTATTCCTTTTGATGGCTGCATAATATTCCATTGTGTATATATACCACCTCTTCTTTATCCATTCATCTGTCAATGGACATCTTGGCTCTTTCCACAGTTTGGCTATTGTGGACATTGCTGCTATAAACATTGGGGTGCACATACCCCTTTGGATCCCTACATCTGTATCTTTGGGGTAAATACCCGGTAGTGCAATTGCTGGATCATATAATAGCTCTATTTTTAACTTTTTGAAGAACCTCCATACTGTTTTCCAGAGTGGTTGCACCAGCTTGCATTCCCACCAACAGTGTAGGAGGGTTCCCCTTTCTCCACATCCCCGCCAACATCTGTCGTTTTCTGACTTGTTAATTTTAGCCATTCTGACTGGTGTGAGGTGATAGCTCATTGAGGTTTTGATTTGGATTTCCCTGATGCCGAGTGATATTGAGCACATATTCATGTGTCTGTTGGCCGTTTGGATGTCTTCTTTGGAGAAATGTCTGTTCATGTCTTCTGCCCATTTCTTGATTGGATCATTTGTTCTTTGGGTGTTGAGTTTAAGAAGTTCTTTATAGATTTTGGATACTAGCCCTTTATCTGATATGTCATTTGCAAATATCTTCTCCCATTCTGTCAGTTGTCTTTTGGTTTTGTTGACTGTTTCTTTTGCTGCGCAAAAGCTTTTTATCTTGATGGGGTCCCAACAGTTCATTCTTGCCCTTGCTTCCCTTGCCTTTGGCGATGTTTCCAGGAAGAAGTTGCTGCGGCTGAGGTCGAAGAGGTTGCAGCCTGTGTTCTCCTTTAGGATTTTGATGGACTCCTGTCTCACGTTTAGGTCTTTCAACCATTTGGAGTCTATTTTTGTGTGTGGTGTAAGGAAATGGTCCAGTTTCATTCTTCTGCATGTGGCTGTCCAATTTTCCCAACACCATTTGTTGAAGAGATTGTCTTTATTCCATTGGACAGTCTTTCCTGCTTTGTCAAAGATTAGTTGACCATAGAGTGGAGGGTCCATTTCTGGGCTCTCTATTCTGTTCCATTGATCTATGTGTCTGTTTTTGTGCCAGTATCATACTGTCTTGATGATGACAGCTTTGTAATAGAGCTGGAAATCCGGAATTGTGATGCCGCCAGCTTTGCTTTTCTTTTCCAACATTCCTCTGGCTATTCGGGGTCTCTTCTGGTCCCATACACATTTTAGGATTATTTGTTCCATTTCTTTGAAAAAAGTGGATGGTATTTTGATGGGGATTGCATTGAATGTGTAGATTGCTCTAGGTAGCATTGACATCTTCACAATGTTTGTTCTTCCAATCCATGAGCATGGAACGTTTTTCCATTTCTTTGTGTCTTCCTCAATTTCTTTCATGAGTAGTTTATAGTTTTCTGAGTACAGATCCTTTGCCTCTTTGGTTAGATTTATTCCTTGGTATCTTATGGTTTTGGGTGCAATTGTAAATGGGATCGACTCCTTAATTTGTCTCTCTTCTGTCTTGTTGTTGGTGTATAAGAATGCCACTGATTTCTGCACATTGATTTTATATCCTGTAACTTTACTGAATTCCTGTATGAGTTCTAGCAGTTTTGGGGTGGAGTCTTTTGGGTTTTCCACATAAAGTATCATATCATCTGCAAACAGTGAGAGTTTGACTTCTTCTTTGCTGATTCGGATGCCTTTTATTTCTTTTTGTTGTCTGATTGTTGTGGCTAGGACTTCTAATACTATGTTGAATAGCAGTGGTGTAGTGGACATCCCTGCCGTGTTCCTGACCTTAGGGGGAAAGCTCTCAGTTTTTCCCCATTGAGAATGATATTCGCTGTGGGTTTTTCATAGATGGCTTTTATGATATTGAGGTATGTACCCTCTATCCCTACACTGTGAAGAGTTTTGATCAAGAAGGGATGCTGTACTTTGCCAAATGCTTTTTCTGCATCTATTGAGAGGATCATAAGGGTTCTTGTTCTTTCTTTTATTAATGTATTGTATCACACTGATTGATTTGCAGATGTTGAACCAAACTTGCAGTCCAGGGATAAATCCCACATGGTCATGGTGAATAATCCTTTTAATGTACTGTTGGATCCTATTGGCTGGTATTTTGGTGAGAATTTTTGCATCCGTTTTCATCAAGGATATTGGTCTGTAATTCTCCTTTTTGATGGGGTCTTTGGTTTGGGAACCAAGGTAATGGCCTCATAAAACGAGTTTGGAAGTTTTCCTTCCATTTCTATTGTTTGGAACAGTTTCAGGAGAATAGGTATTAATTCTTCTTGAAATGTTTGATAGAATTCCCCTGGGAAGCCATCTCGCCCTGGGCTTTTGTTTGTTGGGAGATTTTTGATGACTGCTTCAATTTCCTTAGTGGTTATAGGTCTGTTCAGGTTTTCTATTTCTTCCTGGTTCAGTTTTGGTAGTTGATATATCTCTAGGAATGCACCCATTTCTTCCAGGTTATCTAATTTGCTGGCATTGAGTTGCTCATAATATGTTCTTATAATTGTTTGTATTTCTTTGGTGTTGGTTGTGATCTCTCCTCTTTCGTTCATGATTTTGTTGATTTGGGTCCTTTCTCTTTTCTTTTTGATAAGTCTGGCCAGGGGTTTATCAATCGTGTTAATTCTTTCAAAAAACCAGCTCCTAGTTTCGTTGATCTGTTCTACTGTTCTTTTGGTTTCTAGTTCATTGATTTCTGCTCTGATCTTTATTATTTCTCTTCTCCTGCTGGCTTTAGGCTTTATTTGCTGTTCTTTCTCCAGCTCCTTTAGGTGTAGGGTTAGATTGTGTAGTTGAGACCTTTCTTGTTTCTTGAGAAAGGCTTGGATTGCTATATACTTCCCTCTTAGTACTGCCTTTGTTGTATCCCAAAGATTTTGAACAGTTGTGTTTTCATTTTCATTGGTTTCCATTAATTTTTTTAATTCTTCTTTAATTCCTGGTTGACCCATTTATTCTTTAGTAGGATGCTCTTTAGCCTCCATATATTTGAGTTCTTTCCGACTTTCCTCTTGTGATTGAGTTCTAGTTTCAAAGCATTGTGGTCTGAAAATATGCAGGGAATGATCCCAATCTTTTGGTACCAGTTGAGACCTGATTTGTGACCTAGGATGTGATCTATTCTGGAGAATGTACTGTGGGCACTAGAGAAGAATGTGTATTCTGTTGCTTTGCGATGGAATGTTCTGAATATATCTGTGAAGTCCATTTGGTCCAGTGTGTCATTTAAGGTCTTTATTTCCTTGTTGATCTTTTGCTTAGATGATCTGTCCATTTCAGTGAGGGGGTTGTTAAAGTCCCCCACTATTATTGTATTGTTGTCGATGTGTTTCTTTGCTTTAGTTATTAACTGCCTTATATAATTGGCTGCTCCTATGTTAGGGGCATAGATATTTACAATTGTTAGATCTTCTTGTTGGATAGACCCTTTATGTAGGATATAGTGTCCTTCCTCATCTCTTATTACAGTCTTTGGTTTAAAATCTAATTTGTCTCCTATAAGGATTGCCACCCCAGCTTTCTTTTGGTGTCCATTAGCATGGTAAATTGTTTTCCACCCCTTCACTTTCAATCTGGGGGTGTCTTTGTGTCTAAAATGAGTCTCTTGCAGACAGCATATTGATGGGTCTTGTTTTTCTATCCAATCTGATGGCCTGCGTCTTTTGATTTTCAGATTTCTGGTGGTTCGATGTAGCCCAATTTTTATAGCCATGAAGTCATCTCTAATGTGTAATCTAAATTGCCCTCCCTTAATCAAAAAATGTTACCACTGTCCAGCCAGCCTTTAGTGAAAAAGGGGCAAACTTTGAGAGGTCCTTCTCAATCACTATTGCCTCTAACAAGTACATAGGGTTGGAATTTTGATTTGAGTCCCAGATGCCATTAACAATGGGTCACTTTCTTTGTCTGAACCTCTGTTTCCTTTTGTATATCAGTTTTCATCTATAAAGTGGGGATAATATTGCACCTATTTCATAGAGTTATTATGAATGTTCAAGGAGATAATCCTTTTAGTAACCTGGTACATAGAAAACACTTAGAAAATGTTAACTATTGTTCTAGAATGCACTATTCGTGTGCACTCAAAGACCATGGGAACACCTTGTCCCTCCTCTTTTAGATGATACAGATTTTTACTCTCAAAAAACCTTGGCCTGTTAGGCTATGGGCTTTGGGGACATTTAAAGCATAATAATCTCTATTGGAGTACTTTTTCTGCTACTAACAAGCTGCACGATTTGGGGCTTAATCTTGCTAAGCCTAAATTTCTTTTTCTACAAAGTGAGGATAATAATATCTACCCCATATGTTTGTTGGAGGATTAAGTGAGCTAATGTATGCAACTTTCTTAGCAAGATACCTAAATAAATTGGCTGATGGTGGTTCCTGCCTTACTAAGGAAAATGGCTCTCCTCACCATCCCTATGGATGAATTCACCTTCAGCAAGCAAGTTATACACACCTTATAGCAATGTCCTCACGAGCTGTGGCTCCTGGGATTGTGAACAGACACCTGACTCAAGGTACACAAATTAACTCGGTGTAAAAAGAAACATGCCTAAGAAAAATTAGTTGAACCAATCAAATAGTTGCTTTTGGAAATCTTAATTGGGAAAATACCCGGAAATTAACTGTCAGCGATGGAATAACAGAATGGGAGACATAATGAGATACAGTTCAGACCATGAAGGAACATGACAGAGTTAAATTAGGAATAAGCAGAGCTGTAATCACAAAAGAAGATATACAAAATAGAAGCCAAGGAGGCCAGCAAGAGGAGCCTAGAAGGAACATTGGAAAGTATTTGAGCTCCTTTACACTGGAATACTTGGTATAAGATCCACGACATTTTGCCACTAATCCTGCCCCCTAGAGCATCCTCTTTCTGAGACCAGGTCAAACTTTGTTTTCGTCCTCAGCTTCCCAAGTAGCCCTCCCGTCCCTTATCTACAATGTTCTCTCTTCTCCCTCCCTCCCTTTTCCTTTCTTGAGCTAATCTGTGTGAGTCTCTGTTCCTGGCATCTGAGCCTAACTGGCATATGGGCACATGGGAGACCTTCAATACGTAATGCATATTATGATTAGGTTGGAATGCAAGAGGCATTGTGACTTAAGCTGATAAAACCCACAAATAGAAGATATGGTAAGACAATTGAAGGGGAATTCCAAGAGACTGTGTTCAAATACAGAGTTTAAGGGTTAGAAACACTCAAAACTCCAAGGTTAGTAGGGTGAAATCACAGGGAAACAGTAGTAGAAATAAGACTGTAATGTCTTAGTAAGAAACACCAATTATGAATTACCCTGTTTGGAGAAAGAGTGTATGAACAGGAGGGGTGGCTGGTCAGCATAGAAAAAAGTACAAAAGCCTGATCTAGCAGTGTTTTTTAGTACCATCAAGGAAGAGAGACAATAAATTCTGGATACATGCATTTTCCAGTCACTGGGGAAAAGTACCAGAGCAGAGGTGATTCTCCAGTTCTCACCAGAACTAGGCAGAATATCCCATAAGGCTATCCATTTCTTTGGCTTCAATTTCATCCTCACAAAGTAATCTTTGGGTTGCTGTTTTGGCTTTCCATGTATTCTGACATTATGAGATAGTATCAGGATAGAAGACACATGCATTCAAATGGCAGAAAAAGAAACCTTTCTTCTGTAAAGCAAATATGTGGTTGGTCTAGTTTGTACATGTCAGACTTTGTGAACATGATAGGTGGAAGCCAGTCTCTTTGATTAGGACCAAGTCTATGGAACTGAAGAGGCTGGGAGACAAGCTTCTTGGAGTAAACGTAACATGATGCCCCTCTGAGCAATATGTTGGTAGAAGTCTATAACCTTGTGTGATATAATAAAAATATATATTTGAGGTTTGTTCAGACAATGATGTCTAAAAGAAAAGACTGAATTGAATAGCCTAGCCAAGAAGTCTCTGTTTCTGGGAAAAAGAAGCTGTAGGTTTGGTGGTGTGAAGTAATACAAAATACATATTTGATTTTATGTCCTTGGTGTCTGGCACAGAGCTCCTAAAACTGTTAGATCTCCTGAGGGGTGAGTGCCTTGGTAGCTAATGAGATGACTCTCGGTGGGGTCCTCAGGAGAGCCTCAGGATGGGTGGCTGGTCATCAGAAAGACCAAGCCACAATTGGAGGCTTAGAACTTTCCGCCCTTTAAATTCTGAATTAGGGGGCGCCTAGGTGGCTCAGTCATTAAGCATCTGCCTTCGGCTCGGGTCATGATCCCAGGGTCCTGGGATCGAGCCCCGCATCGGGCTCCCTGCTCAGCGGGAAGCCTGCTTCTCCCTCTCCCGCTCCCCCCTGCTTGTGTTCCCTCTCTCACTGTCTCTCTGTCAAATAAATAAAATCTTAAAAAAAAAAACCAAAATCCTTGAGGTATTACAGACAGGCTTTGGTTTGTTTACATAGCCTACTAAGGCATTAAACCCACCTCATTTTGTTTTAAGATTTTATCTATTTATTTGAGAGAGAATGAGAGAAAGAGTACATGAGTGGGGTGGGGAGGGGCAGAGGGAGAAGCAGACTCCTCACTGAAGGGGAAGCCCAATGCAAGGCTTGATCCTGGGACTCCCGGATGACCTGAGCTGAAGGCAGCCACTTAACCAACTGAGTCACCCAGGTGCCCCTAAGTCCACCTCATTTAATGACCTCCTTGTTTAATTAACTTAACCAAGCTCATAAACTGTAGGTCCAGCATTCAAACTTACTTCTTTTTATGTTAGCTCCAACATTTTCTTCCAGTAGGTGACAGAAACTCCAGGTAACCACGAATCAGAGTAGCGAGTAGCCCACTCAAAGCAAGAAAGGGGCATTATCTGTGCCAAAGTGTTCGGGGGCACATTCCAGTGGCACTGTGTGGGTAAAGAATATGATTCTAGGACAGAGTCAAGAACAGAATAGGGCCCGGGATCTACCCACGTGCGCAGAAAAACATTTTCCTGGGAATACTGCAATATATCTATCCCAAGACTCCTCTTCTCAATCATAAAGTAGTCTTGAAGTCATTGGGAATGCGAAGTGTGCAGTGTGCAGTCAACTGGAGAAAATCAGCCTCTCCCATTAAGCTTGGTTGGAAGATTGGATATAGAAAAAAGGATAGAAAAATATTTCTCCTTTTGATACAAGACAGAATGTTTTCAAGGGGTTTTAAGACACATATATCTGATGAACCATAGAATGTATATATGAGAGACAGAATGTATATATGAAAGTTCCTTGGCTCCTTCCAAAACCTGTTAATTTATTCCTATATCTTCAACCCTGCATTTAGCCTTACCCAGAATTCTCCTTTTCACATCTAATCTCCCCTCTATGTTTTAAAAGAATACCATTGACTACTATTTTTATTTCTATTTTTTTGTTCTAATAAATAAATAGCTATTTATTGAGGGCTCACTATATTCCAGGCACTGTGGTGTTTTTCGTTTATCATCCTAGCTTCTTTCCCCAAACTCTATGAAGTACTTATTATTATTATTATCATTATTATTATCATTATCCATCGGACCAATGAGGAAACAGAGGCTTGGTGGGAAATAGCAGATTTGCCTCCAGATTGTCCATCTCTGCTGACAACAAGCTCATCTGCCCCAACACAGCCCTGTCTGCACCTATGAACACTGGGGCCCTCTCCAGTCCCGATCATCTCTCCCTGCTGTACTTCCTTCCTTCACTGGTTTTCTTCCTTTGGAAAAACTGTTTCTTCTCTGGGATCAAGAACCATCCTGTGGCTGCAGATCTTTCTCCTAAGGAGCTCTCTGGGGTTGCTCCAGCTCAGATCTCTCACCATTGACTTTTTCCTACACACTTCACAATCGTCTCTAGTGGAATGTTCCCTGGCAAGGTGAAAGCAATAGGTCCAAATGATGCTCATTACAAACTCTTCCTTTTTCATTTCCCCATCACTGTGGATGACATTCCCATAGGTTGGGCTTCAAACCTGGGAATGGCCCAGGACCTCTGGGTCACCCAGCACTAGCCTGGTGGCTTCCTCCCCTATATGCACATCATGAGATTGGCCAGAAACATGGCAGGGCCAGAGAGACACAGCCTTGCCTGACACCCTTTCTATCCCCGCTGGGAGAGCACCGGCCCCCACGCCATTCAAGGGTCCACCAGTTAAGCTTCTCTTTCCTTGTCTCTCTTGCCACAAGTCTCTGCTGATTGCCCCTCCTATACCCATTTCCCTCTTTGGTCCATTGACATCTGGACGCACTTTCCATGGCTAGCACTGACTAGTGTCGTGCATGTTTATTACAAATGTGTGCTAGCATCCTTCCTGTTTATGTTCTGCGTCTTGATGTTTGCCCTGTGCTTACCAGTTGGGCTGCCAGCTTGACCCATGACGAGAGGAGCAATAAACAGCTGGGGCACCGAGCAGTGTCCTGGCCTGGGCTCAGCCGCAGAGAGCTCGCCATGCTTTGGGTCGTGCTCCAGCCCCACTACCTGTGTGGGGCAGGGACTCCCTGCTCACAACCTGCCCCCCCGCACTGCCACAACCGGGCAATGCTTCGATTTGTCGATCCTCCTTCCACCGCATCTGGCTGCTCTGGGTCCATTAGGCATTCTCATCATACCTGCCACGTTCCAATTCTGTGCAGCAGCCACAGGTTGCCTTCTGAATGGGGTACGAGGCTGAGGCGTGGGCGCTGATGTGGGACCGGCTCCTGAAAGCAGTTCACTGAAAAATGCTCAGAGACACACACACTGTTAGGAAGTGGGTGTCATTATAGATTTCCATTTCTGCGGAGACTTCATTGAGTGAGACCTTGAGAGAAAACATGAAAAGCACTTTATCTTTTAGGAGGTTCAGGGGGAAGGTAGCAGCCCTGAATATTTACCCAAAGGGGGAAAAGGAAAGAAATCTTGCAAAATTGCACTCTCTCAAATACAAATGAAACTAAATCCCTTGAGGAAATTAAAATACTACGCGCTGTGTATGGAAAACCTAAAAGGATCTTACTCTGTGTTAACAACCCAGACCCACAGTCCTCCACTCTCTCTCATCCTCGTAAGCATTTTAACTCCTCAGGTAAGCCTTTTAACTTGCCCCACACTCCCCTTTGCCTGCAGCTGACTGAGCCTTCACATGAAAGCACTTTGGACAAATGCTTCTCTGACACGTTTTATCTTCAAACCATCGTGCACCCCCGGGTTCCTAATGATACAGCCTGCGTTCCCCACAGATATCTCAGGATACTTCTTATGCATCTAGCCTTGATGTCATCTGAACATCAGTGTGTGAACATAGGGAACGGCTTTGACCTCCCTCCGAATCAGGGAGATGTGAGCATGTATGTGCGAAGGTGCAGGAACAAGCAAATAAACACAAATATCACAGGAAATCACTCCAAAGTCAGTAGGTAATATCTTCATTTTTCAACAGAGAACAGAGCAACGCCCCAAAAGCACAAGATGAAGTAATGCTCTTCATGTGTATTTGTTCAAAAATATTCAGAAGTCATTTTCTCTACAATTAATAGCCTTGTGCATACATTATTTCTTTTATTTTCTTCTTTTGCCACTGGGGAAGAATCCTAGAAATTGCATTACTGAGTTGGAAGGTAAATGGATATAATTTTTTCCCACTGTATGGAGTATTATTTTAAAACTAATAGCTCAGTGACAATATAAAGATGTTTTTGTTTTGTTCTTGGAGCTTCGGGTTCAAAACAGATCAATGGGAACCAGGTGTGCTGAGCTGTGCAGTCACTCGGGAACCCAGGCTGTTGGGGGCTCCATGCAGCACGCCAGCTTCACCAGCAGGGAAGACAGCTCGTGAAGAACATGCTTTGTCCACTCAGAGACATAGATCACGTCTGCTCGTGACCCATTGACCAGAACTTGTCACATGAAATGCTGGCCCACAAAGGGTCAGGATTGGGGGGACAGCAAATCCCGGTTATCTGGGGAGCAGTTGCTACTCACAGCCACTTCATCTTTGAGATCACGTGCCAAGATTCTGAAGCAGAAATGCTCATCAAAGAGCTGTTTATTGCAGAAAGAAGGTGGGGGAGAAGAATAGAAGAAAGAAAAGAGATACATTTAGAGGCCTAACAACAGGAAAAGGTTAAATATATGATGGATCGGGCACACAAAGGCAAAGCTGAGTGATACGAATTAGGGCATAAATTCTTGGAGTCTGAGTGCCCAGGTATCTATTCTGTTTCTCTCACTATCTAGATATGTGGACTTGGATATATTACTTAAGCTAGACTTTGATTTCTTCAGCTATCTAGTGAGGATAATAATACCGACTTCTTACGGTTATTATGATGATACAATTTAAAAAGAATTTAACATGCTTAGCACATGGCTGGGTCTAGCAAACTATATTATTGCTTTTCAGGCACTAAATTATGCTTAAAAATATTTACTGACATGGAAGGGTGCCCACATGATTTTGAATGAAAAAGAAGCCTCAGAACTCTTTGCTTGGTATAATAAAGGTTATTTAAAAATCACAAATATATGTATAGAAAAATCTGGAATGTAAACATTATAACTTCACTTTATGCTTTTCTGGATTTTGTGTAACAAAATCAAATTCCATTAAGAAAAGATAGGAATTATGCTTAGATTACATGTAATCTAATCTCTTAACCTCTTAACCTCTTCCTGACGTTCGCCAAAAAGGCCTCTGCCTTCAACAGCTGGTTTGAAAACGCCGAAGAGGATCTGACCGATCCCGTACGTTGCAACTCCCTGGAGGAGATCAGAGCTTTGCGCGAGGCCCACGACGCCTTCCACTCGTCCCTCAGCTCTGCCCAGGCCGACTTCAGCCAGCTGCCCGAGCTGGACCACCAGATCAAGAACTTCCGGGTGGCCTCCAACCCCTACACCTGGTTCACCATGGAGGCCCTGGAGGAGACGTGGAGGAACCTGCAGAAGATCATCAAGGAGCGGGAGCTGGAGCTGCAGAAGGAGCAGCGCCGGCAGGAGGAGAACGACAAGCTGCGCCAGGAGTTCGCCCAGCACGCCAACGCATTCCACCAATGGATCCAGGAGACCAGAACGTATCTCCTCGATGGGTCCTGCATGGTGGAAGAATCTGGGACCTTGAAATCCCAGCTCGAAGCTACCAAACGCAAGCACCAGGAGATTCGAGCCATGAGAAGTCAGCTCAAGAAGACTGAGGACCTGGGGGCGGCCATGGAGGAGGCCCTGATCCTGGACAACAAGTACACAGAGCACAGCACTGTGGGCCTGGCCCAGCAGTGGGACCAGCTCGACCAGCTGGGCATGCACATGCAACACAACCTGGAGCAGCAGATCCAGGCCAGGAACACAACCGGAGTGACTGAGGAGGCCCTCAAAGAATTCAGCATGATGTTTAAACACTTCGACAAGGACAAGTCGGGCCGGCTGAACCACCAGAAGTTCAAGTCCTGCCTGCGCTCCCTGGGTTATGACCTGCCCATGGTGGAGGACGGGGAGCGCGACCCCGACTTCGAGGCAATCCTAGACACCGTGGATCCAAACAGGGACGGCCACGTCTCCCTGCAAGAATACATGGCCTTCATGATCAGCCGTGAAACGGAGAATGTTAAATCCAGCGAGGAGATCGAGAGCGCCTTCCGGGCCCTGAGCTCCGAGGGAAAGCCCTACATGACCAAGGAGGAGCTGTACCAGAACCTGACTCGGGAACAAGCTGACTACTGCGTCTCCCACATGAAGCCCTACGTGGACGGCAAGGGCCGTGAACTCCCCACCGCCTTCGACTACGTGGAGTTCACCCGCTCGCTCTTCGTGAACTGATCCCGCCCCCCTGCCTTGCCTGGCCCACGCTGCTTGCCCTGCTGTCGCCTTGCTGCATGTCACCTCCTCTCTGTGCCCACGTATTCCAGTGTCACTCTCCACTGCAAGCTTATGTCCGCTTAGCTTGGGGGTAAGACTTAGTAGAAAGGATGCTTCACTAAGCCACTCCCAGTCCAGCGGCACCCGCCCTGTTGCTGTGGGGACCTGGATTCCTGTTGTGAAGCCAGCGGCCCCATTCCGGCTCGAGAAATCGAAGCAGCTGGCTGCTCCTTTCCTGTTCTCCCCACTTCATTTTGTTTTCATGTAAAAGACCAATAAATGACACTCCCCCCCAAAAAAAAGAAAAGATAGGAATTATGCTTAGATTAGATGTACAGCATGAGCCAAATTGCCTGTAGTATGAGCTTTCCTTCTACTGTTTCTTGTTCCTATGGCTCATTGGGGAGACTGAATCTATGTCTCCGGTTATACTTATAAAAATGTGAAATTTTATGTTCCAGGAAACTAGCCCTCCATGCAAGCAAATACATACTGCCCATGCCCGAGGACTCTGGCAAATCTCATGGTTATTTTGAAAAGAAATTAGAGTGTGCTTGTAAGACACAATTGCATGCACTTTTCTGTTTTAATTGTAATGTCATTCTGAAATTCTGCTGCTCATTTCTGGCAACATCTTCCTATGAACAGTTGCTGCGGTCACCTCCCGTCACTATGTGGTACCCTACCTTCAAAGAATTCTCTGCCTCTAAGGGATCTAAGAGAAAAATAATTTGCAGTCTATGTGGTATTCGTATTTCAATTGTCCTATGACTGCCACTACTCATTAAGAGGTTATAACCCTATGTTCATGCCATTAAATGTGATTTCAAGTTTAACATCTTTCCCTGAACGATGGGTTCTGAAATTTTAAAATAAATTGAGATGCATTTTTATCTTTACAAAAACATGCTCTGTTTGCTAGGTAATTGTAGAATTTTCACTTAATGACAATAACGTAGTATTTGATATGCCCACTACTAATAATGACGTGATTCTCAATAGCTAAAGTAAATGTCAGTCATTGTGCACCAATTGTAGAGTATCATTTGTTGTATGAGATAATGAGGAATAGAACTGAAAGCCCTTTTCCCATTTTGAAAGAGGAGAGAATCCATAGAATCCTACAGATATTTCAATTTACCAACTCTAACTTCACTATTGGCTCTTCACGATTTTTTCTTTACAAAATCAATAACATTGTAGCATTTATTATTATCCATTAAAAAGATTCACTTGCTAACTCCCATTTGTTACCCTTTTGTATGTGTATCCTTCATATAGTTAGTACATTTGGTGCAAGGTCATTTCTTCTCCTTCATTATCACCATCTACTAAGAAACTCATGCTTTTGGGTGATCAAAAAAATTATTCATCGATCATGAGAAAGTCAATACACATTTTACAATTTCAAGATTGGAAGGAATACCAAGAAAGATGTTTGTTTTAGTGTTAAAGTTTGAAATAAAATTATCTTCTATTTCCTTTTTTTTTAATTATGGTATAGCAAGGAAGACATCAAACTGAAGGTCAGCACTTTGGGGAAACTAGCTCTATGACCTTTGGAAGGTTATCTGATATCTCTGTGTCTTAATTTTCCTCATCATTAAAACTGGAGAAGAAAAAAAAGGCTATTAGGATTCTTCCCAGTTCTAAATTTCTATGGCTCTACATGCATTTGGGCTTCCAAGGATCAGCTCTGAAAACCATATTTTTAAAATTTGCATAGTAGAATCTAATTTGAACTGACATAAGGGACTTATAGTCAAATTATTCCA
The DNA here is from genome assembly GCF_037043125.1 of Eumetopias jubatus. NCBI lineage: Eukaryota > Metazoa > Chordata > Mammalia > Carnivora > Otariidae > Eumetopias > Eumetopias jubatus. The sequence continues at coordinate 61,940,166 of NW_028274818.1, read as the reverse complement.
CTTATGGTTAGTATTTATATGTTTTACTGCAAAAACATTAATGTGTTTAATTATGGGAGCTATCCCAGACACTACTGGGGTTGTTATACAACATGTGGTCTATAAGTCATATTACTTTTTTAAGTAGGGAAAATTCTGAATTCTAAAACATATTCAGCATCAGGATTTGGATAAGGGATGAATTTTAAACTTCTATTTACTGAATAACTGCTTTGTGTGAGGCTTTATGCTAGCTACTGGAGAAATAGTCCCAGTTCTCAAAGTATACATTCTAATGGTGGGGGAAAGATAATAAATAAGTAAAAAATAATAATAATCAAATCATTACCAATCTTGGTGTTATCAAAGAAATAAACAGTGTGATAGAGAATAAGTTAAGGTTGGACGAGCTAGTTTAGTTAGGTCAGTTTTCCCCTTGGCCTCACTGAAGAAGTCATCTTTCACTGAGTACTAAAGGTTGAGCTAGAATAAGCCATCAGAGTCAAGGATGAGTATTCTAGGCAGAGGGAGGAGAAAGCTTGGCTTGCTCTGGAAACAAAAACATGCTCCTTGAATCAGGAAAGAAACTGAAAATGTAATGAGGTTGAAGAAGTTATTTTAACTATGAACAGAATTTAGATTTTATTCTAAGTTCCATGGGTAGCCATTGAAAAGATTTGAAGAGAGGAATGGCATGATTATAACTGTGCCTTTCAGAGATCCTTCTAGAACTTCCTCTTCCAGCAATAGCAGACCAGGTAATTTAGAGTAACTACCTGAACTGTAAGTAAACCAAACCTCCATTTATCCTAGACCTTAAATTTTTCTTACAAATAAAATTCCAATAACTATACGTGGAACACAACAAAACATAACCAGACACAGTAAAACACACACACACACACACACACACACACATACGCACAAATATGGGGGAAAAAGGGAAAAGAACCACTGGGGCTCCAGATATCATAACCATATTTCACAGATTTTAACTATACTTAATATGTTCTTGTCTAGGTAGATAATGTTAGCCAAGAACTAAAAACAATAAAAAGTGACATAGATTTGAAAAAAACCAAGTAGAAACTTTAAAATTAGAAAATACAATAACAGAAGCGTAAAAACTTAATGGGTGGGGTTTAATAGCAGATTGTACATGCCCGAAGAGAGAATTAATAGGCTGGGATTTGAGTCAAAAGAAAATATCCAGAGTGATGCATAAGAAGACAAAAAGAATTCACATACACACATGAACACACGCACACACTAAATACATCACAGTAAAGCTGAAGTACAACAATGTTAAAAAGAAAATCTTTAAAGAAGCTAGAGAAAAAGTTCAGATTGCATTAAAAAGAGCAACCACTGTCACTTGACTTCCCAACTAAAAAAGTTGTTGGTAGAAGATAATGAAATGCCATCTTCAAAATGGTGAGAGAAAATAACCGCTAACCTAGGGCATATAACTATAGATTATGGAATCATTGAAAAATAGTAACATGATATTATGAACAGCTTTATGCCAATGCATTTGAAACTTTAATTAAAAGTAATAAATATGCATAGAAAAGCACCAACCTAACAGAAATGTCGTAAAAGGAAATAGAAAGCCCGTGTATTCCTATAATGATTAAAGACACTGAATCCATAACTGAAATTTGGTCCAGATAATTTCACTAGGAAATTCTGCCAAACATTTAAGGAATAAATAATGTCAATGATACACAAAGTCTCCCAGAAAAAAAAAAAAAAGAGAGAACACTCTCAAACTTGTATTTTGAAGCCAGCATAATTTTGGTGCCAAAACCCAGCAGGGATATTACAAGAATTTCAGAAAATTTTCAGAAAAAATTTATATGTGAATGAAATGGAAAAGTCAGCAAACAGAATTTAGTAACATATAAGAAGGATAAAGCGTGACCAAGTTGTATTTATTCCATTAATGCATGGGTTTTGGTATTAGAAAATAAATCAGTGTAATTCTCTATATTGACAGAATAAAGGAAAATTATATGACTATCTCATCAGATGCAGATAAAGTGAAAAAATTTCATTTTGTTTTTGACAAAAGTCCCTATTCTTAACAAACTTAGAAGAAACATTTCCTTATCTTATATAGAATATCTCTTTAAAAACAACAACAACAACAACCTTACACCAAACATTAACTTTAAAGATGATATTGAAAACACCCCCTTTGAGATTAAGAACAAAACACTAATACCCACGATTAGCACTGTTCTACAATATACTGAATTCATACCCAGTACAGTATATCAAAAAAAAAAAAAAAAAGAAGAAAAAAGAAAAGAAAGAAAGGAAAAGAAACATGAATAAAGATGGGTAAGAAAGAAAAAACAATCATGTTGTAAAGGAATTTGTCCTGTAAAGAGAGGGCTGGCCTTTGCCCAGACTCCAGAGGTAACCTCTAAACACTTGGAATTTCCTGAGTGGGAGGAAGGAGTCTCTTTGTTATTCATGGTGATCCCCTCAGATCCCACAGGATAGTTTTTACTAATGAGGTGATTCTTGGTGGACCCCTTGGGCTATGTCATATCATTCCCATCCCTGGAGATTCAATCAATCATGCCTATGCAATGAAGCCCCAGCAAAAGTTCTGGACACAGAAGCTCAGGTGAGCTTCCCTGGTTGGGAATATTCTGCATATTTTCACCCATAAGGCCAGGAAGAGGTAATGTCATCCACGGCTCCACAGGGAGAGGACAATATGAAGCTCCACACCTTCCCAGGCTCTGACCTATGTGTCTTATCCCTAAATGTTTTTTTTAAAGATTTTATTTATTTATTTGAGAGAGAGTGAGAGAGAGAGAGCACATGAGAGGTGGGAGGGCCAGAGGGAGAAGCAGACTCCCCACTGAGCAGGGAGCCCGATGCGGGACTCGATCCAGGGACTCCAGGATCATGATCTGAGCCGAAGGCCGTCGCTTAACCAACTGAGCCACCCAGGCGCCCTCCCTAAATGGTTTTAACTTGTATCCTTTCCCCATAATAAACACGACTGTCACTATAATAGAGTTCTGAGTCTTTCTAACAAAGTTTCAAATCTGCAGTTGCTTCTGGGAAACCCCTCAACTTGCACTTGGTGTCAGAAGTCTTGGGCAGATGAGTGGATGAAGAAGATGTGGTCCATATATACAATGGAATATTACTCAGCCATCAGAGAGGATGCATACCCAACTTTTACGTCAACATGGAGGGGACCGGAGGAGATTATGCTAAGTGAAATAAGTCAAGCAGAGGAAGTCAATTATCCCATGGTTTCACTTATTTGTGGAACATAAGGAATAGCATGGAGGACATTAGGAGAAGGAAGGGAAAAATGAAGGGGGGGAAATCGGAGGGGGAGACGAACCATGAAAGACTATGGACTCCAAGAAACAAACAGGGTTTTAGAGGGGAGAGGGGCTGGGGGGATGAATTAGCCCAGTGATGGATATTAAGGAGGGCACATACTGCATGGAGCATTGGGTATTCTATGAAAACAATGAATCACAGATCACTACATCAAAAACTAATGATGTATTGTATGGTGACTAACATATCATAATAAAATAAAATTAAATTTAAAAAAATCTATAAAAAAAAAAGTCTTGAGCAGACTTAGCAGTCTGGAGGACTGTGACTTTAGCCTTGAATTTGACTAACTCCACATCTTACTTACAAATGATATACTTGTATGCATAGAAAAAAACTATAAATTGATAAATTATTAGATTAGTGAGTTTAGCAAGATCTATGGATTCATGGTCATAATAAAAATTCATTTGTATTAGTACCATCAACAAACACAAAATTTAAACATCAGATATATCATATACATAGGAATAAATTTCACAAAAGCTAAGCAAAATTTCTCTGTAGGAAACTATAAATGTTTTTAAGAGAAATTTTAAATGATCTGAATAAATTGAAAGATATACCACCTCCCTCGATTGAAAACACAATATTTTAGAAATGTTAATTGTCCATAAATTGATCTATAAATTCAATGTACTCCTAGCTGACTTCCCAAGTTTCTTTGTATGTCTTGATCAGCTAATTTGTAAGTCCACAGAGAAATATACAGGCAAAAATAAGCTAAAACACACTTGAAGAAGAATAGTATGAGAGAAATTGTTCCACTAGATAGCAGTATTCATTTAAAGTGGGTCAATATATTGTTGTATGGATAAACAAATAAAATAACAGAAAAGAGCAGAAGACCCAAAGATTGGGTCACTTATCTATTGATACTTGATTTATTACAAATGTGACATGGCAGAGCAGTTTGGAGAGAATAGCTCTCTTTAATAAATGGTCCTGGAACAATCAAATGCTCATCCAGACCTCCACTTTACTCCAAAAATCAATTCTAGACCCAAGGTTGAAAAGCAACATTTTTGGAGAGTAATATAGGATATATACATATCCTATATATATATGGAGAGAGAGAGAAATATAATTCAAAATCTCATGATAAGAAGATACTTTTTTTGAGAAAGAGAGAAAACACAAGGCAGGGGAGGGTGCAGAGGAAGAGAGAATCCTAAGCAGGCTCCATGCCCAGTATGGAGCCCAAAATGGGGCTCCATCTCATGACCCTGAGATCATGACCTGAGCCAAGATCATGACCTGAGCTGAAATCATGAGACAGAGCTTAACTGAGCCACTCAGTTACCCAAGAAGATAGTTTTTAAACAAACAAAATACTAAAGTTAGTGAAAAAAATAATTGAATCCATTAAAAGAATGTGCTTCTATTAATTGAAAGTAATCACTAAAAAAAAGAAGGGTTTTGTTTGTTTTGTTTCTTAAATTCTACATATGAGTGAAGTCATATGGCATTTGTCTTTATCTCTCTGACTTATTTCACTTAGCAGTATCCTCTCTAAGTCTGTGTATGCTGTTGCAAATGGCAAGATCTCATTCCTTTTTATGAGTAATATTCCAGTGTGTGTGTATGTGTGTGGATGTGTCTTCTTTATCCATTCATCTATGGGTAGACACTTGGGTTGCAGAACTTAAGAAACAAAATGTTAAAAAACAAATGAAGAAAAAAGAGACAAACAGAAAAAAACAGACTTAAATACAGAAAGCAAACTGGTGGTTGTCAGAGGGGCAATGGTAAGGGGATGAGTGAAATAGGTAAAGGGGATTAAAAGTACATTTATTGTGATGAGCACTGAGTAATGTATAGAATTGTCAAATCATTATATTGTATACTTGAAACTAATATAATACTGTATGTTAACATTTCAATAAAAATATTTTTTTTCAAAAATATCTGGGATTTATTCTTAAAAAAAAGAAAAGGGAAGTCCTCTGAATGAGAGAAAATATTTGTAACATACATAACCAACTAAAGCACTCAAACATTGAACACATAAACAATTATAAATCAATAAGAAAAGTCAGATATCCCAAGAGAAAATTTGGCAAGAAATTTGAAAAGAAATTCCCAAAAGAGGGTATTTAAGTAGTCAGCAACCATATAAGAAGTCAACCTTATTAACATCAGGAAAATGTGAATTAAAACCACCATGAGATACCAAGAAATGATAAAAAGAAAATGACTGGAAATATCACATTGTTTGCAAAGATGTGGAGTAAAGGGTACTGTCACACACTGCTGGAAGAGGGTAAATGGGTACAGTCACTTTGGAAAGTTATCTTGACATTATTTTCTTTTTTTTTTTAAAGATTTTATTTATTTATTTGACAGAGACACAGCGAGTGAGGGAACACAAGCGGGGGAGTGGGAGAGGGAGAAGCAGGCTTCCCGCCGAACAGGGAGTCCGATGCAGGGCTCGATCCCAGGACCCTGGGATCATGACCTGAGCCGAAGGCAGACGCTTAACGACTGAGCCACCCAGGCGCCCCCTGACATTATTTTCTAGAGTTTAGTATACACTTGACCCAGCAATTCTCTCCTAGGTATACACCCTAATAGATGCACAAATGCTCCAGACAGTGATGTGCCAGAACAAGTTTGCCCCAGGTCAGGAGTCATTATCAAATACTTACCAACTTACCACTGACTCCAGAAAAGATGCAGAATAATGTTCTTAGAACCATTATTTATAATATGCCAAAACAGAAACCATTCAAGTGTCATTCAAGGGTAGCATGGGTAAACTATTCATAAATATTAAAACCATGCAATACTATATGCAATAAACTGAATGAACCAGAGCTACACACAACCACACAGATAACTCTCCCAAGCATAATACTGAACAACAACAACAATAGAACAGTGAAACAGAAGTATTTCTGTGGTACTATTTCATTTATATAAAGTTCAAAATTAGAGAACTCCGAATGTGCATTGCTACAAACTAAGGAGATAACAATTTGAAGAAAAGCAAGGAAGTGATAAATATGAATACTGGGGGAGTAGTTATATTCTGAGGGGGAAGGGGGTTGTGACTGGGAATGAGCAGTTGGCGGGGGAGGAGAGGGTGGGCTTCTGGGGTGCAAACAATGGTCTATTTCTTGATAGTGGCTGCAGTTACACAGGTGTTCATACTTCATTAAGCTGAATATAGTTGACCCCTGGAGAAGTCCTCCCACAGCTGGAAATCTGAGCATTAACTTTTGACTCCCTGAAAGCTCAACCAATGATAGCCTACTGCTGACTAGAAGCCCTACCAATAACAGAAATAGCCCATATAACTCACATTTTGTATGTTTTATATATTACAACTATATTCTTACCATAAAGTAAGCTACAGAAAAGAAAATGTTATTAAGAAAACTATAAGGAGGAGAGAATACATTTACAGGACAATACTGTATTTATTGAAAAAAATCTGCGTATAAGTGGACCCACACAGTTCAAACACATGCTGTTCAAGAGTTAACTGTGTTTCCAATAATTATACCTAAGGGATTTTTGTGGTCAATAACAGTCCCTACCTCCCAGAATGAGGTTAAATGAATTAATACAGGGAAAGCTTTTTGAAATATATTTGGAATATAGAAGCACCAATTACAAATGAGCAAGTGGCGGTGGGAACATAAAATGAGATTTAAAGTGGAATCTGTCAAAAGAAATGGTAATCTTGTATAAAGGAGTTAGAATGGCATTCCAATTGGATATAAGAATAATAAAGCATCCATTTTATATCAATTTAAGTCACTTTCTTTTCTTCTCAAATATAGACCGGGTCCAGTGCTGGGAGCTGGTTATACCAAATCGGGTAAGACACAGCTCTCGCCTTGAACCTAAAGTCTAGCGAATAAGAGAATTCATTTACTCATGTATTCATTTAATAAACACTTGTTGGGTCTGTACTGTGTGCCAGGTTATTAGAGACACGAGTAACTTTTTCAAGGAAGTTGAATATACATGACACCCTTGAAAGACAGACATAAATAAGCATATCAGAATATAAACGCCCTTCGGAAGATTTGTGCGCAGTTCCAGGGCGGGTGGGGAGAACTAGCTATGATTCACCTGTTATGTAAATGGAGTGCCAGAGACTCTGAATTAATTCATTTTATCTCCATGCCACACTTGTACAAGTTAGAGAAGTGACACAGCTAAAATGTACCCTCTCCCGACTCCCTTGCAACACGGGTTCTGAATACAAATTAGGCTCAATTAGATGCATTCATGAGATGTGCAAGGCAGGATTGGGTGGGATCATCTTTGGCAATGATTGGCCCTTTCTGCAGGCATGTCAGTCAAGGCTGTGGAAGGTCTCCCCACAGTAGTGTCCCCTGTACACGTTCCTGTTTCCTGAGTGCCGGCTTCCGGCTCCTTGCTCCTGGGATTAGACTTAGGTGCCCCTTCTCCAACTGCATAGTTGTCGGGAAGCAGTGGAAACAACAGCAGTCTCTTACCACATGGACAGCGCCAGGGGTGTCCTCAGAGGTAGCGTCCCCTCTAGCGGGACAGTCACACTCTGTTTTGCAATGTCCCTGAAGATCCAGACACAATCAGCTCCTTCCAACCATTGTGTTAGGACCTACTTCCCTATGTTTGATCTCTTTCTACTTTGAGTAACTTCTCTTTTTTTGCACCAGGTCAAGAATAGTACAAATGGAAGCATGAGTCTTCATTTACTAAAACTCATTGGAATAAAGAAGTTTACATACTTCTTATTATAACTGGTATGAAGAGAATGTCTATTGTTATAATTACCATGGCCTCTTAGGAAATGCTATCTATACATAGCAGTCAGCTCGGCAGATGCACGACCCAAAGTGAAAACAACTTATGCAAACACATATCTTCCCAAGAATATGTCTCTGTAATATTTAGTATATAGAAATACATCTGTTATTGCAAAGACTACTTTTTCCTTTGTGGAAGCTGAGTAGTGTGACATGTGACTGATGTGTCAAAAATGCTCATGCGATGTATTTTACTTCTTGGAAACACCTGCATTAAAGGGTAAGTTGTCTTAAACAAACAAGTGAAAAATAGGCTGATACAATTTCATACTGATTTTCAAGGATGAGATAGGTCACATAAATAGGACACACACACATGCACATACACCCCACCACTCTTTGTTTGTTTAAGGAATTCTAAGCATTACACTGGAAATTTTCCAGGAAGAAATCTGTTTCTTGAACTCCCATGAGCTGAGAAGAAAGTGAATTGCCATATGCTGATTCACCAACCCATGTCCTTGAAGAAAACGGTCCCCTGAGCATAATAAGAAACCATCAAGGTAGAATTTACACCTAAGCCTTCTAATCAGGGAAAAACATACTTCATCAGTTAACAAGGTACTGGTTGTCTTATGTTCTCCACAGAACCTGCTCGGATGTGGCAAGTTCTTTTCATGTCTATTTTTCCCCTCCTTCCTGTGCCCCTTGGTTGGGATTCAGGAGAGAAAAATAAAACATTGAAAAATAAACACTGTGATATTGTCATTAAAGATGTACACCCTTACACCTTACACTTACCTAACTTTAGCGGAAGGCATTATCAATCCATGCACGCATCAAACAATCAACTCTTATTAACTTAGCATCTACCACATACAAGCACTGTTTCAAAGCTGAGTCACCATGCAGTAGAGCACTCATTTATTGAATTACAGGTAAAATAAAGATTTCATGGAAGTCGCTCAAGATTTGTTGTGATGCTTTTTAAAACTGAAATATGACCCACTTGGGTTTTTACTTAATGCCTGTTTTTAATATCTCCCCAAACTGAATAATAGCAAAGGCAAAGCAAGGTGAGCTCTGACCCCATTTGTCTTCAGGTAAAATTCATTGTACTCGTTATGTTGGAAGGAGACACCAGATGTGCAGACTTCAGTAAGCCCTGAAGGTCTAGAGTTGCGAGTACTCTAGGACTCAGTAGCATGTGATGCTCTAGATTATTATGAACCACACAGAAACAGCCTGAGCTCCCTGACAGTCCATCAGGCTTTTCCCTCTCCCTGGTTAACATATAGAATTATTTATATCTTGTGTTGCTGAATGTGGAGGAAGAACCCAAGACCAAGTGGCTGAGCTCTGGTTTGTGGGCATAGATACAGAAGCCCAGCGTCCTAGCATTGCCTAGAACAAAGATTGAGGGTTGCAACAACAAGCCATTCCTCCTTAGTTTTCCCTTCATCCCCTCTGAGGTACAAGGGCTTTATTACGGTTGTTGGGAGTGGGCTCCAAATAGCAGTGTGTCATAGTTTGAGGGGGGTTTCCTTAACCTATGAGTGGGAGCTAAAACTGTCTACCTTTGTGACAGATTTGGGGTGCTGTTTTGCTTATTCACAGTCATGGTTCTTTGGTTGGCCAAAAATAAAACCTCCAAAATGATGGCATGCCAAATTGGCCTTTGTCTTTTCGTGAGCTCCTTCAAGAACTCTAAGGCAGCGGCAATTATAAGAAGAGTCCTGATCCCCAAAATACATGAACATTTCAACCTGAAGGAGAAGACGAGTTAATAAAGATACCCCCTGATAGAGAACACAGTTCTGGGGCACAGAAGCCCCAAGCTGCAGGCTGAGCCCTTGTTCCTCTGCCCCGAATGTCCCAGCTTCCAGTCCTGTCTCCACCACTGGCTCCGAGGCCACACCCTGAACAGATGATTGCAGCAAAGCAGATCCCAGACAAGTGCTTGACTCAGCGACAGTGCTGGGGTTATGGATTTCATTGTCTTCGTGTGACGTCAAGCCTCTGCATTCACCAGGCAGGAAACTCCCCTTCCCCCATGCAGTCAAGAAGATATTCAGGGAGCCACATGGAGGGAACCTGTCCCTGTCTGTACATCATCCAGTGGCCAGATGGCTGGTAGCTTTCATCAGCACTCATACAGCAGAAAACAGGTGACTTGGAGTTGGGCGTGAGTCTAGGTTCCACTTCTGACACTAGGTCTGTGACCTTGGGAAACTGTAATTGTTTAGTGAACCTCTATGAGGTCATTTTGCCATCACCCCCTTCTTCTGGGCACTTGACCCCCATTCCGGCCCCCTTCCACCCACATGGCTGCACGGATGTCACGTTCTTCCATGATGTCTGTGGGCTGGAGGGTGGAAGAAGGGGGCACTCGGCCCTAGATCAGGACCTAGAGAGTTAAGTTCTAATTCTATCCAGTGGTGGAGGCTATAGAGCTTGGGAGCCATCAGAGGCCACATTTGCCACCATAAAAAGAAACTATCTGTAATAAGAAAGAATGAAAACGATAACCGGAGAAGAGCTGGGAGAAAAGATGGCCTGATATCCCAGCTGTTTTCATGTTGCTCATTGTTGTTCTTAAGGTTTAACCGCATCCCGGCTGCCCCTGCAGTTTGGTTAAGATAATAAATACATGATGTGGGGCAGAATTCTGTCACCTGAAGCCAAGAACTCTGACAAAGTAAAACATGATCTGTTTTGTTTCTGGGGGGATTGAGGATTTTACACATACCTGTCATCTTACATGCTATTAACAAAACACATTGCAATCTATGAGCTATAAACCCTTACTGAGATGATTAGTTTTTTCTTTGGAAAACATTGGAAACTTCAGTAGCCTCTTCCCAAAACTTTTGGGAGCCAAATAATGCTATACGTGCAAAGCCTCTTTGGAAAGTGTAAAAGGAACATACAAATATTAAATGTTAGTACTGCTTCAGATAAAATCTGACCCGGGATTTTACGGCTAATTTCAATAAAAATGGTGGTTTTGAGAGTAACAGTCCCCCTCTGGGCAAACTTAGAAACATCTTTACTGAAAATGTTTTAGCGCTTCCGGATTTGAAATGACTTTTTTATTACCTCCTTCACCCATCTAGAAGTCGTGTCAGGAATGAAGAGGTCAGCGTGTTGATGCTGCTTCCCTGTTCCCGGTATCTTCGTCACCTGCATCCTAGGGCTCATTTTCTGTCTTCTTGTACCCACAACTGGATTTACAGCCTTGCTCTGTGATGTGCCTGATGCCCAGGGCTCCTGCTCCCAGGGCATTTTACACATGATTTTAAATTCCTGGAGTCACTGAGAAAGCAGAATCTGGAGTCAGCCAGACCTGCTGTAAATTTTGCATCATCTCTTCTAAGCTGTGGGTCTGGGGTTTGTTACCCAATTCCTCTGCGTTATTGGAAAGCAACGCATGGATCACAGACACAGTCCCCTTTCCTGCCTCTCTAGAACTCCCAGCTGTGCTTTAGACTTTGGCTGAAGCAACTGCTGAATTTCAGTGTTTGGGTTTAGTTACCGTGGATTCATTTCACCATGCAAGGGACTATTTAATGTCTTTATTTGCAATGGAATCATGGTGGGGTGTTCAACTGTATGGAGTTTGGCCTTGAAAGGTCTGGTTTCAGTGCCCGGGTGAGCCAGGTGTGTCGACCCTAGAAAAGTTGCTTAGCTGCCCAAATCTACATATAAAACAGAGATGATGCTCCTATTAATTTTTATGAGGATCCAAAGCACCATACATAAATTTGTTATTATTCTCTTGAAATACACCATTATTTTGGAGAAAAGAACATGATTCTAGAAGGAGCCATCAGGGAAGCCATGCCTCCAAAAAACTCAATGAACACAAATCACAGCAAAGTCACTGCATTTTCTACTTCAAACAGTGTGAGAAGCCTTTGCTTGGGCAGAAGCAGTTTTGCCTTTAACCCTTTCCACTTGTGTCCTTTTTCAAGGCTGCCAGTCTAAAGTCTTACTAAACCACAACATTTGCATCTCTCTCCTTGGGGAACTAGTGCACAGAAAAATCCATATCAGTTGATATTTATATAATTTTGGAATTCATAATAACTACATGTAATGCTTGGCTGTAGTTTACCTTTGCTCCATGTATGAGGAACAACGTTTTCTTAAAAAATAATGACATAATAAATAATACCTAGTTACTCTTTTAAATATGTAAATGAAGTAACTATTTTTGCATATTTTTCACAGGTAACTTGGAAACATATCTTTAATAATAATAACTGGTACTATGTAAAAAGCAGGCTTCCAAATGCTTTATAGAAATTCATTTACCTAGGGGCGCCTGGGTGGCTCAGTTGGTTAAGCGACTGCCTTCGGCTCAGGTCATGATCCCAGGGTCCTGGGATCGAGTCCCACATCGGGCTCCCTGCTCAGCAGGAAGCCTGCTTCTCCCTCTCCCACTCCCCCTGCTTGTGTTCCCTCTCTCGCTGTCTCTCTCTCTCTGTCAATTAAATAAATAAAATCTTAAAAAAAAAAAGAAATTCATTTACCTAAAAATAATTGACATGATTTCAAAACATTCTTATCATTTAATTGCAAGGGAAATTTCTCTAGGCAAGATAAACAAAAAGAAACCCATATCTAGGCGCATTGCCAAGCTACTAAAAACCAAGATAAGAAAATGTTTTGAAAGCACCCAGAGAAACAACAATATGATCACTGCTGACTTCTGACCTGAAGTAACAGAGACAGAAGGCAGGGGATGACATCCTTCCATGCAGAGAAAAATAATTGTCAACCCAGAATTCTATATCCAACAAAATGCCTCTCAAAAATGAAGGTGGTCACTGCTATGGGGAAGCAAAATGGCACAGACACATTGGAAGACAGTGTGGCAATTTCTTATAAAACTAAACATACTCTTGCTATGTATCCAGCAGTTTCAGTCCTTGGTATCTACCCGAAAGAGTCACAAATGTATGCCCACACAAAAACCTGCACACACATATTTATAGCAGCTTTATTCACAATTATGTCAAACCTTAGAAGCAACTAAGAAGATCTTCAGTAGGTGAATGGTACAACCGTGGTAAATCCAGATGTTGGAATATTATTCAATGATAAAAAAAAACGAGCTAGGAAGCCACAAAAAGACATAGAGGCATCTTGAATGCATATTGCTAAGTGGAAGAAGCCACTCTGAAAAGGCCATATACTATATGTATTATTCAGGGTTCTCTAGAGAAACAGAATCAATAGGAGAGATGATAGATGATAGATAGATGATAGATAGATAGATAGATAGATAGATAGATAGATAGATGATAGATAGATAGATAGATAGATAGATAGATAGATAGATAGATAAAGAGATTTATTAAAAGGAATTATGGCTCACTCAATTACAGAGCCTAACAAGTTCCAAGATCTGCAGTCAGCAAGCTGGAAACCCAGGAGAGATGATAATATAAGTTTCAGTAAGAGCCCAAGTCCAAAGTCAGGAGAAGACCAATGTCCCAGCTGAAAGACAGTGAGACCCTCACGCAGCCTTTTGGTTCCATTCAGACCTGCAACAGACTGGATGAGGCCCACTCACATTAGGGAGAAAAGTCTGCTGTACTCAGTCTCCTGATGTACATGATAATCTCAACCAGAAACACCCTCACGCACATACCCGGAATAACATTTAACCAAATATCTGGGCACCCCATGGCCCAGTCTAATTGGTGCATAAAATTAACCACCATACTGTATGATTCCAACTAGATGACATTCTGGAAAAGGCACAACTATAGAGATTTCAGGGTTGTCATGTGTTCAGGGGGATGGAGAGAAGGATGAACAGGTAGAACACAGGATATTTTTAGGGCAGTGAAACTATTCCGTATGATACTATAATGTTGCACACATGTCGTTACACAATTGTCAAAACCCGCAGAATGCACAACATATACAGTGAACCTAATGGAAACTACAGACTCTAGTTAACAATACTGGATCAATACTGGCTCATCAATGTAACAGCCATATTGAACAACTATAAGATGTTACTAACAGGGGACCCTGAGGCGAGGGAGGAGGGGTCTACGGGCATTCCCTGTACTCTCTGCTCAACTCTTCTGTGAACCTAAAACTCCTCTAAAAAATCAAGTCTATTAATGTCAAAATAAAATGAAGGCAAAACAAAACATTTTAAGACTAAAGAAGGGCCGAAGATTCTCAGGCTGAGTAGAAACGGCACCAAATCTGGAAACTCAAATCTCCTAGAAGGAATGAAGAGTGCTGGAATTCATGAACATGTGGGCAAACGCAAAAGGCTCTATTTTCCCTCTTAATTTCTCTTTGTAAACACCTCTATTGGTCAACATAATATTACCCTGAGGCGCGTTAACGTGAATATGAGAGAAAGATGCAAACTACATCTCAAAAATAGTTAATAATTTATATTGTTTATAATTAAAAAAAACTTTCATCCTAATTAAATGGAATTTATGGGAGAATAAACTAGAAAATATGAACGATGGCTAAAAGAACAGTTAGGTTGTAAAATATCTGCTCTTGACTTGAGTTTGGTTGGTTCAGCCTGGCCTCTTCTGGCAGCCATGCAGTGGACTACTCAGACCTCTGCAAGAGAGAAGCTGTTGATAGGACTGCCCTCAGCCAAGTACCTCTAGCTGCAGTGCCATTGAGATCCACTAGAGCATTCAAGCCTGGGATCTGAAAGCATGCTTTTCTGGTTGGCTGCAGCCAGAGGCAGAGGATGGGGTTGCAGGGAACAAGGTCTTGTGGTCTTGTAGGAGACAGAAAGGACTTTAGATTTTATTGTGGATGATATGCACGGACCAGGTGATCTGACTTACATCTTAACAGGATCTCTCTGGCTGCTCTGTTGTGAATGGAGCATGGATAGGCAGGCATGCTCACCCTCTGGGTCTCTGTCCTGGCAATTGCTTCTGCTGAACGCTCTTCCTCCAGACAACGGCATCTCCAATCCCTATTTTTCTATGGAATTGATTCCAAAGTTGTTCAGATTTCAAATGAAGGTCCACTCCACCCCCTTTGATTTGTTTTTATTTGGGACGCGGCCCTTGGAGTGTTTCCTTACATCTCACAAGCTCAGCAATGTATTAAAAAGTTTCTCCAGGGGCGTCTGGGTGGCTCAGTTGGTTAAACAGCTGCCTTCGGCTCAGGTCATGATCCCAGGGTCCTGGGATCGAGCCCCGCATCGGGCTCCTTGCTCAGCAGAGAGCCTGCTTCTCCCTCTCCCTCTGCCTGCCTCTCTGCCTACTTGTGCTCTCTCTCTGTCAAATAAATAAATAAAATCTTTAAATAAATAAATAAATAAATAAATAAATAAATAAATAAATAAAAAGTTTCTCCACACACACAGACACACATATTCACAACCCCCTGGCTGTTGGGTGGCCAGTGGGTGCTGCTTCAGAACGGGCTGTACTCCTAGAGGCAGAATTGGTTCTTTCCAAATTTAATAACTGAAATAGTCCTAAGTGGCAGAGCCTAAGCCATGAATGATGGAGGCCAAGCAGGAAATTAGAATTGGATATGCAAGCCAAGATGGGGGAATGAGACAGTAACTCAGAGGCATTTACCAGGCAGGATGCAGATTATGACACAGGAGGCTGGAAGCAGAGCTGCTGAGTCAACCCCCAGAAGCAGAATTGTGGAACCCAAAATTACAGACTCTGCACGACCCTGGGGAAGTCCCTTAACCTGTTTTCTGTTTCTTCACCAGATGATGATAATAATCCACCATAGGACATGGCAAGATTAGGTACAATGGTTTCGAGGACTTGTATGATTTATTTATTTTATTTTATTTTTTAACATTTTATTTATTTGACAGAGAGAGAGAGAGCCAGAGAGCACAAGGTGGGGAGGGGATGGCAGAGGGAGAGGGAGAGGGACAAGCAGGCTCCCCACTGAGCAGGGAGCCTAATGTAGGGCTCCATCCCAGAGAAGGCAGACGCTTAACTGACTGAGCCTCGCAGGGGCCCCGAGGACTTGTATGATTTAGCACAGTGACATAGACTGTGATGAATTCCATCTCTTAATGACCTATCACACTTAAAAATGTAACATGGGTTCACTCTTGTTTTAGATGGTAGTACTCAGATTTTGTACTTTAGATGTGATTAATTTCTGCCTTACATACATATATTATACATATAGTTATATGTCAGTTATTATATTGTTAGTGCCTTTGCCTAAAAGCAGATCTTCCTTTATCTAAGAGCAGCTGATAGCTCTTTAAAGGCCGGCAGGGCGCAGGGAAATCTGGGGACCTGAGAGTCTTGCTTCTATTGAGATCAGAGAAGAGGCTCCTGCGCTCTGCCTGCTGCACTCCCCTGCAACTGTCTTCCCTTCATCTTGACGTGTCAGCCTAGAAGCCAAGATGGGATTAAACAAAGTACAGGGACGGGATTAGGGGACATACCTGTGGGAGGGAAACTAGGGAGTCAGGGAAGCCTGGAGAATTGTCCGTATGATCCCAAGTGAAGGAGAGAGGGAGAGAAGGCAGGAAGGTGCCCTAAACTGTCGTCCAGCTGTCTAAGGAAGGCTCAACAGAGCCTTCCAGAAGCAGTGAAGCCAAAGGCAGCCATGACAGGAGCCCCTAGCCTTTGGTCTGTAGCGGTTTCTTGCTCTGAGCTCCGGCTCCCCATGCACTCGGTCATTGGCGGGGAGCAGCCGGTGGGGGCGTGGCTTCCCAGTGACGTCAGAGGGGAGCAGCTGCTCCGCCCACGCAGGGCCAGGTGCGCTGTCTCCCTTAGCCACACCTGAGTTGGGGGATGGGCAGGAAACAAGGAGCCAAACTATCTCAAGATGAGCCTTGAGGCAATCTGGTTGTTAAGACTGGAGCGCTCTGCATACCCGAATTTGTTAGCCGTGTTCTTCCTTATTTTAACTACCAGATTTCATTCCCAAGCTTCAGTGGTGTGTAATTCTAATGCGATAGCTAATCTGTAGAACCTAACAAAATGTTCCACGCTCGAGGAGCTTTTGCTAATTTATTAAGTCTCTGAATCCATTCATTACTTTCACTATCTTGCACCAAGGGCCTCCTGAGTTTGAGGGCAAAGGAGACACTGTAGATCCTATCCTCATAATGGATAGTTATGGACTTTTTTGTAATGTTTACGATTTCTCTGGGGTGTGATTGACTGGGACCCTCTCCCCCAAGATAAATTTCTCTAAAGGTAAGCTTGAAAGATTATAACATTATACATATTTAAGAATAAAAACAATTCCCACACATTTAAAGATTTGATTTTTTTTTTCCCCTCACTGAAAAATCTTGGCAGAGCTGAGAAAAGACTGACCCTTCTGAGCTTTGTCAGCCTCAAGGGCCCTCCCACAGCTTTCCCCTTCTCTGACAGGAATCGGTTTCTCTGGATTTGGATTTCACTTGCTGACAGGTTTGATGTGACTTACGATAATAATTACATCCCTCTTGTCAAGTCCTGTGCTGTCTGATTGAGACTCCGGTCACATTTTGATTAATTTTAGCCTTTATTTATTCTATGTACTCTCTCAGTGGAATTCATTATTTTGGGGGCCCCAAGTGCCAGGATGGAGAGCACAATTGATGGGCACTACCCAGAGTCACAGGGAAGTAGAGTATTGCTTTCCTGGGGCCATTCCTCCAGGGATGTATTTGTCAACAAAGATGGAAATTTCTTCCCTGGATTTATATACAAGCAATCCCTACTAGTACAGAGTGTAATGGGTGCCATAAATCTTGGGAGAACTTTATATATATATATCTCCACCCTGGAACCTTTAATATCCTTATGCCTTCTTGCTCATTAATGGTATCACTCCTAGATGGAAATCTGAGTTATGCCCTCAGATGCCATAGTGTTGGTAGAGTAGGGTTACCAGTTGTTCGAATCTGGTAATCAAGGTCCTGGAAACCCAATTTCGTCTGAAACAAAAAGTGGTTGATTTTTCTTAGATATAGAAATCAAGGTCACCTACACTGAACATTGTGGAACTGAACCTCATTATTCCCAAATCCTGGCAACACTCCCACATGTTGGAAATTTGCTTGGAAGTACAAATGAAGTAAAGAACCCAAGGAAGATTTTCTTCCTCTGAGTAGGTCCTAACATTAGTCATTCTAAGTAGTGAACTTTAATCTTTGACAAATTGCTTATCACCAAGAAGTCTCTGAATATATTCACCTCTGGTTGGAACCACAGTGTGGTCAAACCAATTATTTTAAAGGATATTTCACTGCCTTTACCCTCCATTCTAGATCTTTTAGCTTGCTAGACCTTCCATTTATAATATGTGTGAGGCTCCCTGTCCTAAATGAGGTCTGGACTTGGGGCTTCGATTTTCATTAGAAGCAGGTGGCTTTAGGTCAGACTAATTCACCATTAATCATTACTATACTTTGTATTACCCAGTGGGAATCATATAGGATAACTAACAGTTTTATTGAAACTTTGGCCTTTGCACAGTGGGCAGGAGTTGGTTGAAGGCTTCCTGTATGGGCTCAGTTATGGATGCCTGCCTCTAAATTCTTACAGATGGATGCAAGACCACTAAGACTGGGGAAATTAAAAGTGGGAGGAAAGCACTGGGCCCCTGAACACAAGGAAATACTGCTCCTGAGTGGGCGAAGGTGTCTCTTAGGGAAACACTGACCATCCTCCCTGGGCCTCTTGATTTAGCTCAGAGCTGTCCCTCCTTACCTTCCTTTGGTACAAATCTGTGGAGGCTATGCTGGGAGGTAGTTTTGTCCTGTGCTCTTGAGTGAGAACATTGTCCAGATAACAAACTAACCTGCTCCACATGATTTTTTTTCTTTAAGCCAGCTTCGTGACAAAACACCTTTGTTTCCCAGGACTTGAGTTATTCTCATTCTCTATCTCCTTTGTTGTTTCGTAGTCATTCTTAGCTTTTACGAATTCTTACTTTCAAAAATCATGTTTGATGATTCCCCATTTTAGAGTGATGGAAAGAATTTAGGCTTTGAAAATCATCTGAGTTCCAAAGCCACTGCCACTAACATCAAGGTGCTTTTGGGAGGAAATCCCCTGGTTTGGGGATTCCCTCATGGGTGAAAATTGGAGATCATGAGCCCCCTTTTTAGAATGTTTGTGCAAGTTTGGGGAGATTATGGATATGAAAATTCCAGGTACATTGTTGGCTCTGGGAAAGTGCTAATTTCCCTCACCTTCTTCATCGATATTCTAATATTCACATTGCAGAAACAATCTTTGACCTTGGTATCTATCCAGGAAGCATGTACCAGGCTTGCTGTTTTTGTAAATCGTGTTTGCTAGGAATACAGCCGTCCCCGTCCATTTCCCATGTCGATGGCTGCTTTCACTCTACAAAACAGAGTTGAATAGTTGCAGCCCAGATTATATGGGGTTCACAAGACCTGAAATATTTACCCTTTGGCCCTTTTCAGAAAACGTCTGCAGATCACTGGGTTAGAGCAATGCTAGGGCCAAAAGGAACCTGGCTTAGTAGCCGAGTTATTACCAATATATTTCCCCTGTCTACCTGCGCTTTCTTCAACTTGTCCTTAATATAAGTACACCTCCCTACATCCATATGTTGAGCAATTTTGCTTTTCTTTTCTCTTCTTTACTCAGGAAAATTAGAATTATTTTTAGATGGATATTTATATAGCTACTTCTTGTAAATAAAAATTGTCAAAAGATATTTATAACACAGGTAATATTCAGAATTTATTTCCTCCTCAGAGAGGTAAGTTTTAATAAGTAATCCCAGACAGCCGTTGAAGAAACGTCAGTGGAGGTGGATTTCTGGATGGTGTGGCTGCAGTTGAAGAAGATCCTCTGATGATGGGATATTATAAATTTGTATGAATATTTTTCCTACCAGTGTTGATATTTCATCTCACAGTAAGTTGCTTTTCTACAATTTACCACGAGGAACTGAGTCTGAAGGAAAAGGGGTCTTGGGAGCTGCCAGTCTTTCCTTTGCCCCAATATTAGTTTCCCTACCTGAGTTCCTCCTATGTCCTCTCTATTTAGCATAATTTTTTAAAGATTTATTTATTTATTTGAGAGAGAGAGAGCACACAGGAGGGAAGGGAAGAGGGAGAGAGAGAATCTCAAGCAGACTCCCTGCTGAGCCCAGAGCCCTACATGGGGCTCAATCTCATGACTCTGAAATTATGACCTGAGCCAAAACCAAGAGTTGGAGGATTAACTGACTAAGGCACGAGGCGTGCCCCTGTTTTTAATTTGTTTAAGATGTACAAGGTGATGATTAATGTATGTATACATTATGAGATGATGACCACAGTCAAGTTTATCAGCATATCCACCACCTTGCCTAGTAACCACTTGTATGGGTGTGGTCAGAACACTTGAGATCTACTCCCAGCAGCTTTCAAGTATACAATACAGTATTATTAACTAGAGGCTTACATTAGATCCCCAGAATCAATTCATCTTAGAACTCAAAGGTTGTACCATTCAACCAACATATCTCCCTATTTCCTGCACCTCCAAGTCCTGACAACCTCTGTTGTACTCTCTGGTTCTATGAGTTTGATTTTTTAAAAATTCCACACATGAGTGAGATCCTACAGTACATGTCTTTCTGTGACTGCCTTATTTCACTTAAGCAGAATATCCTCTGTGTTCATCTATATTATCACAAATGGCAGGATTTTCTTCTTTTTTATGGCTAATAAATAGACCATTATATATAATATATATATTTGTGTATATACATTATATATATACATTATAGATATGTGTGTGTGTGTATATATATCACATTTTGTTTATACATTTATCCATCAATAGACACATAGATTGTACACAACAAAGGAAACAAACAACAAAATGAAAAGTCAATCTATGGAATAGCAGAAAACATTTGCAAACTATATATCTGGTAAAGTTTAATATCCAAAACATTAAAGGAATTCATACAACTCAGGAGGAAAAAAAAAATCTGATAAAAATTTGGCAAAGGACTTGAACAGACATTTTCCCAAAGAAGACACACAAATAGCCAACAAGTACACAAAATGGTGCTCAATACCACTAATCATCAGGGAAATGTAAATGAAACCCACAATGAGATATTACCCCACACCTGTTAGGATGTCTATGATCAAAAAGATAAGAGATAACAAATGTTGGCAAGGATATGGAGAGAAGGGAAGCCCTGTGCACTGTTGGTGCAGCCACTATGAAAAACGATATGGAGATTCTTCAAAAAACTTAGAAATAGAACTTATGATCCAGTAATCCCACTTCGGGGTATGTATCCAAAGGAAATGAAATCAGGATCTCAAAGAGATATGTACACTCTCGTGTTCATTGCAGCATCATTCACAACAGCCCAAATCAGTAAGGTATCTCAGAGAACACCTCGTCCAACCTCCCACACATCATCGCGACCCCTTCTCTGTAAATAATCCCAGATTCAGAGCCCATGAACTCCTAAGCCAGTCTGCTCTACAGCAGGGCAAGCCTCATTATTCATTATCACATTTGGAGCAAGCTTTATTGTTTTTATAAGCTCCGTTATTGTGCAGGCTTAGTGTCATTTTGTCCTCACCATGATCTTGTGAGGAAAGCACTGCGGGGGTGACTTTATCCATCTGGTAAGTGTTGATTGCAGGAACCCTGAACTATCGACCCCAAAACCAGCACCCTGGGCCTCACCCTGCTCTCATTCTAGACTACATTCGCCGCCTTCTGTGTTCTAGACTACATTCCCTGCCTTCTCCCTTCTTACTTTGGATGAACTGTGTTCTGCTCCAAGCCGACCCTTCCATCTGGGCATTAGATCCCCTTCTCCCTCACTCACTCAAGGACATCATTCCAGCTAATCACTCCTTTCTATCCTGCTTTACCAATTTTTTATCCCTCTTTACTGGAGTATGGAATACAAATATGCTACTCTGTATGTAATCTTTAAAAAATTCCTCAGTAGGCCCCATATCACGCTCCAGCTACTTTGTCACTTGCTTGCTGTCTTCTCCTCAAGACTTCAACAATTGTTGACACTCACTGCCCCTGATAGGGCACCTGGGTGGCTCAGTCTGTTGAGCGTCCAACTCTTGATTTTGGCTCAGGTCTTGATCTCAGGGTCATGAGATTGAGCCCCACATCAGGATCCTCACTCAGCGTGGAATCTGCTTGTCCCTCTCCCTCTGCTCCTCCTTCGCTCACATTCACATGCGCTCTCTCTCTCAAATAAATAAGTAAATAATCTTTTTTTTTAAGTGCAAGTATAATGCACATAAAGGCAATGTTTCCAGTCAATATACAGGTAAATACATTTTCCGTCAAATGTATTTACCTATATAGAACAAACAAGATATGGAATATTTCCATCGCTCCCCAGAATTCTCTTGTTCTCCTTCCAGTTACTCTTTCCTGCCCTAGAGGTATCTACAATTCCAGGTACATTGTTGGCTCTGGGAAAGTGCTAATTTCCCTCACCTTCTTCATCGATATTCTAATATTCACATTGCAGAAACAATCTTTGACCTTGGTATCTATCCAGGAAGCATGTACCAGGCTTGCTGTTTTTGTAAATCGTGTTTGCTAGGAATACAGCCGTCCCCTTACTTTCTTTTACCATCCATTCCTTCCATCTATTATTGAATTTCATATGTAAGAAATGACATGTTATGAACTCTTTCGTGTCTGTCTCCTTCACTCAAAATGGTGTGTTTGAGATTCATCCACACTGTTGCATGAATCAGTAATATACAACTTTTTTTTGCTGAGTATTATTTCACAAAATTTTTATCCCTGCTCCTGCTGATGGACATATGAATTTCTTCCCTGTTTTTCACCATTGTGAATAAAACTTTTGTGAAAATTTGTGTACACATCTTTTTGTGGACATATGTTTTCATTTATCTTGGAGACATATACCTCATAGTGCAACTACCTGATCACAGACTAGGAGCACGTTTGATTCTATCAGAAACTGTCAAACCATTATCCAAAGTGGTTGTAACATTTTATATGCCCACCAGAAATGCATACATTACAAGTTTATTTTTAAAAATAAATTCAGTATTGTATAGGCACATAATGATAAATAATTGTCCTTTTAGTCTGCGTTTCCCTGATGCCTAATGATATTAAACATCTTTTATGTGCCTCTGGGCCATTTATATGTCTTCTTTTGTGAAGTATCTGTTAAAACCTTTGCTGATTTTTTAAAAATTCAGTTTGTCTTATTATTGAATTATATTAGTTTTCCAGTGCTGCATAACAAATTACCATAAATTACTTAGTTACTTTACAAATCATCATTATTTGTTACTTCTTTAGTGGCTTAAAGAGCATACAGTTATTATTTCTCAGTTTCTGTGCATCCAGGGCCTGGGCATGGCTTGGCTGGGTTTCCTGCCAGGGTCTCACAAGGCTGCAGTCAAGGTGATGCCAGGGGCTGGTTTCTCATTGGGAACATGGTGTCCTCTTCCAAGTTCAGTCAGGCTGTTGGCAGATTTCAGTTCTTTGTGGTTGTAGGACTGAGTCTCTCCACTCCTAGAGGCTCCTCTCTCTACAACCCATTCACAGCATGACAGCTTGTTTCTTCAAAGCCATGGTCTCCCCTGCTTTGAGTCTCTTTTGAGAAGTTCACCGCATAGGATATTCTCCCTGATTATTGGGATGGCTGGGTGGCTCAGTCAGTTGAGCATCCAACTTTGGTTTCAGCTCTGGTCATGATCTCAGGCTCTTTGAGATGGAGCCCCACCTCAGGCTCCATGCTCAGCAGGGAGTCTGCTGGAGATTCACTCTCTCTGCCTCTCCGCTCACTTGCATGCGGGGTGCACTCTCTCTCTCAAAATACATAAATCTTTTTAAAAAGTCGACTGATTATTGGTTGTAATTACATCTCCAAAATCTTTTACCTTTGCCATGTCCCGTAACCTAATTACAGCAGTAGTATCCATGGTATTCACAGAGCCTGCCCACATACAAGTGGAGAGGATTATGGTTGGCATATGCACCAGGGAATGGGAATCACAGGGACCATATTATAATTACACCAAATAAGAGTTTCTAAAAAAATAGACACGAGATACAAGTCTTTGGTCAGATATAATTATTGAAATTATGTTTTCTCAAACTGTGGTTTCAGTATTGTCTTAATGTTGGCTTTTGATGAGCAAAGGTTTTTAATTTTAATAAAGAGTAATTCATCAGAATTCTTCTTTTATGGTTAGTGATTTTTATCCTTTGTCTAAGAAATACCTGTCTTCCCATGTGCTGTGAATATAATCTCCTGTTTTTTTTGAGAAGCTATATAGTTTTAGTTTTCATATTTGTATTCAGGTCTATAATTCTTCTTAGGTTCTTTGTGTGTGTGTAAAATGTGAGGTAGGGTCTTTTTATGTCCTCCACTCCATATAGATATCCAATCATTCCAGTACAATTTATTAAGAAGATGATTTTTATTTTTCCACGGAATTGCTTTGACGCCTTTGCCAAAACTCAGTCTTGGGAGCCTTTATTTTATTCCACTGACCTGTGTGTCAATTCCAATGTCAATGGCACATTCTCTTGATTAGGGTAACATCAGTGTAAATCTTGAAATTAGACTGTGTAAATCAACAAAGTTCAACCCTTGAAGGATTGTTTTGACAGTATTCCACCCTGCTCCAAGTTTTCTCAGGAGCATCAGAGGGGGTCTATGGAGAGGAGACTGTGCATAGTGCAGACTTTCTTGTGTCTGTGGCTCCCAAGTGTTCTATGGTCTCACAAGCCTGCACTTGACCCTCGTCCTTTATTACAAATGTTCTTGCCGACTTGTATGGTGCCCACTGTCTTTTCCTCCTATACAGACGCTGCGCTGGCTCCCTTCTTGTCTTCAAGAAGACAGGGGACATTCTTTTCTTCTATTTCAGACTATCTGACTTCCCTGTGTCCACAGCTCTGGAGAGTTCAATGAAAATTAAGATCACGTAGTAGTTTATCCAGCTCTTGTTAGAGTGGGAGCAATGCACACATGGTCTGTAGTGATGACTTCTCTTTCATTCCTATATTAATTATTCCTGATATGGTAACCTTGATATTCATGTTTTCTACTGTTTCTTGATACGTCCTGCAGAGGTTTCTCAGTTGTGTTAATTTTTTCAAAGAAACAAAGTTCAGTGTTGTTGATTTTCCTCCGTTGCTTGTATGTTCTTTGTTTTACTGATTTCTACTCTTTATCGTTTCTTTCCTTGTACTTACATCAAGTGAAATTTATTTTTTCTTTTTAGCTTCTTAGCATGAAAGTTTAGATCATAGAATTTGAATCTTTTTCCTTCCCTGGTATAAACATTTATGGTTATAGTTTTCTAAAGACTGCTTTTTTTTTTAAATATTTTATTTATTTATTTGAGAGAGAGAGATAAAGAGAGAGAGAGCGCACGCACATGAGAGGGGGGAGGGTCAGAGGGAGAAGCAGACTCCCCGCCGAGCAGGGAGCCCGATGCGGGACTCGATCCCGAGACTCCAGGATCATGACCCGAGCCGAAGGCAGTCACTCAATCAACTGAGCCACCCAGGCGCCCCTCTAAAGACTGCTTTAGCTTAAACTCAACAAAACTTAATGTTTGGTTTTTATTATCATTCATTTATAAATAGTTTCTATGTTCCCTTATTATTTCTTCTTTGACTCATAGTTTATTTTTATTTATTTTTAAGATTTTATTTATTTATTTGACGGAAAGAGAGAGAGCATAAGCTAGGGGAGCAAGCAGCAGGGAGAGGGAGAAACAGGCTCCCACGGAGCAGAGAGCCTGATGTAGGGGCTTGATCCCAGGACCCTGGGATCATGACCTGAGCCGAAGGCAGACGCTTAACTGACTAAGCCACCTAGGTGCCCCTCATAAATAGTTTAGAAGTGTGTTCTTATTTTCCAAATATTTAGAGACTTTCCAGATATATTTTTGTTACTGATTTCTAACTTAATTTTCTTTTAGTTCAAGAACATATTTTGAAATGGGGCACCTGGGTGGCTGACTCTTGGTTTCAGCTCAGGTCATGATCTCAGGGTCCTGGGATTAAGTCCTGCATTGGGCTCCCTGCTCAGCAGAGAGTCGGCTTGAGCATTCTCTCTCTCCCTCTTCCTGTGTCCCTTTCCCTGCTCATGCGCTTTCTCTCTCCCTCAATAAATAAATAGTTCTTGAAAAAAAGAACATACTTTGAAAGTTGTCAGTCACTTGAAATTTATTAAGACTTGCTTTTATGACCCAGAATATGGTCTCTACTGGTAAATGGTCCATGTGCACTTGAAAATAATATGTATTCTGCAGTTGTTTGGTATGTTATATTTATGTCAATGAGTTACATTTATTGATGGTAGTGTTCAAATCTGCTGTGTCTTTACTGGTGTTTTTGCCACATTTTGCTCTGCCCTCCTCCTCTCCTACTTCCCTTTCCTTTTGCTCTCCCTCCCGCATGTCCCCATGTTCCTTTTTTTGCCTACTTGTTTTGAAAGATGAATGTTAAAGTCACAAACTATCGGGCGCCTGGGTGGCTCAGTTGGTTAAGCGACTGCCTTCGGCTCAGGTCATGATCCCGGAGTCCCAGGATCGAGTCCCGCATCGGGCTCCCTGCTCAGCAGGGAGTCTGCTTCTCCCTCTGACCCTATTCCCTTTCATGCTCTCTATCTCATTCTCTCTCTCTCAAATAAAATAAAATCTTTTAAAAAAAAAAGTCGCCAGCTATCATGGTGGCTTTGTCTATTTTCAGTTATGCCAGTCTTTGCTTCTTGTATCTGAAGCTCTGTTCTTAGCGACATAAACATTTAGAATTGTGATATTATCCTGATAAATTGACCTTTTTATCATTGTGAAATCTTTCTTTGCCTCTGATAACTTTGCCTGCCTTGTACTAATATTATCACATCAGCTTTCTTATGATTAGAGATTACAGGTAGGTCTTTCACATCCTTCTATTTTTACCTGCCTGTGCTTTCACATTTAAAGTACATCTTCTGTAAATAGCATCTAGTTGTTCTTACTTTTGGTAAATCCATTCTGACATTCTGCCTTTTAATTGTATTATTTAGTTCATCCACATTTAATGTTCTATTGTTGTGGTGAGGCTTAACTCTACCACTCACTCCTTGTTTGTATGTTTGTTTTAATCGTGTTTATTTCCAAGAGAATGCAATCCCTTTCTTTCATCTGACAGCTAAATTGAGGCAGCAGTCACTCAAATTCCTCCTAGAGTTCCTTTCGGCTGTGGATGTGCCTCTGGTTTAGTTCGATGGAAGCCATCTGTGTTAGCTCAATCTCCACCCTCCCACATGCTACCAGTGCATTTTTAATGCTGTCAATATGTGAGCTGGGAGAGGACTGGACAAGAGTTTCAGATAGTTTCTGCTCACCTTTGGATTCAACCCCAGCAAGACCCCCTGGACAAAGCAACAGGAGTATGCCCTGTGCCATGTGACTCCTCTCTGCTCTGTAGGACCTCTCCCAGCACGCTTTCTCCCCAAGATTCAGGAGGCACAGATGGGCCAGGGGTTGTCAGTCTAAGCAACTGTTTTGCTTGTAAGTTTATTTTGTTTTGCTTTGCATCTGTGACACATGTACAGATCCCAGTGTGCCCCACCAGCCTACTCTGTAGTTTAAGGCCTGCCTGACTTCTTCTTCCCTCTGATAAGTTTCGCCCCTTATGGCAGACAGGCGCTCCTGTTTGCCCAGACCAGGTATGGAGGCTGCCATGGCCTTCTGGCCTTTGAATACCTGTTTCTCTTGGGAAGTCAGGTCCTCAGGGCCCTCTTGCCTCAGTAGGTTTTTGCTTGTCCCATGTGAAAATAGGACTCTTATTTTCCCTCAGGTTTTTCTTGATATCAGGGAACGAAGGTCTTTCATGTCTTCTGCATTGGAACTGGGACCTCCCTCATGCTTTTTGTCGTTCTTGAAAACATTCCAATTAGGCTTCATTTCATTTTGAATACTCAGCTGAAACATCTTTTGTCAAGATCAACAATGACCTCCATTTTGCAAAACCCAGGGGTCAATTTTTAGTCCACATATTATTTTATTTGTTTGACAATATGACACTGTTGATCACATAGCTCTTCAAACACTTTGCTTGGCTCCTGGAACATGACTGTCTGTTGATTCTCCTCTTGTCTCCATGACTACTTTTTGTGTGTGCACATTTCTCCCAACCCTCCCTGCTTCTAATTAGTGGAGTGCCCCAACATCACACCTCTCTGTTCTATTCATGTCCCCTCCCTCAGTGATATCATCCAGCCTCATGGTTGTAAATGGCACTTTTATACTGAGGGCTCCTTGATTTGTATCTAGAGCCCAAAATTGTCCCTGAACTCCAGACTTCTATATCCAACAACCTAAATAATATTATTCTCTGATATAGAATTTGCATCTCAAATAGCATATTCAAAATAAAATTTCTACTTATTCCTCCAAAATCCACTTTTTCCGCATTCTCTCCCTAAAAGTTGCTCAGGTCAAAAATCCTCTAATTCATTTTGACTCTACTCTTTCTCTAATAACTGACATACAATCCATAGGCAAATCCTGTCTATTTACCTTCAAATTATACCCAGAATTCAAACACCAACTTCATTGGTATCACCTAGTTCAAGCCTCCCCCACCAGGGTGGTACATTTGTTATAAGTGATGAACTTGCACTAATAAATACATCATTATCACCATATTTTATTTGGGAGGGGGGCAGGTAAGATACCTACTTTATTCACTAAAACCTTTAGCATATTAATCATGCCTGTTTTAAATCACTGGTCTGAGAATTCCTGCCCATTCTGGTTCAGGTGCTTGCTCTGTCTCTTCAAATTGTGTTGTTTTGCCTTGTCTTGTAATTTTTCCTTGATCACTGAACATGATTACTAGGTAGAAAGAACTGCTGTAAATAGACTTTAGTAATATGGTGATGACCTGTGAGGAGCAGGGAAGTAATCTATAGTCCTATGATTAGGTCTCAGTCTTTTAGTGACCTTTTGCCTCTGGATTATAAACTTCACAATGTTTATCCATTTTTTTCTCTCCATGTAGGTGGGACAAGATGGCTAGAGTGGGACTGAGTTAAGTACTGCCCTTCACCTCAGGTAGGTTCTGATAACATCCCAGCAGTTTAGACTCCAGTTAATTAATTTGCCCCATGGGCAGGGTTTGTGAAAAAGAACAGAGGGCTCTGACATACTTCAAAGTGGTTCTTTCCCCACCCCCCTCAACCTCTCAGAAGAAAAAGGAAACTTTTCCATGATATTTACTGTGGGAACCTAGCTCCTGGAGGGAAATCTCACAATGCTGTAGGGGCCTCCCTATGACTGGGTCCCCCTAAAGTTTTTAACTCTCAGACTTGCTTCCAGCAATTGGTCAATTACGGTTCAGACTCCCCGCCCCCACCCCCAGGCACTGGTTCCTGAAGCAATTCCTCTCTTGCATCTCTGCTCCAGGAAGCCATGACTATATTCGCCTGTCTCTCCAATCTTGGGCACAGTGGTTTGCCCTGTATCCTTCTTCTCTTAAGGATCCAAGAAGAATTGTTGATTTTTCAATCTATTTAGCTTTTTACTTGTTGTTAGGACAGAGTGGTGCCTTCCAAGCTCCTTACATGTGGAACTGGAAACTCCTTCAAGTCTTTGATTAAATACCATTTTACTAGACCAGCCTTTCCTGACTAATCTATGTAAATAATAACACTTCCTACAATCCCCACTCACTCTGCCTTTCCCCTTCCTCCTTTACTGTTCTCCTAACCCTGATCTCTTTGTGATATAGGATAATCTTACTTAATCCTTTGTTTATTGTCTTTCTTTCCCTCCTGGGAAGTATGCTCAGTTATGGCAAGAATTTTGTCTGCTCTGTTCACCACTGTATCACCAGTGTCTAGAACATACTGACATAGAGCAGGGGCTCAAAAAACATTTACTTCATGAATGCATGTGCTGGAGTCCCACTAGGATGTCTTCACTATTGCTATTATATTGTGACTTGGTCTCTCATTTATCCACTCTAAGTGCTAAAAAACTTTGGGATGCAATGGCATCACATTTCTCCATATTGTTCTCATTGACCTTACTTTGCATGAAGCTGGTGATTAAGATCTGAGGCAGAGACATGACTCATACCAAACATGGCTAGGTAGATCTGCTCTTTGGCCTCCCTGCCACGTTGCCCCTAACTTTAGTGCCTCTCTAATCTAGTCTTTTGCATTAGAGCTCACTTGCTTGGCCCCTTTCAGTCCTTCACGCCTCTGTCTCAAGCCAGATAGGCCCCAGGAGGAGCACAAAACCTTCTCAACAGACGCTGTGCCATCAATAGAGTAATAGCCACACGCTGTTCTGGTATCTGTGCAAGTTCTATTGTAAAAATGTCCCTTCAAGTAATGCATAGCTAGGAACACGTATCAGAAATTAAAATAGAATGAAACTATTCCCTTGTTCTATAAAGTACTATAAAGATAAAAATAAATCTTATGAAATCTCATGAAATATGTACAATAAAAGTTTCCAATATACAAACACCGTTACTGGCTCCCTTTCTACTTTCTCCAGAGTGAAGCAGGAGGCCACTAAGCTGGCAGTGGGAGACTTGGTCCTATTTCTGATTATGTCATTGATTAGCTATGTGACCTTAGATATGTCACTGCTACTCTCTCAGTGGCTCACTCAAAATCCCTGGATTCATGCTAACTCTTTTATTTCCCAAATAATTTACATACAATCCACTAGCAAATCCTGTGTGTCTACCTTCAAATTATACCCAGGGTTGAAACACCAACTTCACTGGCATCACCCTGGTTCAAACCATTGTCCTCTCTACCCTAGGCTTTTGTTTTCTCTTTGCCAAGCTTAGATAACTCCTGATGTCACATCCAGCTCTAGGATTGATATGGATTTCTCTCTAGGAGTCTATGGATTTTGTGGATCTAAGGTTCCAGAGTTTTGACTCATTATCCTAAATAGTAGAATGTACCTTTTTTTTTTTTGCTACCAAAGTAAAAAATGGGCATGTGGACAACTTCTATACTAACAAGCAAGGGAGGAATTTGTACTTGAAATATGTTTTGGACATTCAGACCCAGGAGCCAGGATGGATGGAAATTGGTGAGGCTTTCTGCTTTACTTCTATATTGGCTGCTGCTTTTACACGGCTGACACCAAATGTGCGGGCGTTTTCTACAGCCTCAGCCACTTTTGCAGCTCTCTGGACACCAATGAGGCATCCTACAAGTCACTTTACTATGACACTAACTAACCAGAGTTAGCTCCAACTTCCACAGGTGTAAGCACTCCATCCCACAAGATTGCTCTCACTTCAGACGCTAGTTACAAGTTATGGGTGCCCAGACCACCCCTGGTTCTGTCCAATTCGGCCACAAAGTCAAGGGTTCCCACAATCCCACCCTTTCAGCTTTGACAATTTGCTAGAATGGCTCACAGAGCTCAGGAAAGCAATTTACTTATGGTTCGTGATTTATTGTAAAGACTACAACTCGGTAACAGAGGAGTGGGAGAGATGGATAAGCCAAGGTATGGTGAGGAAGAGGAGGCAAAGAGCTTCCATGCCCTCTCTGGGTGCTCCATCCTTTCGGCATGGGGATGCATTCACCAACCCTGAAGTTCTCTGAACATGGGGCTTTTTATAGCGTTTCCATTACATAGGCAGGATGGATTAAACCACTGGCCATTAGTGATTAACTCCAGCTTTATCCCCTCTCTCCTCCCTGGAGGCTGGGTATGGGGCTGATCCTATCTTGCTCTTTCTGGGGACCAACACAGTCCTGAGCTTTGTAGGAGCCCACAAACACCAGTCATCTCATTATCATAGAAAAGGAAGTTTTTTTACTCCAGGAGATTTAAATTAGGAGTTGTGTGCCAAGAACAAGGGAAAAACCCCAGGATCCAAAACAAAAAAGCAAATATTTACTTTTTGTTACATCGCACCACCAAATCCACAGCTTCTCTTTCCCTGATACGGAGACTTCCTAGCTAGGCTCTTCAATTCAATCTGTTCTTTCAGACTTCACTGTCTGTGACAAAGTGGAGCCAAATTAAAATTTTAAAAGAATAATCACATTTAATGTCATGTTTTTATAAGAAGCATGATTTTATTGATACAATATTGAGCCAAGAATTGGTAAAAGTGAGTTTCTCATAATCATAGGCAAAACACAAACTCTTATTCTAATACATAGGTCAGATCTTGTGCCCTCAAAGCGGGCTGTAAAAGGTCTCAGAGTGATATTTATTTGAGAGGTTAGCTGGCTTTATTGCTTACAGCTATTTTGGTTGAATGTCAATCAGAATAAATTAATTTATGCAATGCTAGCAAACTACCTCCAAAGCATAGTGTCTTATAACAACAAAAGTTTATTTCTTGTTCACATTGCAAATTCCTTGAGTCAGATATTATCTCTACTCCTTGTCCTCTCATGTGGGAATCCAGACAGATCAATGACAGTTGCAAGTGCTGACAGTCTCCACGGTGGAGGGAAAGAGCTCTGGATGGCCTTGGGCTCTGTCCTGGATTAAGATGCTCTGTCCTGGAACCACAGCACACAATTGATTGTCCAAAACTAGTCACAGGGCCCCCCTCAACTAAGTGGGCAAGGGAGGGCAGGGGGGGAGTGTAGACAAGACGTGCAATCCTATCATATGTCCAGAAGGTAGAGAGCTGAAATATTTGATGAAGAGCATTAAGAAGTACCATGTGTTGAGGTGCCTGGGTGGCTCAGTCGTTAAGTGTCTGCCTTGGGCTCAGGTCATGGTCCCAGGGTCCTGGGATCGAGCCCCGCATCGGGCTCCCTCCTCCGCGGGAAGCCTGCTTCTCCCTCTCTCACTCCCCACTGCTTGTGTTCCCTCTCTCGCTGTGTCTCTCTCTGTCAAATAAATAAAATAAAATCTTTAAAAAAAAAAGTGCCATGTGTTGCAAGTACAGAAGCATAATTGCTTTTTATTGAGGTATAATTGACATAGCACATTATATTAGCTTCAGGTGTACAACACAATGATTCAATATTTGCATACATTGCAAAATAATCATCACAATGAGTCTAGTTAACATACATAGGTACAATTCTTTTTCCTATGGTGAGAACTTTTAAGATCTACTCTCTTAGCAACTTTTCAAAAATGGAATACAGTATTATTAACTATAGTCACCATGCTGTATGTTATATCCCCAAGACTTATTTATCTTATAACTAGAACTTTGTATGTTTTGACCCCTTCATGGCAAACACCAATCTGTTCTCTTATCTATGAGTTTGGATCTGGGTTTCTTGGTTTTGGATTTGTGGTGGTTTTTCTCTTTTTTTTAGATTCTACATATAAGTGAGATCATATGGTATTTGTCTTACTCTGTCTGACTTATTTCACTTAGCATAATGCCTTCAAGGTTCATCTATGTTGTCACAAATGGCAAAATCTCATTCGTTTATATGGCTGAAAAATATCCCAGTGTGTGTGTGTGTGTGTGTGTGTGTGACATTTTCTTTAACCAGTCATCCATTGGTAGACACTTCAGTTATTTCCGTGTCTTGGACATTGTAAGTAATGCTGCAATAAACATAACATGTATATATCTCTTCGAGTCAATGTTTTATTTTCTTCAGATAAATACCCAGAAATGGAATTGCTAGAATATATGGTAGTTCTATTTTTAATTTTTTAAAGGAACTTACATACTGTTTTCCACAGCAACTGGACTAATTTCCATTCCCAAAAATAGTGCACAAGGATTTCTTTTCCTCCACATCTTTGCCAACACTTGTTATTCCTGTTATTTGACAATAGCCTTTCTAGTAAATGTGAGGTAATATTTCACTGCAATTTTGATGTACACTTTTCTGATGATTAGTAATGTTGGGTTCTTTTTGTGAAATGTCTTTTCAGATTCTTTCCCATTTGTTTAATTGGATTGTTTGGGGATTGTTTTGCTGTTGATTTGTGAGTCCTTCATATATTTTGGATATTAAACCCTTATCAGATACATGATTTGCAAATATTTTCTTCCAGTCTGTAGGTTGC
Organism: Eumetopias jubatus; assembly: GCF_037043125.1. Classification (NCBI taxonomy): domain Eukaryota; kingdom Metazoa; phylum Chordata; class Mammalia; order Carnivora; family Otariidae; genus Eumetopias; species Eumetopias jubatus. Next base: position 61,906,065 of record NW_028274818.1, on the reverse strand, counting down.
CTTTTCATTTTGTTCTTTCCGTCACTGTGCAGAGCTTTTTAGTTTAATGTAGCCTTACTTGTTTATTTTTACTTTTGTTGCCTTTGCTAATGGTGTCAGTCCAAAAAAATCATCACCAAGACTGATGTCAAGCACTTACCCCTATGTTTTCTTCTAAAAACTATGGTTTCAGGTTCTACAGTCAAGTCTTTAATCTACTTTGAGTTAATGTTTCTATATGGTGTAAGACAGTGGTCCAGTTTCATTCTTTTTTGTTTGGGTATGTATATGTACGTCCAGTTTTTCCAGCACCATTTATTGAAGAGATTATCATTTCCCTGTTGTATCTGCTTGGTTCCTTTGTCATAAATAGAGCATACATGCATGGGCTTATTTCTGGGCTATCAATTCTGTCCCACTGATCTATATGTCTGATCTTATGGCAATATCATACTGCTTTGATTACTATAGCTGTTTGATACAGTTTGAAATGAGGGAGCATGATGCTTCCAGCTTTCTTCTTCTTTCTCAAGATTGCTTTGGCTATTTGGGGTCTTTTATGTATCCACACAAATTTTAGTATTGATTGTTCTATTTCTGTAAAAACTGCCACTTGGATTTTGATAAGGATTGCATTGAATCTGTATATTTCTTTGGGTAATAAGGACATTTTAACAATCTGAATTTTTCTAATCCACGAGCCTGGTATATCTTTCCATTTGTTTCCCTCTTCAATGTCTTTCATCAATGTATTATAGTTTTCAGTGTAAAAGCCTTTCAGTTCCTTGGAAAAAACATTTTTTAAAGGACCTAAAAAAGTGAAAATGACTGGACCTCAGGAACCACTAGAACCAGAGAATAAAACAGCACTCTCTTCATCTCCTTCTCCCCTCTGTTTTGTGCATCACTTTCATTCTTGTCTTCCCCATATTCTGGTTCTTCTAATTCTCTGAGACACATGAGGAAGATGGCCTGTATCAGATCCCTAATTGTATATCTTATCATTCAGACACTCTGTTTAAACTGGCTTATTTCTTTCAGTTCCTGATGAAGGACCCTGATTGGTCATGCCTGGGTCAAATGCTCACAAATGGTCTAAACAATTCTTCCACGTGTCAGGGTCATCGTGAAGAAAAGCAACAACTACTGCAGTTGCCCCTTGAATGTGGGCAGAAACCATTCTTAGAGGAGAGGCTATTTGGCAGATAATAAATACATAAAAAAATAAAAATTTGTTATATGTCTCTGTATGCACAAGACAATGTGAAGAATAGTCCTTGAGGTTTCCCTGTGAGCCTAAGGCATAAATGTAAGAGGGGGAAAGACGTTTAAAAAAATACCCCAATACTTGAATGCTACTTCTTGTTCAATTCTTCACAATCTCTGAGGCTGGAGATTTCACTCCTTACTACAAAGAAGCTTGAATGAAACCTGCTCTAATATATAGAACCTTATATCTATGTATGAATTTTGTAAGATCAAGGACCATAACTGTAACTCCAAGTCCTACCATATCCCTAAAAGATAAACTATAAACTTAAGGAAAAAAAGTCTGGAGCAAAAAGATCATATCATTTTGAGTAAAGATCATCAGGATGAAACAACAATTTTAAGTTTAATTTACTAATAATATCAAAAATGTATGCAGTGAAATGTGCACAAAACTACAGGAAGATCAGTGAAAACCCACTATCATGATGGATTTTTTGTTAAAGTAAGCAGATCAAAAATCAGTAAAGATATGGAATATTCAAACAACACATTAAGAAAATGGAACATACATATATAGATACTGTACCGCAAAATTGCTGAATATGTATTCTTTCTAAACACACATAGAATATTTACAAATATTAGCCATATATTGGACCTCAAGTTTAATGTTTCAACAAATTTCAAAAACCTAATATAAATCTTTCCCAATATCTCATTAAAATGAAATCAAATCAGAAATCAGTTGCAAAAATAAAATTCTATTTTGACAATTAAAAAGTGTATCTATAAATAACACATTGGTAAAAGAACAAATCAATGCAAATAAAACCATATTTAAAAGTGAACAAGAATGTGGGTGCCTGGGTGGCTCAGTTGGCTAAGGGTTGGGCTTTTGATATCTGCTCGGGTCATCATCTCAAGGTTGTGGGATGGAGCTAGGGTTGGACTCTGTTCCTCTCCCTCCCTGCCCACCCTTCCCCTTGCTTTCTCTGTCTCACTCTAAAAATGAATAAATAAAATCTTTTTTTTTAATGAACGATAATGAAAATACTGTTATCAATTTGTGTAGGATGTAGAAAAGCAGTATAAAAAAATCCATAGCTTTAAGTGCTTATAACACAAAGGAAGGAAGGATAAAAAGTAATGACATGAGCATTTGACTCAAAGCAGGAACAATAGCAAAATAAATCAAAATTAAAAAGAAAATAAGGATAAATGAAGAAAATAATAGAGAATAAAATTAAAATTAGCGAACAAAACAAAGTTAAAAGTTGATTCTTAAAACAGCCTATGATGACTCTAGTCAAGAATAAAAGAGGATCAGGCGCCTGGATGGCTCAGTTGGTTAAGCGACTACCTTCGGCTCAGTTCATGATCCTAGAGTCCTGGGACTGAGTCCCGCATCGGGCTCCCTGCTCAGCGGGGAGTCTGCTTCTCCCTCTGACCCTCTTCCCTCTCGTGCTCTCTATCTCTCATTCTCTCTCTCTCAAATAAATAAAAATAAAATCTTTAAAAAAAAAAGAATAAAAGAGGATCTGGGACACCTGGGTGACTCAATTGGTTAAGTGTCTGCCTTCAGCTCAGGTCATGATCTCAGAATCTTGGGATTGCACCCCGCATCCTGTATCAGGCTCCCTGCTTGGCAGTGAGTCAGCTTCTCCCTCTCCTTCTGCCCCTCCCTCTACTCATGCTCTCTCTCTCAAATAAATAAATAAAAATATCTAAAATAAAAAGAATAAGAGAAGATCCACAAGTTAACTGTATTTGGAGTGAAAGGTGATACATAACTATAGAAGTTGCAGACATTAAAAAGGTGGAAGATAACTGTGAACAATTGTATGCCAGTATATTTAAATGAAATGGGTAGACCTTAGAAAAATATAAAACTGACACAAAAAGAAATAGAAACCTTATAAATGCTACAATCTTTAAAGAAATAGAATTAATAGTCAAAAACTGCCCCCCCAAATATCAATCACTATATGGCCTTACCATTGAGGTCCATAATTAAAAATAGGATAATTCTAATCTTGTACAAACTCTTCCAGAGAACATTCCAGAAAAAGAGGAAACCATTCCCCAACTCATTTAATAAAGCTGGACTAATCTCAATCCCAAAACCAAACCTGACCAAACGTGGAAAAGATAAATTACAGACCAGATGAAAAAAAATCATAATAAATTAGCGTATGAAATCCAGCAGTGTATAAAATATATAATGTAATGACATTTGATTTGTAAGAATGTAAAATTTATTAATAATAATTAATTAATTAACCTAGATCACCACATTATCTAAGCAAAGGAAAAAATGAATCTCAATAAATGCAGAAAGATTGCTAGAGATTATTCAACATCTTCTTATGAGTTAAAAATACTCTGTAAAATTATGAACGAGAGGGAAATTCCTTAATGTGATAAAGGGTACATAAAATAAACACAGAGAAAGCATTACATTTAATGGTGAAGTATTGATAACATTTCCATCGAGATCAAGGACCACGCCAGAATGCACACTATCACTTACCAGCATTGAACTCTATACTCTGGGTTCTAGTAGGTACAGTTGGGAAAGGAAAAAAAAAAAAAAAAACAAGGCATAAAAATCAGAAATGATATGATTATGATCAGAGCATCCCAAATAATCTCCAAATGAGTTTTAGAATTAAGAAAATTTGGCAAACAAAAATCATTACATTTCTAAATGCTAGTAAATGAATAGAAAAGAGACTATTTACAGTAGCATCAAAGGTATGAAGTAGCCATGGATAAGTCTCATAAAACATGTGCCTCGGGGCGCCTGGGTAGCTCAGTCGATTAAGTGGCCAACTCTCAGTTTTGGCTCAGGTCGTGATCTCCGGGTCATGAGATCGAGCCCCTTATTGGGCTCCACACTGAGCCCAGAGTCTGCTTAAGATTCTCTCTCTCTCCCCCTCTCCCTCTGTTCCTCCCCCCGCTCGCACACACTCTCTCTCTCTCTCTTTCTCTGTAGGATGAATAAATAAATCTTTTAAAAAATCACATGCCTCACATAAAGATAAAATTCTAACACTTTATTGGATGTCATAATTAAATAAATATGCCATGTTTTTATATAGGAAGACAATATTTTAAAGACATCTCCTCAAATGGGTATATAAATTCAATGCAATGCCACTCAAAACACCAATGAGCTCTCTCCCGCGTGAAAACCTAGGGCAGCTCCTTCTCTGTGGCCTCTGACCTGGGAGCAAAGAGAAAGCGGCGAGATGACTGACCGCTACACCATCCACAGCCAGCTGGAGCACCTGCAGTCCAAGTACATCGGCACGGGCCACGCCGACACCACCAAGTGGGAGTGGCTGGTCAACCAGCACCGCGACTCTTACTGCTCCTACATGGGCCACTTCGACCTTCTCAACTACTTCGCCATTGCGGAGAATGAGAGCAAAGCCCGAGTCCGCTTCAACTTGATGGAGAAGATGCTGCGGCCTTGCGGACCGCCAGCCGACAAGCCGGAGGAGAACTGAGACCCCGGTGCTGTCACTGCTGTGCGGGAGCCTCTTCTGAGTTCCCCCCGTTTGCCGTCATTCCCGCGTGTTCCTTCCCCAAGTGGACCGATTCTCCATTGCTCCCGTTTCTCGTGCCTTCCTTGTACAGAAGTGCTTACCTGGGGGCGTCCCGCCTGACCTGCCTTCCTGTGGACCCTTCGGAACACAGCGTTGGGAGACCATCAGGAACCCCGAGAACTGAGACGGTGGAGACGTCCTAAAGCCAGCAAGAGAGGGGCGGAGGCACTGGAATGAGACGGGATTTGGAAGCTCCTTTTTGGCTAGTTGATTGTCGTCGTTGCTTTTTCCATAAAGTTTAGAAATTTTTCAGTCAAAAAAAAAAAAAACACCAATGAGTATTTTACGTAGTTCTTTTTGTCCTTAGAATATACCATCAGTGAACATACAGTCAGAATACTGGTTTACAATTTCTGGATTAATGTTTTCTTCTAAGTATTAAAATTTGATATAATTAGTTCATCTGTTTCTGTTGACATGAAATTTTACTGTTTCATAAAACTATTTTTATTTTTTGCTGAATTATTTTTATTTCTTGAATATGTAACATTACACATAGGTCAAAGGCAACAAATACGTTGAAAAATGTGGAGTAAGAGAAGTCTGCGTCTTTCACCTGCACCTGCTGGGTAACTAATTTCATTACTTTCTGGTTTATCTTTCTGTGTTTCCTCTTACGATACTCTGCAAATGCAAAGGGAAAAGAAGCAAATGTCTACCACAGATGACTGAGGAAAGAAATTGTGATATACTCATTCAAAGGAGTATTCTAAGCAGTACAAATGAAGAGACTATAGCAAGACACGTGAGCACAGACTCTCACGGACATACTGAAGGAAGAAGCAGGTAAGTTCACAAGTCAGTAAAACTCAATGTGCATTTAAGGATACATAGATAGGCCATTAAAGGACAGGGGAAAGCAGGGAAATGATGATCACAGATGTCATGGTCATGGTTGTTTTGGGGCTGGAGAAGGAAGGTGGTCAGACTGGTTGCAGATACTAGGGGGCAATGTTCTGTTTGGTGACACAGACAGTGGTTATATGGGTGTTTGCTTTACTTTTTAGTCTTTAGGTACACATTCTTATGCGTGTATATACACACACACACACACACACACACACACACATATGTATATATGACATATTTGTAAGCTAAGAAAAGAATAATAGCCCATATATGATAATTTGGGTCAAAATAAAGAGATATTTTTATACTAAAAATTAAAATTCAAAGGTTAATATTTTTATAGTCTTTTCCTCTATGATTATTTCTACCATGTATATTTATTGACTTTAACTCCCTGGTTCAGTGTGAAACTTATATTTACTAATATTGAATTGATGAAAAGGGAAATGGAGTTTATTTATGTCTCCTTGTTGTCCACTGGGAAGATAATGAGGCCTGGGTTCTCCTCAGTTGTGGGATAAAGGGGATGACCAAAATGGTGGATAAAATTGTAAATTTTTGACCATGACATTTAGGACCTGGCTAATCTCATTATTTCCACCAATATACCGAAGACGGGGTAGAAAGATAAGAGGGAAAAAATGTCTTCTCCTTTGGTCATTTTAATTTATAAGCTAACAAATTCATTTTAAGGGAAATAAATCTAGAGATATTCCACATAAGGTAAACAGTCTGTCATTTTTATAGCTCTGGGATGTGGTTTTCATTCTCAGACCCCTATGTCTATCTCCAATGCATCATATTCCAGAAATTTTATTCTCTGAAGGCCCTGAGTCAGCTCGAGTACCTAAATGATCTGATTAGCAGGAAGAGAGACCATGATTTCAGTACAATATGACCTAAACGATAATGCAGCCATCTGGAGTAGGGGACCCTTGTGCTTTTTGGAGATCTATTGCTTATGGCATGAGTACCAACTAAAGGATTAGGCAGAGAAGCCCAGCCCTTTATCTAAGGATGATCGGTACCTGGAGATGCAACCTCCACTGACCCAGCCCCACTGACCGCCTAAGTGTGGTGGTAAGGGGACAGCATTCACTGCAGAGTCCCTGCAGCTCCCCCCCAACCCCCGAGCTTCCCTATGGAGTTTGAGGCAGCCTTTGTCTCTATACTTAGAGCAGCCCTCCCTGAACACAGAGAGGGGGCAGGTGACAAGACCCAGCACTTCCTAAGCCCATGTCAGGTGTAAAATTGAGGGAACTAACCCCTTCTTTAAAAATTCCTCAAATCCCATTCTCCTATGCTCTCCTCTATTCTTAATTTTTCAAAGTCATTTTATAGCATAGTTCATGTTGTATTTTGACATTCACACCAGCCTTGTTCTCAGTCGGTTCTCATGCAAATGGAAGAGAAGGACCAGGGTGTCTGGAAGCTAGAAGACTTGTATTTGGACGCCTTGGAGCAAAGAGAGAAGAATGTAAGTATATGGTGGAAGGTACCTCTCAAAGTGGACTTTCCTTACTTGATGCGAGGATCTGTATCCAATAACTTGGGTTTTGGTTCTAGTTACCCATAGGCTACAATTTCACAAGGGGATCCCATTCCTCTCAGATTCCCTCCCTCCTCTCTTTACCCTGAGAACGATGGCTGGAGCTGCTACAGCTATAGATTTGCCTCCTGGCCTTCAGGCCAGGTCTTGTGGAAGAGGGAAAATCAAATCAAACTACCACAGAATCCTCCCCGAGCCCTAAAACCAACCAATTCTGGCATCATTTTTTATTCATGCGGTCAGTTTGCCTCGGTTCTTCTGGAATGCATCGGTGTCAGATTGATACATTGGTTGTTTCAGTCATGAACTAGCCCTCCTTGGGTGTGATACATGGTTCTCTGGACCTTGTTTCCACATCTGCAAAACCGGTAGCTACCCGGGAGGATTCTCACGAGTATCACATAAAATCATGGACATAAGAACTTTGCCCAGGAGAGAGCTTTGATAATAGTTACTTTTAGCAGCTCCTGTTTGTCTCTCGCCGATTTTCGGTGTAACTGTGCCATAGATATACACCCCCTACAAAGCAGGTGGAGGAGGTTGATGGGTAATAGAGGGAATTGGTGAAGAAGCACAGTGTTTAGAGTTGGAATATCTGGGTCTCGGAATCTTCATCTACAACAGGCTTGGAAAGGGGATGGACTAGATTTCCACTTTCTATAAGGTCAAGAGACCTATAGGTGCTTCTTATCAATGTTTTCTTTCCTTCCCTCACTCAGGTTACTAATCAGTAACCTACTGGTATCAGCAAGGATCTGACTGACCCCTCCATTCCACCAAGAATAATCAGGCAGGGGCTGAGAAACATCTATACTCCCAGTGAGGAAGAAGTAATGAGTGGGAGTTAGGGTCTGAAATCAGAGCTAAGGCTCACCAGTCAGGTATTCTTTACTGTCTACTGCAGCTACCAGGATTAAAAGTGGAGGGTGGGAGTCCATCACCTTCTGTCTTTCCAATCATTAGAATAATACAAGAGCCAAAGAACAGAAACCAAAACACCCATCATTAGCTCATGAACATTCTAGAGTTGGCCATTAATATATGTAAGTACATACCTACAAAACCATATGGAGGCCACCATTTTTGTAAATTCTGTTTATACTGATGTTGATTTTAACTTTATATTTCCTTGTCCCTCAAAGCAAATTCTTTTTTTATCCTTTTCTTTTTTCTTTATCTTTTTTTAATCATGATAAATGTGCTCTATAATCCCCACCCCCTATTTCTCCCAAGCCCCCAATACCTCCCCTCTGGTAACTATCAGTTTGTTCTCTGGGGTTTGTCTCTCTCTTTTTTTTCCTTTGCTTGCCTCAAAGCAGATTCTTATACTAAAGTCGTGACAGATATCTTTTTAGGGAGCAAGAAAATACTCTAGAAGAATTTTTAAATGTATATGTATTTTCATTCATGACGAAAAATGGTAATCTTGTTAAAGGAAATGTAGAAACAGCAAAAAACAATGAATCGCTTTGAATCTCAGTGCCCAAACACAATGATCCTTAGCATTTTGATGTCATTCCTTTCGTAGGAAATTTTCTCTTCAATAGTTCTTTCCTGATTAAAGTATCCTAAATCAGTAAAATAACTCAGTAATCTAACTGACAGTATTAGCCATTACTTCCTCTCCCAGTAAATTTTAAATTCCTTTAGGCAAGAACCATACCTTATTCAACTTTCTATTTCTGATTCTTCTGTTTCCCTCAAGGCCTACTGTAGTGCCTGTACCTAGCAAGTATGCAATGAATCCTGCTGAATCATATTTTGCATGAAAATTGTAGAAGACCTAAGAAGCCCTGGGAATAAAAATTCAAGTGTCAAGTGAAAGATGCGTTTGAAATTGACATAATAATAAAGTACCTACACTATTCCCAGGCCACCCTGATTCCAAATAGACACTCAATACTGGGATTCCTATTTTCTTCCGGGTAAGAGCGTTGCAATTTACCGGGTTCATTCAGAATTTGGACAGACTCCTGTCGTTCAAATCAAGTTGGCCTACAGCAATGGACTTAACGTGAAAGGAACATGCAAAGTAGATTTTTATTAACAAATGCCCTGCTCACTCTCCAAAGGAAGTGGCAGAACTTGCTTTTTGCATGATAAAGAGGATTAACTAAATGAGGGACTGCAGTTAATCTCTGAGTTTGCCCTATTGTCCTGAAGTGTGCTTTTGGAAAATAAAATTGAATGGTCTTGATTTCTCTGGGGTTTTTCAGTGCATCCTTATGCAGTCTGCAAAAGAAGTTCCAAGTGTGGATGAAGTGTGTGTGTGTGTGTGTGTGTGTGTGTGTGTGTTGTGTGATAGAATGTCCTACTTTCGCCTAAAATTTTTGAACTTTAAAATATTATAATAATGATAATGGTAAACTAGGAAGACATTTTAATAGAATCATGGTATCTTGGGTCCAGTCATCTCATTGATAACCTCCTACCAATATTTGAACATACATAGCATGTGGTTTCTTAGTCTCTGCTAGAATATTTTCAATGTTGGGGAATTTACTACCTCCCCTGCCCCCCAAAAAGTCCATCTTTGGATGTGGAGATTTCTGAAGAGTGTCTCCCTGTGCCTTCTACTCACTGATAACATTTTTAAGGGAGAAAGCTCATGAGTTATGATTGCACATTGAAGTCCTACCTCCGCGGATCCACCTGTCCCTCTGGACTAACCCAGGAGACTTAGACACCAGAGAGTTAGCCGAGGGAATGGCAGATACACATTTGCAGAGTGTCAGAAGAAGATAAAACAGACCCTATAGAACTGTGAGAACAGAACAGAACTAAGTGGGGTGACCCGGGTGTGTGTATGGGGGACCTGCGGAGAGGATTACAGGACAGAAAAGGAAGTAAATTCTCAGGCAGATGAAAGAAGACGTCAATGACCTCCATTTTGACCTCCGTCTGTACCTTCTAATTGATTAACTTCTTCTTTTTCAGCTTATCTCTTAATTCAGGTAAAAGACCTCATGGGAAAAGCATCCCCTGATGGGAACCAAAATGACCCCCTCAAGCATTAGGGACTGCCCTGAGCCAGCAAGACCCCACGTGATTGGCCCCAAGACAATGATCACCTTGACCTTTACTGCCCACCTGCATGTACCCACCAACCTTTGCCCCACACTTTTCTTATATAAACCTAAAAGTATTCTCAGCACTTTGGAGACCATCTTTGAGGCTCTAGCCTGCTGCCTTCCCAGTGTCGGCCTCACTGAAATAGATCCCTTTCCCGTTTCACCACCACTGTCTCTGCCTTTGGATTTTGTCAGCGGTGAGTGGCCCCAGCTGGTCTGTTTGGGACCCCTGGAGGCAAGTGCTCTCACCCTCCTGCTCTCTGCTTATGCAGAGGAGCACAAAACATGAACATGAAAAAGATTTTGAATTCAAATTTTGAATGCCGTTGATTTTCTATTGGATCCCTGTAGGAGTGCTGACCACACTGACTCCATCTTGTTCTGGGACACACAATGACCTCCCTCGGGACCACGTGCTCTAGGCCTCCTGGAGGTAATATATGCTCTAACCAGAATAAGAGAAGGCTTGTTCCGAGCCCAGATCATGGGACAGGGACACGGGCCAACCTCAGTGAGCTGGCTGCTCAGAGAAACTTTCTAAAGACAATGCGAACAACAGTTACCATTTATGAGGACATGGGAGAGCTTTACCTACATCATCTCTTTGCATCTTTGCAAGCAACCTCTTAGTTATTTTCACTTTACAGACAAGGAAAATGAGGCTGAGGCAGGTTAATTTGTTGCGAGTAAAACAAATTGGGGTCCCTGGGTGGCTCAGCTGGTTAAGCGTCTGACTCTTGGTTTTCAGCTCAGGTTGTGATCTCTGGGTCATAAGATGGAGCCCCCATCCTGTAGGCTCCACACTCAGCAGGGAATCTGCTTGAGATTCTCTCTCCCTCTCCCTCTGTCCCTGCCCCCTCTAAAATACATAAAATAAATAAATCTTCAAAAAAAAAAAGTAAAACAAGTTAGTGACAGAGCTGGGATGCAGACAATATCGTGAGACCCCAGAGCCAGGATCCAAAGTGGGCACCACTCTCCTCCTCGTTGGAGCTGTACAAGCCACGAACAGGTGGTGGTGGAGCGGGTGGTGGCAGTCGGCGTGGCGCCTGTGCACTCAGGCTTCTGCTTAGCCTGCTTGTGGACACATGGCACTAAGGTGGCCCAAAGAATATCTCAAGTCAGGGAACAAACAACTAGATAATTGAAATCCATTAGGGGAATAGAAAGATATGAATAAATTTGTTGAGAATCAGCCATATGCCAAGCAGAGTGCTGGGAGCTTAAGACAATAATAAACCGGGGGCGCCTGGGTGGCTCGGTCGGTTAAGAGTCTGCCTTCAGCTCAGGTCATGGCCCCGGAGTCCCTGGATCGAGTCCCACCCTCTCCCTCTGCTGTTCCCCCTGCTTGTGCTCACTCTCTCTCTCTCTCTCTCTCTGTGTCAAATAAATAAAATCTTTAATTTATTTTTTAAAAAGCAATAATAAACTGTATATTGGATATAATAAGCTACCTAATAAACTCTCTTCTGAAAACTAAAAATTGCCAGTTAGAAGACCTATCATGAAAGAATTTTTTTAATTCAATGTGTACATGGACCTCACTCTAATTACATGTACTTAATATATTTATCAAATTAATAATGGTTGGGTAAAGCTTTCAAAAAAAAAAGGTGAAAAGAAGGCTAAGGTTAGCACTAATTATGAGCACAGACCAGGATCCTATGCTAGTGTGGCTGGAATATAAAATGAATACGCCACAGCTGCCCACCCCTCACACACACACACACCAGACAGACATGCACCCGCATCTACAGAAAAGATGGCGTCAGCCAAGTGTCCCCCGTGAGCGCACAAATGAGGAAGTAAAAGAGAGAAGCGGGATTTATATAAAGGAAGGGACTAGAAGGAGTTATTTCCCAGTCCTTGATTTTCAAGGCTCAGCTTTGCTAAACTGGAAAAAAAAAGTCCTTTTGTTCTTGCACGTAAAACAAGTCCCAAACTACCCACTATGGTGACTCACAATGACTGAGCTGGGATGTGCTTTGGGAGGCAACTGTGAAGACACACAGCTTGCACTTCTTTCCAGTAGGGTTCACAGTGAGGGAGCTGCTCACCGAGCTTCAGACAAAGCGCTCGTGTGACATCAGATTTACCTTTACTGATAAACCTCAATGTGGGTCCCCTGTGGCCTCCACACCATCACCTGCCCTCAGCCTTCCTAGTGTTTCCCTCCAAAGACAATACGCCTAACTCTTGGGAGCCGAATGCAATTGTGTGGGGTATTTTTTGTTTGTTTGTCTATTTGTTTGTTTTTGCACATAATTCTTACAGCACTGGTGAATTCTGATTGATCTGTTTTTGGCCATTCTATCTGGAAGTTCTGGTCTTTTGTCTTTATTATTTCCAAAGGCCATCAGCTTTTCATTTAAGAAAGCTACATGCTTGGAGTCCAGGGGCATTGCTGAAGACTGTAAATGTATTACATGCTAAAAGAAGAGTGGGGTGTCTGTGACTCGCTGAGTTTCTCTTCCAAGAAAATGGAAATGATGAAAACCAAGGTGCAAATAGTCTGGAGATAAATGAGCAACCAAGTGACACAGGGTCTTGAGGAAAGCACCTCGGTGTACACACAGGAATGGGAGCCCCTCTGTGATGCCTCCCACCAGCTCTCAGGAGGCAAAGGGGACACTGGTTTCAATGATTACATTTCCTCCTGTCTTGTACAGATTCCTCTGCACAGGGACAGACAAACTACTTAATACCCTTATGAACAGGATAATATCCCAGAGTCTGTCTTCCTCTTGTTCATTTTCTTTTTCCTTTTCCTTTTTTTTTTTTTTTTTGGATAGAGAGAGAGCTGGGGGATGGTGGGGAGAGGCAGAGGGAGAGAGAGAGAATCTCAAGCAGACTCCCCGCTGAGCACAGAGCCCCATGTGGGGCTTGATCTCAGGATCCTGAGATCATGACCTGAGTGGAAATCAAGAGTTGGACACTCAACTTACTGAGCCACCCAGGCACCCCTCTTGTTCATTTTCATCGGGAGCAAATCTTTTTTTTTTTTTTTAAGGATTTTATTTATTTGTTAGAGAGAGAGAGAGAAAGAGCGAGAGAGAGAGAGCATAAGCAGGGGGAGATGCTGAGGGAGAAGGAGAAGCAGGCTCCCCACTGAGCAGGAAGCCTGATGTGGGGCTCGATCCCAGGACCCAGGATCATGACCTGAGCCGAAGGCAGACACCAAACTGACTGAGCCACCCAGGCACCCCAAGAGCAAATCTTTTAAACAGATAAATAACAGGCTAGATTTCAGCCTCATCTATGCAAGACATGAACTAATATTTTGATGACATAGGATTGTTGCATTATAATGAAGTAAGAAAATGAGCCACATTTATCTCTTCTCCCCTACTTGCAGTGGTGTCTGGTGAACATTTGACAGCCAGTTCTCGGAGGGAGGAGATGGGGGCTGGGGGGCCCTGATCTGATGTGTTTCCATGATGTAAATACTCCCATCATTGTTGACTTTGAGTCACCAACCTGAAGTCACTGCACATGGATTTGGATTTGGGAAGCTATGGGCACAGCTGGTGCTTACTACCTGCGGAAACCCAGGCTCGCCCCAAATGGAGTGCATCAGATCCTACAAGTAAAATTTAGCCCTGGAGTTAGAGCTCAAACATTCTTCCCAACTGAGTCCTGATTTGGCGGATGTCCTATTGCATTCAAACTAAGACATGTAGTTACTTACTATGATATCATCACAGTGAGTATCAGATTTCTGATAGATACTTTCTGTCCAAGGGGACTATCATCACACTCTGGCTCTAAAAATAAGTGCTACCACTTAAGGCTGACTTCACACTGCCTGTTTTCACACACTGCTCTGTGCTTTCCTGGCAAGTCAGAAAACTAGATGCTTTTTGTAGCCTTATTTGGTAAATGATGGTAATTTCTCGGGTGTCATTTGTATTCTCCAGGGCACTCTGGGAAGGAAGTAACGTAATCTAGCAGGGAATCCCTTTTGAAGTCTTTTTACCTGAGGATTTGTGTTGAGTCTCTCAAAATCACTTCATCCCCTTTTCCCTGGATAGTGTGCCCATGGAGTCAAATTGCTTCACCAGAAGATTTGCAGAAAGAGATGAGGGGATAGGCACAGGCGAAAGGAAAGAAACAATTTATAAATGAAAGGAAAGAAGAGCTTCAAAAATTATTCTAAGTTCTAAGCGTGGGACTTGAAGGAAACAATGAAAGTCTTGAGATTTAATATCCACAGATTCCTGGATTCATTCTAATAATCCAAAAAAAGGAAAGGGGGAGGAATGGGGGAGGGAAGAAGAGAGGGAGGAAAGGAGGAAGGGAGGAAGGAAGGAAGGAAGGATGAGAGAGTGAGTATCTTTCAAGAGATAAGCTTGTACCAGGCACACGATCTTGTTGTCTTTTCCCTATAATCAGTCGGCAGCCACCCTAATCCCCTGAGCTATTTCTAGGAAGTAGAAACAAAATCTATCACTCCCTCTGGTCACCATAGCATAATGTGCAACGTCACAGGATATCAGTCATGGAATCCCGTCTGCTCTTCCCACCCTTTTCCCTCTTCCCCTCCTCCTGCAGGTTTTACCTCCCCTGGGGAACAGGATGTGCACCAGGAACTTCATCTTCACAGTGAGTCATGATTTATGCAACTAGACAAAATGGAAGTATTGTGCTCTCTACCGGTGCCACCAGCTGTGGACCTTCCTTTTGCACTCTGCTTCAGCATGCTCCATTTCATGATGGTTTTCTTGTTTCTTAGCTCTCACAGTATAAGAGGTACAACAGCGTGGCACATCAAGGGAGTGAACGCTCTGCCCAGTGCACTCCCTGTCCTGAGAGAAAGGAGGTGGCACAGGCAGAGGAGAAGATTTGTGGCCAGGGGCCAGGGCCCCGAGGTTCTCAGTGTCTTTGTAAGTTAGTGATATCATTATGTTCCTCGATTCTCCAGCACATTCTGAGGCAAGAAACTTCATAGTCTTGCATCTGCTATGTCTATAAGTAGAAATAGAATAGACACTTTACCTACTGGCTATTGGGTATATTCTTCTTTTTTTTTTAAGATTTTATTTATTTATTTGAGAGAGAGAGAACAAGCAGGGGGAGGAGCAGAGGCAGAGGGAGAGAGAGAATCTCCAGTGGACTCTGCACTGAGCATGGAGCCCGTTGTGGGGCTCGATTTCACAACCCTGAGATCATGACCTGAGCTGAAACCGAGTCGGATGCCCAACTGAATGAGCCACCCAGGCGCCCTGGGTATATTCTTGATTTAGCTCATTGATTGCAGCCCACAGGAACAATAAAAATCCTCTCCTCTAAGCGCACAAGAGGCAATATTCATTATACTTTCTCTTCCTGGCCAGTTCATACTTTGAAGAACTATAATAGGACATAGACCACTTTAAGGTAGAGGCAGAGGAGAGAATTTCCACATCTTTTTTTTAGTGCTTTCCTATGCCTTCAAGCACCAAGAGATCTGTGGGATCTTGCACAGAGAAACTGCTCAGTAAAAATTTATTTCCTAAAGAAATGAATAAAGGAATGCTGAGTGATACAGTGCTCCAGCTTCACCACCTGGATCAATCAGTTGGCTATCACACACAGAGATTTCTTCTTCTTCTTTGTGCTAGAAGAACAGAAAGAAAATGGGATCTGCTTTTCTATGACTTCTAGATAGTGGTTATTACTTGACTGTGATCAATACTTGTCACTAGAGTTGCTTGTTGGTTTTGTCTTTTGAGAACTAGGGGTATTTGGCAAGCAAAAGTCAATTAATTGTTTCTTGACCCTACCAATATGTTAATCTGGCTGGGCTGTGCACACCTTCTCCTTACTTTGCCATTTGTTATTTCCTGGTGACCAAGGAAATGAATGGATCAATAAAAACCCCTGTGCGTTTGTGAGTGAGGCTGATGTAACAAAAGGAAGCTTCAGTCAACAGGATGAATCCCTCTTGCTGCTGGATGAGAGACAAGCTACAATAAGGGAGAGACCAGGTTTCTCCTGCTTGGTCTTGGATTCTCTGTGACTCTCCATGGATGGCGTCAGTGGCAGTCAGACGTTCTGTCCAGTGGCACATGGTGGAGCTAGTTGCCCCTCCATATTCTGCCCCACAATTCATTTATTATTATTGGGAAGGGATTTTCCAGAACATCTTACCGAGCTACCCAGTTGTGTACCGTGGAATGTGTATAAAAGCCATCTTGAAATCTAAAGTACTATTCCAAGGCATGGTGTTATTATCCACACTATTTTTTAAAGGTTCTATTTATTTATTTTAGAAAGAGAGACAGAAAGGGGGATGGAGGGCAGAGGGAGAGAGAAACTTAAGCAAACTACATGCTGAGCACAGAGCCCAAGGCGGAGCTCCATCTCACGAGCCTGAGATCATGATCTGAGCTGAAAGCAAGAGTCAGAAGCCCAATTGGCTGCCCCACCTAGGTGCCCCTATCCACCCTATTTCTAATGATGGGTACAATACAATATGTCTTGTACTTCATTTAAGGCCTTTTCTCTTCTGTTACGTAGATGACGCTGTCCAGTATCTTCCCTGACTTGACACCTGCTTAAGGCAGAAGACTAAGATGCAACACCGTAGGTGTTCTTAACACACTGAAGCACAGAGTGTGAATTGGACTGAGTCTCTGCCACGTCCCTGGAGGAATTATTAGACTAAAGTGATGACCACGAAACACAGGTGCTCCCTGGTAAGAGTAACAGGCACTCGGTATTCATAGCCATGGCCACCCTTACTTGCTAGTGGATCCACACTCCCACTAGTATATTTTAAGATTTATGTATCAGAACAAGTTTATGGTGTTGATTATACTACCCCTGTACGGACTGTGTAACCTTGTGAAAATTGGCTGACACGACCCGGGAGAGTTCGGAATGCATCTCAACTGCTCTCCAAATGCGTAAGTGAAGGCAGGCCCAGATGGCTGGGGGCAAATCATCAGGGGAAAAGAAAATGTAAATATCTTTCATCAGGGAAGCGGTTCAGGCTCTCATTTTCAAAGTGTGATATGTAAAAATAAAAGGATGTTATCTGGAAGAGATAGGAAGGTAGACGTACTCAATTATATGGATTATGCGGTCCCCATCTTCTAACATCTCTCTGGTCTTCCTGTCACAGAAGAGATGGGCTCCTGGTCTCTGCCCCACTGGGGATGCCCCTGGGACTGTCACCTTTCCTGTGGCTTGCCACGAGTTGTCTAGAATCAAGCATTTCCTAGCCAGTAAATGAAAGCATTCCTTAGTAGATTCAAGCAAAAATGGAAAACACAACAAGAAGGAGACTGTGGAGGAGAATGGGAACAGAATTGTGTGGGAGCAAACATACCTATGCCACACAAAGTCCAAGCTCCTCATTTTGTTCAGCTGAGAATATCACTATCGGAACATTTGGACATAAACTGTAGAAAAGCAGACACGGATGTTTTTTGTCTGTATTGAGTTAATGGGTCATAAAAAAATGAAACCATTTGAGATACATAAAATAAAAATTAGATAGGGATTAATTCCCAAACCCTTACTCAAGGCCAGTGGTTGGCTGACGTGTGATGTTTGTAGGAACTTCTATCAGACCTAGGTGTTAAGCAAATGAGCAATTTGGGACAGTCTTTGACAGCTGGGGTCCTTTCTAAATCCAGTAAGTGATGACATGGTGCAGATGGAGTATATTCGGCACAGAGCATTTGGATCATGCATTATCAGTCACTATTTTGGCAAGATCCTGTTGGTCAAGACATATAACATCAGTCTTGGCAGGGACAGTACTTGGTAGAAAATCTGCCTGTGGGGGCTATACTTTCCCTACTTACTCATCATCCGGCCTTCTTTCCTTCTTTGGGTGACCTTTAAACACTCCACTTGTCTTGGAACCAAAGAGGGCTTTCAGGCCGATGTGGGCAGATAAATGAGAAGCAGTCTAATGAGACTGCATGCAAAAGACTGCCTTAATGTCTTAGAATGTTACCAGAGACCTTGAACCTAATGCCACAGATGCCAGTGGCCCCTTAGGTACCAGACTGGCCTTGCAACAGCCTACTTCAAAGCCAGTCCTTCCAGAATAACCCATCACTTCCTTCTACACTCGATCAGAAAAGGCCGATAATTCATTAAGAGGTTAAAGAGGCCAGTTGGTGAGGACTCATCAGCGAAAGGGCCATTTTCACCAGCCATCTCAAGCTAAGGGAGGAGTCTTCCAGAGAGCCAGCTTGGGAACTTGAGGGGTAACCCCTGGAGTCTGGGGGACACTGGCCCTAGTACCCCATTCCTTCCTGGGAAAACCTAGAGATGGAAGGTCATGCCTTTCTCTTGAAGAACACAAAGTCAGGGCTACACTGAAAAAAAAAATCTGGAGTCAAGAACAAAGATGTCTGATCTTATGAGAGTGAGGGTTTTCTGGCATCAGGCACCTTTGAAAGATGCCTGCTTGGAAGGTAAAGTAGCCCAGCAGACGGTTGGACCTGACCACCTGGTCAGGAAGACCTTTCTTCCCTTTCCCCTGGTTTCCTGTGGTGGGTGCTGTGCTATGTTATGGGGACCTCTCTTCAGAGAAAAAACATGTTCCCAGCTTTCAAGAGTGCTGCCTGAAGGTGGCCTTCGCCTGTCAGCTTTCTTTGGGGATGGACTCCTCGGAAGAAAACTGCCTTGCCGGAGGTCACAACTTTCCCAGGGGAACAGCCCACCCAGTGACTGAGCAATGTGAGGTACAAGTGAATTCCCAGCCCCTCGCTCCAGCTCGGGCCAACTCTGAAGGGACAACCAACTTCACAGCTCTCCAAGGGGCCATCTGGAGCCTTCCTTTGGATTGATCTGCTCCCTTTGCCCCCTCCCTTCCAGAGCTGGTGATTCTTTTTTTTTTTTATTGTTATGTTAATCACCATATATTACATCATTTGTTTTGGTGTAGTGTTCCATGATTCATTGTTTGTTCATAACACCCAGTGCTCCATGCAGAATGTGCCCTCTTTAATACCCATCACCAGGCTAACCCATCCCCCTACCCTCCTCCCCTCTAGAACCCTCAGTTTGTTTTTCAGAGTCCATCATCTCTCCTGGTTCGTCTCCCCCTCTGACTTACTCCCCTTCATTCTTCCTCTCCTGCTATCTTCTTCTTTTTCTTTTTTCTTAAAATATGTTGCGTTATTTGTTTCAGAAGTACAGATCTGTGATTCAACAGTCTTGCACAATTCACAGCGCTCACCGTCAGAGCTGGTGATTCTTCCAAGCATTCCCTGTCCATGAAGCTGTGTCTCAGAGTCGGCTTCCTGGGGAAACTGCAACACTTCTCATCTGGTGCCCGACCCAGAGGGGCCATGAGCAGCAATTAGCAAGTGGTGGAGCAGATAAACTGCCACCTTCTGACACTTTGGGTTTCGGGGGCGGGGTTGGGGGGGAGGGCACAGGATCTTCCAACTGCATGCATTTGGAATTATAGGATTCCCAGAGGGAATCTTCTTAAAATTAAAAAAAAAAAAAAGACAAAACAAACAAACAAAAAAAACCCTCTCTATGAAACATGCCAGAAGTGTCCTCCATGAGCCAGGGAAGCGGTCCCCAGCCTGAGTTTAACAGGGGGGAAAGGGCACTGCTGCTTTCTGCTACTTAATGAATGGATTAGAGTAAAATATATGATGAGACCCTGGGTTTTGAAATCAGTCCTGTGTTGGATTTCCAGTTCTGACACTTAGTTTATGCGACCATGAGCAGTCACTTACACTCGGAGCCACAGTTGATGAAATGGAGATGATAGGACATCATTGTGGGGATTAAATGAGAGGCGCAGCTCGCAAAGCTCCTAGCAAAGCCCTAGCCTGGAGTGAGCATTCAAATTTGCTCTCCTGCGCAGCTTCTGTGGTTTCCGCTCGTGCAAAAATCTCTTGGGGAAGTCTGGAGAGCAATGCCTCAGGCCAGGCTCTGCCTCTTCGCACGTGTGAGTTGCGACAGGGTGAATCATAAAGAGTTTATATAAATCACACACCATTTTATTTCCCATAATAAAACTGTAAATGGAAGCAATGATTCTTTGCAATTTCAATTGGCTTGTTGCAATTGTATCTCTTTCTAAACTGTTTCATGACAGTTTACATTCCATACTAGACTCAGTTATCAGCAAAACCAATTTTTTTTCTACATTTGCTAGGCAGATGGTTACCAACCACTGATACCTGATTTTGTTAACTTGTTTCTAGCCTCCACTCCCTTTCCTTCTGAGTTCTTGGTCTGGAGATGCGTGAATCCTCCTGTCTCTCCAGCACACTAAGGGACCCCTGGGCCAGGTTTTCTAGTTAAAACTTGTTCTGACTTCTGTGGTTTTGCCTGCCCCCCGTCACTATGGGTCCTCTGCTAGAACTTAGATCCTACCTCATTCATTACTTGCAGGTAGTAGGTACATGCTGCCAACTCTGAGAAGTGTAAGTCAGGGAGCTTCCTTCATGGAGAATCTAAAAGTTTTGATTGCCTTTCCATCATGGTGTATACATTGGCTTTGAGATCCTCTGTCAAAACTTTAGGAAGTGTATATGTTCAGGGGGTAACTGTAGATTTTAGCTAATAGTCTATAATAATTCAATTTTTTCCTGTCAATAAAATTCTAGGTACACAATCTTGGGAATAATCCTAAATATATTGATAGTTTATTGTATTAGAATTGTAGCTTATGCATCTAAAGTAGTCAAATAAGTAACTGGACAATTTGCTAATAGCATTGGAAGGGGAGAAGTTATATGCACCTGTTACTGTGATGTTAAATATAACATATTCCTCCATGTCCATTCATAATAAAGAGACTGAAGCCTACAGTGTTTACATTATCATTCTGAGGCTGGGAGTAACACCAAATTATAACCCTAGGTTCAGGTGAGTAGCAGACCCAGCCAGTTGCCCTGAGCATGCATCTCCACCTCGATACCTTAGCTACATCAAATAAATTAGTATCTCTCTTATATTTTATCTTTAACTCTGTTAAACAACTCTAAGAACCAGCTTCCTGCCTACAACCTACTGGCTTTTTCCAACCGCTTAGACCTGCCTTCCCGAACCAGGCTCTGGTCCCCAAATGCTGGTAATGTGTATTTTTCCAATTTTTCCTTTTCATTTTTATAAAATGCTGCCTCATTTGGGAACTACTTTTTCAGCATTTATTTTCTTGACGTTTGATCAGAATCGAATCTTATGGTATTTGTGGTTTTTCATTAGAGTTTGTCTACTTTTTCAGATCGCAAATTCATTTATAAGAAGGTTTATGATTTCTCAGAATCTTGAAGCCCCACATGCTTATCAAATTGTGAGTATGCACTAGAAACTTGATACGAGTTTGTGAAGTTGAAACTCTGAGTTCAATTTAGCAAAGTCAAACTGTCTCTCTGCTAATTTCATCTAAGTGTGTAACCCTATTTTCTGTTGAGAATCTTATCTGCATCTGGGCCATTTTCTCTGGTACCTTCCTCCGCCCCTCCCCGCAGCTCACCCTCCACCCCGCCCCCCCACCTGTAGCTATAGCACAGCACCCGCCAGTCTGCTTCTCCAGCCAGATCAAGCTGAAATCATTTTAAATCTTGTTTTGCTTTATTTGTCTTGTGTCGCCATGGCCAAGCACGCACCAACTGCTAAAATCAGTGCTTTTGGAAAGAACAGGGTCTTGAGCATACTCAGAGTAGAAATGTTAAAAGAGGGAAATGGGAGATATTTAATGTGCCCCCATCCGTCCTTGTAGATCAGTTTAATAGTTTTTATAACTTGAAACCAATCCATCAGGTTGACATGCTGACAGGCGATCTTGGTTTATGACAGATTAACTAATTCTGCATCTATTATTTATATTCTGCCTACACTGAAAAAAGCCATTAGTAGAAAACAAAGACCAGAAAAATAACATCATTAAGACAAGGGCAAAAAACTAGAACCACATAATCGGAAGGGAGAAGGACATCATTGGCCTAGAAAACCTAACACCAGTGAAAGCTCTAGCAACTGAGCATAAAAATTAGCTCTGAGCTTTCTGAATTTTATTGTTAGGAACTGACTATGGTATGCCTTCAAAAGATACTGTGTAATGCACATAAGCTAACAACAGGAACGTGGGCAAGCACTGAGATGGTACATGTTGGCTTATATTTGTTTAAGTGATTTACAACAAATATTATTCTGATTGTCAGGAATACAAGATCTAAAGAGTCAGCAAATTCCTTCTTAGCACCAGTGAACAAATGGAAAATGTCAGAGGTATCTAAATAGTTTTATGATATTTACTAATTCAATATTGTTGGTCTCATAACAACATTGGTTCCTAAAATGAACAAAAAGTAAGAGAAAACCATGACCACTACCAAGGTCGTATAAAAATATAGGAAACCACACAGAGTCTATCCTTTATGGGTGCCCAAATGCAGTAAATACACATCATTCTCACATCCCTTAATTTAAGGTTAGATTTCAGTTTTATGAATCTAGGGATGAGTAAGAATTATGGTGTAGCTTACATTATCATTAGATACATCCTTTTTTACAGTTGAGTTGGATGTACTTTATAAAGAATACCACAACACACATAGATTGTCCCAGGTCATCATGGTGGAATTTAGACTACCAGGGTGATTTTGAAGCATTAATTCACAGTCTGAAGACTGAGGGCATGAAGGTCAAATGAAATGACAACTTAAGCAATCGTCTGATTGATTTAATCCATCCACACTGTGAGTTAAGAGAATTCAGATTTTTTTTTCCTATTTGAAGCTTTTAGTTGTACAAAGTGTCCAGTTAATCATTTCAACTACTCTCTTTATTTTATTTTTTTTCCTCAGGAAAGACATTGGCTAATTCTCCGGGACAGAGCCAATCAGATGTATTGATGTGATAGATCTGTCCAATGCTTCCTGCAAAGCCCAACTTTGTAACTAAACCATAGCAACTTGACAGATCCAATTAGGCAAAGCAGTCTGATTAAGTCCCCACTGTTGGCTGGTTGTCAACAGAGCTGGCACTGGAAACAAGGTTTCTAACTCTTAGAAATATCCCAGTGCCATGGGATTTGGTTCTCCTTGTGGGAACAAAATGGCAGCCTCTAGGTCATAGCAGAAACTCACTCTACTAGGGTCTCATCCTGGGGGCTCTGCCACCTCTCCCACTACTCACCAGCTTTCCTGCTCACTGTGGGGCTCACAGCCCAGTGGAGATTCATGGAGCCCAGGCAAGGCCAGGCAGGTTTGTGCTGCGAAAAGGTACTGAGGGTCAGCGGAACCACTTTGAGCTTCAGCCATGACCTTGCCTCTTGTTAACTATGTCTCTTGGGCAAGTTAGTCTTCCTGGGTCTTTGTTTCCTAATCTGTGATATGGGATGGTTATGCTTACTTTGCAGGGGTTTTTGTGAGAAACAAATGATATACATAATCCCTATCATGATGGACCACCACAGTGACTGGCACACAGCAGATACTCAAAAAAAAAAAAAATGAGAATTTAATCTAAATTAGGTTTGAATGTAGATACATCCACTTTGTTAATAACTTGAGATAACATTAAAAATTCTCATTGTCATTTTATAACAAAACAATAGTAACTACGTGGCTAAAGAAAATACTATGGCGTAAAAGACCCTTGTTGGGAAGTAATATGCTATATGCATGTTTGTACCTCCTTTCAGGAAACATTTTAAATCTAAGACTACTTTAATTTGGTTCTAAGGGATTTGCTTTATTCAGATTTTCTATGGAAATAATCTTATAATTAACATATGTGCTTATAAAAAGTAATGCTGTCTAGTGCTCCTTGGTATTTACCCAAAGGGGTTGAAAACTTATGTCCACACAAAAATCTGCACATGGATGTTTATAACAACATTATTCATAATTGCCTAAACTTGGAAGCAGCCAAGATGCCCTTCAGTAGGAGAAGAAATAAATGAACTGTGGTCTACCCAATGAAATATTACACAGTACTAAAAAGAAATGAGGTATCAAGCCAAGAGAAGACGGGAAGGAATCTTAAGTGTATATTACTAAGTAAAGGAATACAACCTGAAAAGTCAACATACTACATGATTTCCATTATATAACATTCTGGAAAGGCAGAACTATGGAGACAGATCAGTGGTGGCTAAGGATGTGGAGGCGGATAGGGTGAGAGGAGAATGAATGGGCATGGGGGATATTTCAGGCAGTGGAAATACTCCGTATGATACTATAATGATGCATAAATATCATTATACATCTGTCCAAACCCACAGAATGTACACCACCAAGAGTGAACCCTAATGGAAACTATGGAATTTGGGTGATTTTGATGTGTCTGTGTAGGTCATCAATTATAACAAGTGTACGCCTCGGATGTGTGATGTTAATAATGAGGGAAGCGATGCATGTGTGGGGGCAGGGGCTACACAGGGAGTCTCTTGTGTTTTCCTCTCAATTTTGCAGTGAACCGCAAACATCTGTAAAAGTAAAATGTTATAAAAAAGTAACACTGTCCTAAGCTGCTGGATCTACTTCTTGACAGCAAAGAATAGAGTAATTTTGGGGGTCAGTGTTTTCATATGGTCTTGCATAGAGTGAGGGTCATTTAGGGAGGACCCAAAGCACACTGCCAAGGAAGGTCTAATTATTGAAATGTTTTATTCTTCAGTAATAAACCTTTAAGAAAGCCTGATACTACTTAGTCAAAGTAAACACATGAAAAATAAAACATGTAAGTACTGAGAAGCATCCATTTGAGATTTTTTGATGTGACGTGGTGAAAAGAAAATCCTTTATTTAGGGTCAATGGCTTCTAGACCAGATTCTATGGCTTATTAGACACATAGATTTGGGCGGGTCTTGAGCCCAACCTCCATGAGCTTCAGTCTCTTCCTTTCAAAAAATGGAGATGGTAGCAAATACCAAGACTACTTTCAGATAATTTTTGCATGAAGTAAATGTGCTGAAGGATATGAAAACATGCCATAAATGTAAATATCATGGAAATGTAAGGTCTTATTATTGTTATGAAAGGCTTAAAAAAATACTCCCGGTGACTTCTGGATGCTTTCAGCCTACTCTGGCCTTAGGTTTTACACCCCTGCGAAATGCCTTATTCAGACAATGTTAACAATTCTTGGTCAATGGCATCCTTTGAGTTTCAGTTTGAAATGAATAGATGTTGATGGCTCGTATATGTTTTACGTGAATTTTTTTTAAGATTTTATTTATTTATTTGAGAGAGAGAGAGAGCAAGCACACAAGCAGGTAGAACGGCAGGCAGAGGGAGAAGCAGGCTCCCGGCTGAGCAGGGAGCCCGACACGTGGGACTCGATCCCAGGACCCTGGGATCATTACCTGAGCTGAAGGCAGACGCGTAACTGTCTGAACCACCCAGGTGCTCTTACCTGAAATTTGTATATAGTTTGAAAGTATTGTGTAAAATACCAGTAGCAATGTAGGGAAAGTATTTCTAGAATAAATATAAACATTAATGAGATGGAATTTCATGGCTGAGTGCAGTTTCTATGATTAATTACAAGCAATCAAGATTAAGTGATACACTGCCAGTGAACATAATTTATCATTAGAAGAACGTAAAGAACATTCCTGTGCCTGAATGTTCTAAGAATAATAACATAGCCCTGTATAGTTCATACAATGTTTTCTCATGTATTATATCAGCTCATCCCTGTAGCAATCATTTGAGGTAGCAATGATTATTCTCCATTATTAGATGAACCTGAAGGCTATTGATATCAAATGAAAACCCAGAAAGTCACAATTTAGAGATTAAAGGAGCTGGTACTAAAACCTGGGTCTTTTAATGTTAAGTCCAGTGTGCTTAAAAACAAAGAAACACAAAGATGTTGTAAAGTGTTAGCACAGTGAAGGATGGCCCCAGTTCCACAAGAAGCTAACTAGGAGGATGGATAATGTATAGCACCTGTGCTGCATTCAGACCATGTAAGGGCTATGAACATGGACAGGGAAAAGTGCCATGGGAATTAATTTGTAAATTCAATGATACTTACACATTTTGATAATATTTGAGGGGCAAGATTCACATAATGCAGTTGACCATCTTCAGAAATATTATTTGTGCTCCCTACAACAGTTTGACCTGAGCTGTTTCATATAAAATATTCTTTTGAAGGTCAATGAACGAGTCCTGTATTACCATCATAAACAATGAACCTGAACAAGTATCTAAGGCTGAAATAAAATTGTGAATATAATTTCATTCAGGTTGATTTGAACGTATTGAGTCTGTTTTAATGTCTGACACTACACGCTAAGTAGGTTAAGTATGAAGCAGTAAAAATGTAGGCTTTGCTTGATATTTTGGATCCTAACAAACATCATCTATGAATTGATTATAAGACTTAATTTAGTAGTTAGCCTGTAACATATATGCTACCAGTACATGCCTTTAAAACAATGGTTTCAGCTCCTATAGTGTTTTCCCTATAAAAGTATAGTTAAAAAAATCTATTCGCATGAAAACCTGACTTGACGTGGAAACTATTTGTTTAAATTCTACTACAGTGGAACGCTTCATTATTACTCCGAATTGGAGATCTGTCACTTGCCAAGGTTTGCATATATCACATGACCTTCAGGATGCTCTGATAGAGCAAAAATCAGACATACCCTTGGCAGAAGGGCAGTCAAGTTTTTCTAGCACCAGTATTATAAAAGATATGTAAGTGTTGGTAGTCATGTCAATCGTGTGTTTATACTTTAAAAAGAAGCAAAAACAGTGAAGTTTAAATTGTCATAGCAAAAAATGAGAAACAAGACAATGGAAGGTACAGTGTTGGAAGCCTTTTAATTTGGTTCCAATTTTTGCTTTGATGTGTCACTTCCGTTTGAGTCTCAGTTCCCTCACCTGTAAAATGGGCTTAATAACTTTCATCTTGCAGAGTAAGTGCGAGATTTAGAGAAAACCCATCTATTGAGAGTACATAGTACCCATATGACTCAGCCCCTAAAAAAACTAATCTAGAATAACCAGAAACTTTGTGTGTGTGTGTTACTTTTTAGTTACTTGGTCCCCAAATTGACTGCTATAGGATTTTATTTCAATTTCCATTATTGCAATACCATTTATTTAAATAGAAACTCTGAAAAAAAAATAGATTCTGAAGATATGAGACAATCATTTCCCTCACAAAACCATCGCATTCCAACCCGGACTTTCTTTGAAACTATCATCCAAGCTGGACGTTTGGGGAACAGGTCAGCCGAGAGCTGAAGAGAGGTCAGTTTACCCTCTGTGCCCCCCTTTAAAATCTCCCAGATATTTCTGCCGCTTTCACACACTTCTCAAGCTTTTAAATGGACCTGAGAAATTCTTGACACGAATTGTTATCGAGCTTTTCGGTAAAACCAAAAAACGTTCTGAGATGCTGAATGCCAAGACAGCAAAAGATAAAGAGATTTAAGATTTAACTATTAACATGCCGCCCTATTTCCAGAAAATTATCACGCCGGGCTGTTTTAAGACTGGGCCCGGGAGGGAAAGCAGCAAAAACCCTCCGGGTAGTAAAACCTGGCCTTGGGGTCGAGGGACAGCGTAGAGAAACAACTGCAGAGCTCCCGGGCCACACGCACCTCGCGAACGCACAGTAGAGGCAGGGCTTTTGCCGAGAGGCCCTGGGTCCGGTGAAGGGGCGCCGCTGGCAGCCGGGTTCCAAATGCACCCAGGGCCGGGGAGCAGCGGGTCCAGCAAACCAGTCCGCCCAGCCGCTGCCCTCGGGAGGATTGGCAGCACTACGCCCTCAGATGAAAGTAGTGTGCACGGTTCCAGAAAACACTTGTCCTTGTGGCCATTTTCGGGTGGGGGGGTTGCCAAGCGCCCTATGCTCTGCGCCCCCGCGGTGGGACAAATGGGCTCCCGAGATGGGAAGTTACAGAACTTTCAGAACAAGGAGCCATGAAGCCGGGGCCAGGCGGGGTCCGCTGAGCCGGGCCAGCTGGGGGCGAGTGGGGGAAGGGCAGAGGTGGTGTAGAGAGTCTCCCCGGGGATCCAGCCGCGCGCCGGGCCAGCGGGAGGGAGGAGGCGCGGAGACCGCGCTCCCCCTCCAGCGGCTGCTCGCTTTCCAGTACAGACGCTAGCCGGAGAGGTGCAGCCGCCCCGCGAGGAGGGGCCGGCGCGGCGGGAGGGGCGGCGGCGGGCTTGCAGCCCTCGGCCCCGTGGCGGGCGGTGCGGCTCCTCACTGCACCAACCTGCGGGCTCGGGCTGGCTGCGGGCCGCGGCCCCTCCCACCCGCACCCCACCCGCGCCGCCGCCGCCGCCACCGCCGCCCCGGGCCGGCCCAGTCCCAGCCGCTGCCGCAAGAAGCCGGCGTGCGGGGCGCCCGCTCGGACCGCAGCTGGCGGGGGCGTCGCGGTCATCGCGGCGCGCCCGGGGCACGCGGGCCTCCACAGAGCCGGCTCTCCTCCCTCCTTGCCTCCCTCCCTGCGTCCCTCTCGCCCCCGCCCCTTTCTCCCACCTCCCCCACCCCCCTCACCTCGCCCTCCCTCCGCCCGCCGCGCTGCTCCCGCCCGGCCGCGCGCTCGGCTCCCCGCGCCCCCCGCACCCGCTCGCTCCTCCTCCAGCCCCGGCCCGGCCTCCCGCGCGCCCTCCAGCCCGCTGCGCGCCGGCCGTCGCCTGGTCATGTCAGGATGGAGATCCGGCAGCACGAGTGGCTCTCGGCCTCCCCCCACGAGGGCTTCGAGCAGATGAGGCTCAAAAGCCGCCCCAAGGAGCCCTCGCCGAGCCTGACTCGAGTGGGCGCGAACTTCTACAGCAGCGTCAAGCAGCAGGACTACAGCGCCAGCGTCTGGCTCCGGAGGAAAGACAAGCTGGAGCACGTAAGAGCCGCGCGCTCCCCGGGGCCTCGGCCCGGCACCTGCCCCGGAGGTGGCCGGAGCGCGCGCGGGGCGGCGGGGCCGGGCGCGGGGGACCCGGCAGGTGGCCCGACTCGGGGACGAGGGCGGCCCGCGTCCTCCCTCCCACCCGGGGCCTCTGTTCCTGCACTTTCTTTACAGGAAGGACCGGGCTGCGGGAAGGAGAGGGGAGGGGAGGTGCCTTTCCCGGCACTGCCTGGCCCCCCGCGCGCCTCGACCTCCCCCACGGGCTTCTCTCAGGGTTCATTGGCACCGCGTTCTTGGGGCGCCTCTGCGGGGTGAGCGAGAAGGGGAACTGCCACAGCGGGGCTCCGAGGATCGCGGCGTCGCACGGTGGTGGGCTCTAGAGGGTCTAGACGGTCTTTGGGGCTGTGTTACTTCGTCCAGAAACGACCCATTAGCGAATCCGCGAGGCTGCCGCCGCCGGCTACCGGGCCTGGGTCCGCGCACGAGCGGGGAGAGTTTTCTGCAGCCTGTCCTCTGGGATGGGCAGTTGGCGATCCTCTACTTGAGCCCAACTAGGGAGGGCTGTGCGCGTTGCGAGGAGAGAGGCGAAAGAGCGAGCGGACCGGCCTGCTCCCCGGGAACCGCCACTCGGCGAGGGGGAGGCGGGGAGCCGGCGAGCCGGGACCTCGGCTCCCCAGAGTGCGCGCTTCGCGGGAAGCGTTCCAGGCACCGGAGCTGAGCCCTTGGGGCTCGCCATTCTGGAAGGGAGAAGTCCCTCTAAAGAGACGTTCAGGGGATCCACAGTTTCCATTCTGACCCGTCAAAATCTCCTTAAACCAGATGTTAAAATGAAACTAAGAGAATTATCTCAAGAGTGCAGTACAACTGGCTCGGGAGAGGATGCTATTTCTTCCCGCGGAGCTGCATAATCCAAATTGAGTCTGTTAATGGAATGTGGCGGTTTCCTTGTATTTGGGTCACATCTCCAATATGACAGAAAGATAAGGAGAACTTCGGTAACTCACACATCTCCTACGCCGCACCGACCCCACTCCCATCTGCCCCCGCCCCCCAAGCGCTTCTCCTCCTCCCCTGGGTTTTGCAGCAACAACAAGCTTCCCAGGAGGAAGCGTGCAAAGGAGTATTTCTCCCACAATCTGAAAGGAAGGTCTGTGACTTTTCTCTGAGGGCCCGATTAAGTCCCTTGAAAGCTCAACTTTAAAGCTTCGAGTTGGGGAACAGGCTGTCTTGGGTGTAGAGAACCATTTCCTAGTATCATAAGGATGTCTCAGATCCTTAAGACCATGGAAGTAACTGATTTTTAGGATGACAAGTTGTTTGAAAGGCAGCAGAATCCACTTAAAAATGCAAGCCCCAGAAATAGCATAGGGACTGGTGGTTATTAGTTTAAAGGGGGACAGAGAGCACCTTCACGGAATTTGGCTCTTGC
Organism: Eumetopias jubatus; assembly: GCF_037043125.1. Classification (NCBI taxonomy): domain Eukaryota; kingdom Metazoa; phylum Chordata; class Mammalia; order Carnivora; family Otariidae; genus Eumetopias; species Eumetopias jubatus. The sequence continues at coordinate 61,875,577 of NW_028274818.1, read as the reverse complement.
TGTTGGAATCTGATGTTAGTACCAGGACGAGTGGTCCAGTCTTAGAGCAGTGAGAGAATAATCTCCGTTTCAATTTCCCTGAATGTGTGTTCATTTGCATCTTGTGCTTTTAGCTGCTGTTGCCTTTCTTCTCTTAGTGGAAACCAGTAGTGTATCCTTCTCTAGGTCTCCTTGAGTCTTGGACACTGCACAGCTTTTTACTTCAGCAGGTCCTCACTATGTTTCCACTGAGTTTCAAGGCATACTAGGGTGGCCCGTGGCAGCTTCACCTTTCTGGATGAGTGTAGGATGCTCAGCCTCTCCTGAGGAAAGGTAAATCTGCTTGTTTAAAACCATGTGAGGACCTATGCTTTCTTTTTCACTCAGATGCTCCAAAAGACAGCATTGCATTAAAAAAAAAAAAGTCACCTCATTTGTTATTTAAATCAACACAGCATTTTTGTTTGCTCTCTGAAATACATTCCATGAGACAGGTATGCTGTTTCTGATGGTTTCTCTATATCTGCTTTCACTTAGAAAGGGGGCTTTGCTTCCAGTGAAATTTTTTTGTGATTTTCTCTTGCTCCTTTGAAGCATCTATGTTTTAAGTGAAAAATAGTATTTATGAAAGTACAAGGAAAAAATTAAATGAGCATAAAAATATAAATTTTATTTGAATTCAAGCTGGGGGTATTTATAATAGATATCAGATGTTGGGGTACACTATGTTTCAGGTAGTTTGATGTGAATTTCTGTTTAGATATTTGAAATTTAAAAACCCATAACACATGTAACCTAGTGTATTTTTGCCACGCAAAGCATGAAAATGTGATGTCTACTTTATTATAGACAACATGCTGAACATATGTGGCACCACAGAAATTAGGATGAGTGATGAGTGTCATATGAAATTCAAAGCTAATATAGGGTATATAGGGTAGTTTAAAAAAATCCCTTTGATCCGTCTAACCAAATGGATGACCACCATTTTTTATTAGGTTAAAAAATGAAGGAATAACTGTGCTGGAGATCATATGCATGAAAACAGCCTATGTTCTTTTGCTGATTTTTTAAAAAGCCAATCTAGTATTAAGGGCATAAATAAGTTATGGCTTCAGATGACACACATACTCAGTCATCGCAATAACGGAATTCCCTGGAATGAAATGTGGCAGTGTGTGGACTCTGTCCAGACTTCGGAGGCATTGCTCAATCTGAAAGCCAATAACACGATGTAAAGTGACAGTGAAGGAATATACTTCCACCCACTTAGCTAAAAGTGAGGATAATTTATCTCTCCTTCTCTGGTTTAAAGGCTACAGGACTGATCCCCGGGCCGCACAAGTGAAAAGTGACATGAATTGGTCAAGGATAGGAATACTTACAGCCCATCTTTGAATCTGTTTCCTGTTATTTGTTGGTCAGTACTTAAGATGAATGCCCATCAAGAAATAAATGCATGTGAGGGAATTCTTGCATTCTTAAGTCATGATGAGAAGCTACAAAGGTTTGTACCATGAATTTGGCACTTTGAACTCCACTTGGATATTTCAGGAAAAAGTAAAATTGCTGGCCATATATAGACCGTCTTCTTATTAGCTACGAGTAGTGCTCTTGGTTCTTAGAATCTTTTCCTTCTTATTCTGCCTCATCACGCCCATGGCTTTGGAAGGTAAACAGTGGAAGTCTTGGTTTGGAAGGTTTGGTAAACAGTGGAAGTCTTACGTTCTATAGGATCCTCTGTTACTTAAGGTGTAACGTAAAAGTGAAGGATTATGGTCTAGCAAAGCAAGAGGAGCAGGGGGCCATTCCTTTAACCCCCGACCCAGCCCTGTTCTGTGAGCCCTACCTGGGGCTGGGTCACCTTAAGAGGAATCATGTAATATGATTTGACTATTATCTCACAGGACGCAGGTACAAAGTTGGAGAGTTGCAGAGGCTACTCTGCTCAGTTGCCTGGTTTTAGGCCAGTTGTGTGTGTAGAAGTTTCCTGATGCCACTTACGGAGCTAGGGATGCCTTATTTTCCCTCCTGCTTACTCAATTAGCTCTTGTCGAAGTGTGGTTAAGAGTGGGGCTCTGGTTAGACAGACTGTCTCTTATTAATTCTGTAATCTCAGGCAAAGGACTCAGAGTCACAGGATGTACCTTCACATTCCTCCTTAAAGGAATCACAGGCTTGCTGGGATGATCCAGGGAGACAGTCTGTGGGTCTGTTGCAGTGATGCACAGTCCCATAACGTTGGGGGCTCCACACTGCAAAAGAGTATTTTACCTCACACGTCTCATATCTGTGTGGGATGGCAGGTTCTCAGTCCGTTCAGACTGCTGTAACAGAATACCGGAGATTGAGTGGCTTATAAACACTGAACATGGTTTTCTCAGTTGTAGAGATGAGGAAGTCCAAGATCAAAGCATGTGCAGATGCAGGGGGGCTAGTGAGGGGTGCTTCCTGTTTCTTAGAAGGCTGTCTTTTTGCTCTTCCCCTCAGGGTAGAAAGGGGGACGGAGCTCTCTGGAGACTTTTTAATAAGGCCAGTGTCCTGTTCATGAGGATGCCAGCTTCATGACCTAATCACCTCCTAGAGACCCCACGTGCAAACGCCAGCCCGCTGGGGATGAGGTTTCAATGTATGACTTTTGTTTAAACACAAACATGCAGTCTACAGCAGCAGAGGAATTTTCTCTTGTGAGTTTCCTGGCCTACTGGAAGCTCCATCCTGGTGCGTGTTGTCAAGGGCAGCTAAAGGGAAGATGGTAAATCATGTCAAGTCTTTCAGTGTTTCCATCCAGAAGGGAAACATCCATTTGACTCCTGTTTATTGGCCAAAGACAGTTTCAAGGCCAAGGCTTGCTTTGGAGGAGATGAGGAAGAGGGATCTGACCAAGACCCAGAAGAAAGGGGAAGATGACACCCATGACCAGCTTCTTAGGGTGACCACAACACATAAAGCACCTAGCACCCTATGTGGCTTTATTACGGGTTCAACGCGCAGTACCTAGAGGTGTGGTTGCTTCTTAGGTGTTAGCTAGCTCTCTGGCTGAGTCCTTACACTCCACCCAGAGAGCTTCCAGGTGTCACATTTGAGATCAGCCTGCCTGCATTATAGGCCTGGACCCAGAGTATGTAGGTCCTTCGGCCAGCAGCCAGCTCACTATCCCGGGCCTGTCAGGCTGCCTCTGCCTGGCTTCTAGTCTGTTCTCTGGGACCCTGATTGTGCCCTGCCTGGCCATTCTGAGCCTGATGCTTCTTCTTCCCACTCTCTGCAGGCTCTCCTAGCCAAGAACAGCTCCTTGCCCCGTCCCCAACCCCTGCTTTCCCTTCCCAGCTCTGTGCTGGTGGAATTAAGTGGAGCAGTATTTCGTTTATTTGCATGATAGCTCAGAAAGCCTATTTAAAATGGAAAGAGAGAGCAGAGGAGAGAATTTGTAAAGAATAAAAGGTAGAATCCTTAATGTTCACACTTGTAGTGAGCCTTAGTATCTTACTTGGTTTAGGTGAGTGCATCCCTTAAAAAAATTGTCTCCTTTAAGCGTGAATATGCACCTGCTTAAATGCAGTTTATGTTACCGGTGAATAGTAAATAAACGACCAGTTGCCTCCTGGAATAAATTATTCACATGAGGAGCAAATAATAAATGGATTGGAGCAGACTTGGTCACTGTGGTCTAGGCTTATATTATGTAATGCCATTTGTGTCCCACAGAATGAATTTGTGAAAGTCTTACACCGCACAGAGCAGATCAGTAAAGTTCCAAAGACAGTTCAACCTAAGGGAATGAATCTTTAGAGTGTTCCATGAAAAATCAAATGAACAAACAAGCAGAAAATATGCTTTTCTATCTTTATGTATTATTGTTCAATTTATGTGTTAAAGGATAATTTTAGTCGGGCAAATGTTTAAGAACATTCACCAGGATTATTTCCTGTGATTTTAGATCAAGCAGACAAAGCCTAGCCTGAGGCAGGGTTCTGTCACCGGTCAAGGAATAGAAATTTAGATGTCTCTGGAGTGTGTTCTAATGGACCTCATGTTGTGTCCATTATCCAGGTAGCAAATATTAATTCCACTAATGGACTTCTCTCACTGTGGGTTGATATTTCAGTTTATTTTGAAGAAGCTTTGATTCTTTGAACTCTGTTGGGTGTGGCTTATTGACTTATTTTGAGGTAATCATCAGCTATGACATATCATATGTAATATATTCAACTTAAGAAGCTCAAGACGATTGGACTTAAGATTTCTGTTTGCTTCCTTCTTCCATATAATAGCCATATTACCAATTTCTGGCCAATTTCTCTAGAAGTTTTTACCTCTCTTTGCAGACTTCTGTGTCTGTCTTGGGTTTAAATCTGGGTAACAGATTTCAGTTCTTCTATTTTAGCTCCCAAGATCAAGAAATTTGATGGAGCTTTTGTTATGTTTTTATACTGAATTGACTGATAAAGAGGGCACCATCAGGCAGAGGTAGGCTCGTTGCTAAGATATCCGCCCAGGAATGTTGTTTCGAGTGCGTATACTGGGGACACGTAAAGTTACTGAATTGTCTAAGATTCACACCCACATAGATTGTGTTGCAAGAGTTAAGAATACATCAATGAATGTTCAGGAACAGTTGAAATGACAAAATGTGATTTTTAAGAGAGAGATTTTTTTTTTAAAACAAAAAAATGCATTTTTATTTTTCTCACAAACAGAAACATGAGCCCAATTTCTAAACTCCCAGATCAAGCCCTTAAGCAGAGCTTATGGGGAAAAATAAATGAAGAACATGGCCCCTTTCCTAGGTAGAATTAATCACATCAGAAAATCTCACTGCTGTCTAACATATGAAGTGGGCCCAAGTTGAACTGCCTGATATGGTATCATGGGACTGGATGTCCCAGCCGCCTGGTGATACATAGGGTTCTTTATTCCCTAAAGCAGACAGTGAGCCTCATGACTATACCCTTTCTCTGACTTGAACTATGAGTGCACTCCTGCCCTTAAGTTCTTAGGTCTGATCCAGCAATCCCAGAAGGAGTTACCTGGAGATGGTGGGACTTGGCAACAGATATTTATTGTGGGTGCCTTTTTTAAAAGGTTTTATTTATTTATTTATTTATTTATTTATTTATTTATTTATTTGCGAGAGGGGCGCAGGAGCAGGGGAGGGACAAAGGAAGAGAGAAAGAGAATCTTAAGCAGAGTCTGGGTGCAGCACGGAGCCCAGCGTGGGACTTTTTCTCATGACCCTGAGATCATGACCCGACCCGAGCTTGCTTAATCGACTACGCCGAGGCGCACCTTGCAGGTGCCTTTTATGTGAAAGACACTTCGTTAGGAGATTATGAGGACTTTCATGTAACAAGCATTTACATGACATATACTGTGTTCCAAATGGTGGAGAATATACAAAGACTAGAGCAGAGTCCCTCCCTCAAGATGTTTATGGCTTTATAAATACAGTTAAAATATGATTACAGTGTTAGGAATAATGCAGGAAATGCAAAGTAGCACAAGAACACTGCCATTGAAGGACTTGTTTAGGTAAGGATAAAATACAGTTAAAAATAAGTAATGTCATATGTAATAATGATGTATTATAACAAACTTGAATTTATTTCAGTAATGCAAAGTTGCTATAAAATTTAAAAATCAAATGATGTAATTTATCACATTACCAGAATGATAGAGTAAAGCCAAATGATTATCTCAACGATGAAGAAAAAGCATTTGATAAACTTCTATACCCAAGCGTGATAAAATCTCAACAAAGTGGAAATAAAAGGAAACTTTATTATTCTGATACAGGCTTAAATCACAGTTAATGGTGAAATATTGAAAAATTATTTGCACAGATTGTGAGTGTGATGGAGATGTCCGCATATCGGCATTGTACAGGGGGTCATAGCCAATGCAAGAAAGCAAGGAAAAGAAATAAGGATTGAAAAGGAAGTGATAAAATTGTCATTATTAGCAGATGACATGAGTGTGTATGTTTGAAAATCCAAAAAAGCTACTAATGAATGAATAATGTCCCTGGATTTAGCACAGCCACTGCCTACAAGGTCAATATGCAAAATCAAATTAGAAAAAAATTATTCCAACATAAAACTAAAAGTCTTTACCATTTACATTAATATACAAATACCAGATACTTAAAGAAACAGGTAAGACCTCTTTTTAATTCTCCACAGATTGAGCCAGAGCACAGATACAATTCCAAATAAATCCCAACAAGTTTGTGTGTGTGCATATGGGTTGAAAATGATTCTAAAAATTATATGGAAATACAAATGGCCAAGAATAGCCCACATAATCTTGATGAAGAAGAACAAAGTTAGAAGACTGCTTCCATATATCAAAACTTATTATATTACATCAAAAACTAATGATGTAATGTATGGTGATTAACATAAACAATAAAAATTTAAAGAAAAAAACTTATTATAAACTAGATTAATTAAAGCAGTGTGGTATTGGTGCAGGGATAAACAAGTAGATCAATTGACAGAATAGAGAATGTGGCAGCAGACCTGTGTATATATCTTATTATTGACAGGTACTTGATTTATGACAAAAGTGGCAGGCACAGAAGGGCATTTGGAGAAAGATGGCTTCTTATTTTTTTTTTTTTATTTTTTTTTTTGGTTGTCAAATGATCCTTTATTGAAACATTTTCCTTTGTAGTTAACTAGCTGGGCATTCCACCACACCACTGTTGATGTCATCTATGATGTCATGAGGGTGGTGGCCATCTACATTGCAGCCCACAGACTGGGCAGTCCCCAGGATTTCTTTAATGGTTCCAGAGAGTTCTCTGGCTAAAGATCGGTGTCGCATCTGTCGGGCAATATTGACAATCTCATCAAAAGTGATATTTCCACTGTGCTTAATGTTTTTCTGCTTCTTTCTGTCTCTTGGTGGTTCCTTGAGGGCTTTGATAATCAGGGCAGAGGCAGAAGGTACCACTTCAATCTGGGCCTGTCTGTTCTGAATGGTCAGTTTCACTGTAATCCTTAGACCCTTCCAAACACCAGTTGCCTTGGTGATGTCATCACCAACCTTTTTTGGAGACAGACCCAGCGGGCCAATCTTTGGGGCCAGGGCAGACGTGGCACCGACTTCGCCACTGGTGCACCTCAGGTACAGGACTTTGATCTTGTTGGGGTCGAACTTAGGCAGCATGGCAGAGGTGGCTGGTGTCGGATGAACCCAGATTCGGGACGACCGAAGAAAGTTGCACCTTTGCCTCCCCGAGCCGAAAGCCAAAAAAAGCAAAGGTGGCTTTTTAAAAAATGGTTCTGGGTCAGTTGTACATCAGAATTAAAAATGGCTCTTGATTTCTCTTTTATGCCATACACAAAAATCAGTTTAATGTAGGTTATAGATCTAAATTAGAAACTGAAACAATGGGGCTTCTAGAAAATAATATAATAAAAAAATCTTCATCAACTTGGACTAGAGAAAAATATTCTTAAGCAATTTTAATAGTCCCAATCTATTGTTATTAATAAACTGGACTATAGTAAAATTAAGTAATTTTGACAGTAAAAGACTCCATTAAGAGAATGAAAAGGCAAATCACAAAACAAGGTATATTCCAACACACACTCTGACAAAGAGTTTGTATCCAGAATATATAAAAAGCATCTACAAATCAATAGCAACAGACAGCCCCCAAAAGTGAGCAAGACGTTTAAACAAGAACTTCACAAGAATATAGCCAAGCCATCAAATGTATGATAAGGATCTTGATGTCATCAGTCCTCAAGAAAGTAAACAGTTAAAATCATACATTATTATACAACCACAAGAATGGTTGAAATTAAAATGATTGATAATAACAAGTGTTGATTAAAATGAGGAACATCTGTAACTCTTATAACTTCCGCTAAGAGTGTGTACCTGTATATGCAATAATGTGGATGACTCTTTCAGACACAGTAACAAGTGAAGGAAGACGGACATTGATTCTGTTTATGTGAAAAAAACAGGCAAAGCTAAATGACGAATATAGTGATTACCTTTGCAGGTAAGTTAGGAACCAGGGAGGCTCCTGGGATGCCAATATTGTTCTGTCTCTTTTTTTAGGATATGGTTACAAAGTAACATTTATTGAACTCTGCACTGGGGACACCTGTGTGGCTCACTTGGTTAAGCGTCTGCCTTTGGCTCAGGTCATGATCCCGGGTCCTGGGATCGAGTCCCGCATTGGGCTCCTTGCTCAGAGGGGAATCTGCTTCTCCCTCTCCCTCTGCCTCTCCCTCTGCTTGTACTCTGTCTCTCTCTCTCTGACAAATAAATAAATAAAATCTTTAAAAAAAAAGAACTATTCACTGAAGATTTGTACATCTTATGTATATCATTATTTCCATGATAGTTTATTTTTTAAAAAAGTAAAATGTATATAGTGCCCTTCCCCTTGTTTCCTGCTTATGTCTGGCTATTTGTCCTCCGAATGTGCTTCTCCTATTCTATTCTCTCTAGTCCATGGACCTTGGTCTGTGATGTCCTCTGTCACTGTTGTGTTCACGTGGCTGACTCGTACTTATCAGCTCCCTGGAACTGGCTTCCTGGGTCCTGAAGGGGTTGGGCTTCATTCTGCAAGCAAAGGGAAGATGTTTGAATTCAGCAAGTCCACATTTCAGAAAATCTGCCATGTTGAGGAATGAGAGCCTGCAATTGGGGAAACCAGTGTTAGCCTCTCTTAGTGGTAGAGTTGGGAAATAACAAAAGAATGTGGTAGAAGTAGAAAAATTGAGGAGGGACAGATGCAAGAAATGTTGTGAAATAAGAGTTCACGGGACTTGGTGCTTGGTTGAATGTGAAGGGCCTGAGCAAGCTCATCCATTCAGCAAACCTTTATTGAATACCAGGGATGTCCCTGTAATTGTGTTTGGCACAGTGGGTACAAGAATGAGCAAGGAAAATTCCAAAAACTCCTTGAGAGTTGGAATTCTGCCCTGTTCATCATTGTATCTTGGCCCAATTTATTATCTTGATCCATGTTATCAATATTATTATGATCATAATTCACAGACATTACAGTTCTGCTCTCTGCAAGGAACTGAGCCCCAGGCTTGGGAAGGTTTAAATGCATATGATTGGACCTTTGACCTCAGATTGCTTATGGCTTAGTCCTTCAGAACTCAATTTAGGGGCTTCTGGTTGGCTCAGTTGGTTAAGCATCCAACTCTTGGTTTTGGCTCGGATCATGATCTCATGGGTTGTGGGATCGAGCTCTGCGTGGGGCCCTGCACTCAGCTCAGAGTCTGCTTGAAGATTCTCTCCTTCTGCCCCTTCCTGCTCCTCTCTCAAATAAATAAATAAATCTTAAAAAAAAAAAAGAACTCAACTTAAATGTGGTCATCTCTAAACCTAAGTCTTCGTTAGGTGTCCCTCCTGGGTGCAGGCATTGTGGATAGGTGTCTGTTTTATAGCACTGAACACACTTTTTTTAAAAAAAATTACGTATTGTCTATTATTTGCCCTCAATGGAAAGTTTGAGGACAGTATCAGTGTCTTATTCATGACAGTGCACCCTTAATGCCTAACCCAGTGCTTGATGGACATCCAGTATTTATTGACTTGACTACTGAAAGAGTGGAATCAATGAATGAATGAATGAATGAATATGTGCTTAAGGAGGCAGGATCTACACAGGTAAGTGAAGGAATGTGGTGGCATATGCTACTTGCCAGATAAATGCAACAGACGTGAAATGCAACGAGAAGTCAATGAAAACTACTGACCAGGTGTCAGACAGAGAAGCTAATAGACAAGGCTCCCTCTACCCCATCCACAGGTTGAGGCTCCACTGACGTTTTTCTAAGACTGGAAAATAGCGGTTTCCTGGTCACTTTACTGACCTCTTCCAATGTGTAATGCTGTTGTTTACAGTGAATTTTGTTTTGGTTTTCATTTCTATATATCTTAGTTTTAATGAGTCAAGAGGAGAACATTAACTTTTGAATTTTCCTCAAGTACTTTGGTCTGACTTGTTGCCTCACCGAAATCTCTGGTTCATTATTTAGCCTTCGCCCTGCTCTGGCTGAGTGCACTTGATCAGAGACTCTAGGACACTCGGCAGCAGGGAATGTGTCAAAACTGCCAAAACCCTCTTAAACACCTGCCAGTCTTGATCATTAAGAATCTCCACTGTAACTTCCTGACTTGTCTGTTTCCAAACTTTTTTCATTTTCTGTGATCTTCCTGCTTTAATCCATGATACATGTGCATGTTGCTTCAAGCTTGTCCTATACGATTTCTAATATATCTTTTTTTTAAATAAACTTATTTTGGAATAACTCTGGATTTGTGGAAGAGTTACAAAGATAGTAAAGGCATTTCCTGTACATCTCTCACCCAATTTCAGGTTTCCCTTAATGTTGAATTTCAAACTCCAGACTTCAATAGAATTATACGTTTTTAAATTGTCCTTTTTGTGTTCCAGGATCCAATCCAAGATAACATATTGCATTTACTTGTCATGTGTCCTTAGTCAGCCCCTGGTCTGTGACAGCATCTTAGGCTTTCCTCATTTTTCATGACCTTGACAGTTTTTTTTTAAGCTCTACTGAGGTATAATTGAGAATTAAATTGTAAGATATTTAAAGTGAACATTATGATAATTTGATATACATACATTGTGAAAGGATTTCCACCATCAAGTTAATGAAGACATCCAGTGCCTCACATATTTATCTTTCTCTGTGTGTGTGAGAACATTTAAGTTCTAACTTGGCAAATTTTAATTATGTAACAGTATTATCAGCTATAGTCACCATGTTATACAAAAGATCCTCAGACCTTATTCTTCTTATTGATGAAAGTTTGTACCCTTTTACCAACCTCTCCCTGTTTGCCCCCCACCCCCAAACCTGGCAGGTGATCATGTTTCTGCTCCCTGTTACCATGGGTTGGACCTTTTTTTTTTTTTAGATCTCACATATAAAGTATCTGTCATTCTCTGTCTGGCTTTTTTACTTAGCATAATGCCTTCTAGGTCCATCCATGTGGTTACAAATGGCAGGATTTCCTTTTTCTCATCACATCTTTATTCATCCATTGATAGAAACTTAGGTCATTTCGACATCTTGGCTCTTGCAAATAATCGTGCAGTGAACACGGAAAGGCAGATATCTCTTTGATATCCTGTTTTCATTTTCTCTGGATATATATATCCAGAAGTGGGATTGCTGGGTCATATGGTGGTTCTATTTTTAATTTTTTGAAGAATCTCAATACTGTTTTCCACAGTGGCTACACTGATTTATATTCCTACCACCGGTGCACAAATGTTCCATTTTATCTACATCCTTGCCAACACATGTTATCTCTTGTCTTTTTGACGATAGCCATTCTTACAGATGTGAGGTGATATCTCAGTTGTGGTTTTGATTTACATTTCCCTGATGATTAGTACTGTGAGCAACTTTTCATGTATCTGTTGGCCATTTAGTTGGATTTTTTTTTTCTTGCTGTTGAGTTGTATGAGTTCTTTATATATTTTGGGTATTAACCCCTTATCAGATATGTGATTTGCAAATATTTTCTCCCATATGGTAGGTTGCCTTTTTATTGTTGGTGGTTTCCTTTGCTGTACAGAAGCTTTTTATTTTGATGTTGTCTACTTGTTTATTATTGTTTTTGTTGCATTTGCTTTTGGTGTCAAATCCAAGAAGACATTGCCAAGACTGATGTCAAGGGCTTATTCTCTATGTATTCTTCTAAGAGCTTGGTTTCAGGTCTTAAATTCAAACCTTTACCCATGTTGAGTTGATTTTGGTTGTATGGTGTGAGATAGAGATTCAGTCTAATTCTTTTGCCCATGGCTCTTCAGTTCTCACAACACTGTTTATTTTAAGGACTGTCCTTTCCCTGCTGTATATTCTTGACTCCTTTGTTGTATTTTTATATGGGTTTAATTTTTAGGCTCTCTCTTTTGTTCCACCAATCTCTGTGTCTGTTCTTATGCCAATAGTATATTGTTTTGATTATGCAATCTTTGTGATTTAGTTTGAAATCAGGAAGCATGATACCTCCAACTTTTTTCTTCTTTCTTAAGATTGCTTTGGCTATTCAGGGTCTTTTGTGGTTTCATACAAATTTTAGGATTACTTTTTCTATTTCTGTGAAAAATGCCATTGGAATTTTGATAGTGATTGTATCAAATCTGTAGATTGCTTTCGGTAATATGGGCATTGTAACAATATTATTCTTTCAGTCCATGAGCCTGGAGTGTCTTTCCATTTATTTATGTCTTCTGCAGTTTCTTTCATCAATGTCTTGTAGTGTTTGGTATACAAATGTTTCATTTCCTTGGTTAAGTTTCTTCCTGGGCATTTTGTTCTTTTTCATGCAATTGCAAATGGGATTTTTTTTCTTAAGTTATCTTTATGATAGCTTGTTTTTAGTTTATAGAAATGGAACTGATTTTTGTATATTGACTTTGTATCCTGATAATTTACTAAATTTGCGGATTAGATCTAGCAGTTTTTTGGTGAAATCTTTGGGGTTTTCCCTATATAATACCATGTCATCTGCAAAGAGAGACTGTTTTATTTCTTCCTTTTTGATTAGAATGCCTTTCATTCATTTTTCTTCCCTAACTGCTCTTGTTAGGACTTCCAGGACTGTGTTGAATAAAAGTGGTAAGAGTGGGCATCTTTATCTTCTTTCTTCCTGCCCTTAGAGGGAGAACTTTCCGCTTTCACATTGAGTATGATGTTACTGTGCTCTTGTCATTTATAGCTTTTATTATGTTGAGAATCATTCTCCCTACACCCAGTGTGTTCAGAGTTTTTATCACGAATGGATTTTGAATTTTGCCAGTTGACCTTTCTGCATCTATTGAGATGATTATATGATTTTTTTAAGAAAGATTTTATTTATTCATTTGAGAAAAAGAAAGAGAGCACGAGCCAGAGGGGGAGGGGAAGAGTGAGAGAAGAAGCAGACTCCCCACAAAGCAGGGAGCCCAACGTGGTGCTTAATCCCAGGACCCTGGGATCATGACCTGAGCCGAAGGCAGATGCTTAACCATCTGAGCCACCCAGGCGCTCCTGATCATATGATATTTTTATCTTTCATTTTGTTAATGTGGTGTATCATATTGCTTGTGGATGTTGATTCATCCTTGCATCCCTGGAATAAATCCCATTTGATCATGATGTTTGGTCCTGTTAATGTATTCCGAATTCAGTTTGCTAATGATTTGTTGAGGATTTTTGCATCTGTGTTCATCTGAGATATTAGTATGTAATTTTCTTTTCTTGTAGTGTCCTTGTCTGATTTTGGTGTTAGGGTAATGCTGGCCTCATATATTGAGTTTTGAAATGTCTTCTCTTCTGTTTTTTGGGAGAGTTTTGGAAGGATCAATATTGATTCTTCTTTAAATGTTTGGTAGAATTCATCAGTGAAGCCATCGGGTCCCGGACTCTTATTTGTCAGGAGAATTTTCATTACTGATTCAATCTCCTTACTAGTAATCAATCTGTTCAGGTTTTCTGTTTTTTCACAAGTCAGTCTTGGTAGGTTGTATATTTTTAGGAATTTATCCATCTTTAGTAGTTGGTCCAGTTTGTTGGTACAGGTTTCACCTGCTATTGAGAAATTCTTGTTACTCCATTTCACTTTGATAAATGGCCTACACTGGTACTTGTTTTCACTAACTGGAAGGAATTCGAACAGGAGTTTTGCTCTTAGGAAAAAAGACAAAGTGAACGCATTCAGCATTCAATTTGCATTGAGCCTTTGTAGAGGCAGTGCGCATCCCAAACGGTGAAAGTGGCGCCACCTAGCTCCTTCCCCAAGAACTGCATTCAGCCTCTCCCATTAAGCCGCCATAGCTTTGAACTGTGTCTGCGAGCATCTCTGATTTATCTTGATTTACTTTGTGCATCCATTAGCAAGATGGTATCAGAAAAGTCTAAGAGGTTAATTTTTGGGTCTGGGGATACTCACAGATTTTTTTCATGTAAATTAATGGCAATTGCTTCTTTATGCCATTTAGATTTGTGAAAGATTTCATAGGAACACTCACTTCTGGATATCAGGCGAAACGTGTATAGTTGTTCATACTGGTCTCTTTTGATTCTTTGTAATTACATGTATCAATTGTAACGTCTCTTTCGCTTCTAATTTTATTTATTTGAGTCCTTTTCCTCTTTTTCTTGTCTATCTAAAGTGTGGCTAAAGGTTTATGTATTTTGTTTATCTTTTGAAAAAACCAGCTCTTAGTTTTCTTGATCATTTGGATTGTCTCAGTTTCTTTCATTTATTTCTGCCCTGATCTTTGTTATTTCCTTTGGTTTAGTTTGTTCTTCTTTTTCTAGTTCCTTGAGGTGTAAAGTTAGGTTTCTTTATTTGAACTCTTTCTCGTTTCCTAGTGTAGTTGTTTATGTCTATGAACTTCCCTCCTAGAACTGTTTTTGCTGCATCCCGTAAGCTTTGTTATGCTGGATTTCCATTTTCATTTGTCTACAGTTATTTTATTTCTCTTTTGATTTCTTTTTTTGACCTATTGATTGTTTGGTAGCATGTTTTAACCCAACATATTTGTGAATTTTCCAGTTTTCTTCTTGTAATTGGTTTTTAGTTTTATACCATTGCGGTTGGAGAAGGTGCTTTTGGATTTCAGTTTCCTTGAATGCAGTAAGACTGTTTTTAGTGGCCTAACATATGATCTGTCCAGAGAGTGTTCCGCGTGCACTTCGGAAGAATGTGTCTTCTGCTGATGTTAGAAGGAATTGTTCAGGGAGACATAGACTGCCTGGAGCTAGATAGAGGAAGAATACGAAGGTGGTACACACCAGCCTTCCATGTGTGCAGAGAGGATTGCAATAAGCCACTAGATGTATGACGAATTAGGTGCCTGACCCTCAGGCTGTACTTTTAAAATATGCAAATTGGTCTCTTTTGGGAAAGATTGGGAAATAGGTATTTCTGTCTGCTTCCTATGCTCTGAAACTGATTATGGGTTTGGGGAAAGAGTATCACAGAGGTGAAGTTTTCATCACATGAAGGTGAACATGTCCACATTACTTGCTGTTAATCCTGATCACTTGGCTCAAGGAGAGTTTGCCAGGTTTATTCACTGTAAAGTTATTGTTTTTCCTTTTCCACACATAAATTTGTAAGTTGGGCATTAAGTCCAAAATCCCCGCACTCAACACCTCCTGGACTGGGGAGTAGCCAAGTTTATTATGTGGCATTTTTCAGTTAGGAACATGTAACCCTTCACTTCCCAGATTTATTGTTCAATCACTTATTTGTATTGGTAGATCTCTTGGATATTTATTTTACACTGTTGGATATTTATTTTACACTGTTGGCATAATCCCATTCTATGTTATTTATTTTGTTCCTTAAATTATTCCCATTTTGGGTGCTGGGAGCTCTTTCAGGCTTCTCCTGTATCCCTTGGAAATGCCCTCATCCTTGGATCTTTTGAGCACTTCCTTACCCTGTGATGGTACAGAGGGCTCCAGGCTTGTCTGGTTTTATTTATTTATATTTTTGCCTCTTCCTAATATAGTCTTCAAGGTGTTTTTTCATACATGTAGTTAAAAAGGAGATGTTTCATTTGCACGCTCAGAGGGTCCAATAAGAGAAAGTAGTTTCATTTATCCAGTGAAAGTTCAGTACATATATTTTGATAAAGGGGAACATCTTCATTTGGACTTTTATAAAACTCCTGACATGCTTTAAATGATAACTTCAGCCCATAAACTCTCATTCAGGTGATGGAAAGAAGTCTACCAAGGATGACAGGGTGTGCTGAGGGGTACAGTGATTGTAGGTCTTACCCAGATACAGTGTGTGTGTGTGTGTGGACAAGTGTGTGTGCACACACGCATGCACCTCCTTGTGCCTATAGCTACTCTCATATTTTACCTTTTTCCAGTGTTGGTGGTCTGTTTTCGGAGAATCTGGTCTGGGCGTGAATAACTCCTTTCATGTTCCCTGGTTCCCCATTTGGCATTATTTCAACCCCTTTTTTCATGTTAAGAATACCTGGCCCGTGTGTGGAAAAGGGAAGTCTTCCATTGTCAGACGTCATGCTTTTCTCTTTTCAGAGCCAAGACTGGCCTCTGAGATTTCAAATCCCCTTGGAAAGCTCAGTTGGAAATTCTTTAGCCCCGGCTCACTTATCCCAAGAAAACATTGTCATGCAGAACCAAGAGAAGATGGGGAAAAAGAGAAGGACATGGTAGGACAGGTATTGAAGTGCTTGGGAATAGAATGTTCTAGGGCACACACACATGAAGTGGGAAGAATGCACATTTGTCTTGGGAGTCTCCCATCTCTGACTTCTGGCTGCTTTGTCCCCACCCTACTCCGCCTGCATCCCCTTCTGTTGCCCCAAGCCACCCAGTAGCGCCAACTTCCTTGTCTTCATGACTTCCTTGTTAGACCACAAATGTAGGCATACTGGGTGCTTATTCCTAATGACATCCCTGCAAACCAGAAAAATGAAATTAATTGTAGGATGGTTGTAACTTTTCTCACTGTAGGAAATACCAAAAATGAAATAAAGATGAGAGAATTCTCAGGGCTTTGCTATAAGGGGCTTGTGAAAAGAATGTCTTACTGTCATTCTTTTTTCTTGAACAAAATCAAAGATGAATGGGGAGCCCATATATGCTCTGAGTGTATAGGAGGAAGAAGGAAAAGGAGATACCCCAAGGCCATGTGGAGTAATCACAATAAATCTGGTGAGGACCGGCATTAATACCGAGGAACATCAGCCGTGAGCAGCACCTGGGGAGGCATTCAAAAGAGACAGGTTCTTGCCCTCCATGACTTAATATAGTTGCCTTTCCTATTAGGGTAACTTTCTTCTATTTGGACACATCACTTTACTTGATTTTTGTATTGGGTTTGGAATATAGTTGACCCTTGAACGGCATGGATTTCAGGTGCGTGGGTTTACTTCTACATGGGTTTTTTTCCGGTGAATACAATACAGAAACGTATTTTCTCCTCCTGATGATTTTTGAAATGACCTTGTATTTTCCCTAGTTTCCTTTATTGAAGAATACAGTGTATATGACACACCTAACACAAAATATGTGTCAGTCGACCACTGATGTTATCAGTGGCTTCTGGTCAACAGTAGGCTATGAGTGGTTCAGTTTTGGGGGAGGCGAAAGTTATGCATGGATTTTCGACTGTGCAGGGGTTGGTGCCCCAACACCTGCTTTGTTCAAGGATCAACCGTAACTCTCACAGGATTGGTATTGAGATCCTGGAAGGAAGCTTGGTGTGCTTGGGTAAAATATGACTGTGTAGAAGGTATTTAGGCAACAAGGTTTGTAGGTCCAGATGAACTCCTCTGGATAGAGAAAGTATTCACTTCAGTCTATTATTGCATTCCTATCTTTAAATGGCAAAAAAGAGAATGTGCTTCTAGAAGGCACAGGGCACGGTGGAAAGCTTGCTAGTGTGGCAGATTTTAAAGTCTCTGGGTTTCTGATACAGCCATGTACAATTCTGACACACTGGGTCATTTTCACTTGCTCATAGAAGAAAAGGTTTGTGACAATGGACATATATTTCTTTCTCTCTTTTCCATATATTTCTTTTGCTTGCAGGCCTGCTATTGGTGACAAAGTGTTTGGATAAAATTGCTGATCAGCAATAAAAAATGGATTTTAAAAATTCTTCATTGATAAAATCACCAAAAAGGAAAGTTTTATATCTTTCATGGCAAGAGAATGACGACTCTTCCTATCCGTGCTTTACGTTTAATTCCCACCAAAATAAGGCCAGTACCCAGCTTCGCATCTCTTCTGACTCTCTTGCTTGCATGTTTCCACACTAAAACACAAGAAGATAAATTGGCTTTAGGATAAAACTGGTGGGTGGATGTGCTAATAATCCAGAAAGACACTTCCTTTTTGGCAGGAGCAGAGTGGGTTTCTAATTACGTTTAGAATTATATTGTTTTAGCAAAGGACTTATTTGTAGGAGGAGACTTAATATTTGTATAATTCCAAGATTAGCTGTCCAGTCTGAGTAGGATATTAGGTGGGTGGATTTTTCATTGCATTAACGTTTATTTCTCTAGCTCAGGGTAGTTATCAGTATGGTCTAGATGTCTACGTGGGTGATTCAACATCTTGTTCTTTGTCAGCCATCTCTGAGGTGAGAGCACAGAGGGGCTTCCTAGTGCGGGCCCTTCCAGAGAAGAGTAGGGGGTCTCAGCAAAGCCACCGCGGAATGTGGGGGCTGGGTGGCCAGCTAGCCCCACTGACTTCCACACAATTACCCACAACTCTGATCTGTGCCTCAAAGCATCCAAGTTACTGTATTAGATTAAATTTTAGAGTCTCTTGTAAAAAATGTGGACCGAATACATTAAATCCCTTCAATGCCAAAGGCCTGCGCTTCTTACAGCTTTTCTTAACCAGAAACAAAATTTCGAGCCTTAAGATCTGTTGTGATTGGGGTCAAAAGAATTTCTAGACGTTAGCTTTGCTAAAGATAAAGATGGCTCTTCTTTAGCTGGGGCGAGATAATGAACGCCGGAGGTAGACTCTTACGTCTACAAAATGGTGCCCTTACCGAGGGTACTGCTTATTCCCACTGCCCCCAGATCTGCTGGGATCAGCACCCAGCCCTGGCAGGATGCCCATCAATTCTGAGCTACTGAGGATGGGGGCCCCCACTGAGGTCACCTTGCTGCTGTGTTGCCGCTCTGCCACCATCAGAGAAAATTCCAGAAGCTGAAGCCTGTGCTGGTTCTGAGGCTGTTGGCATGGCCTTACTAAATGGACCTCCCTCCTTGAAGCTGAATTGTGCAGTACACTAAAGCCACTCTGTTAAATTGGGCAGAATCTCTTCCTCCCGATATTGTGGTCCATGTGGACCCCTGGTTTCAAAGGAGCACTGCCTTATGCTTCCAATACCTTTGAGATTTTCTGTGGAAAATCAACTCTGTTGCCCCCCTGCCCTGCCCCCCCCAGGACTCTATTACTTGACGAGGGCAGAGCTTTAAGACCCAGCTGAGGGGCAAGAAATGTGTCTTTCTCACAGTTGCCCCTCTCCTCCAGCACCCGGAGCATATCCTGATTTCTTATTTTCTCTTTTAGGATGAATTCCTTCCTGGGAAGCTTACTGGTCCTCACGCTTCAGCCCTTAGTCCTTCCTGCGTATGTAACCCCGAAGCCCCTCATGCCTCTTTGGGCCAAGTTTATCTGACCTCTTGTGGTTAATTCTTTGTGGGCGACAAGGCGGAGGGCTCAGTAAAGTGGGAGAGAGCACAATCCCATTGTCCTCAACCCAGGGTTTTCCAAAAGAGAGAACAGAGAGCATCTAATGCAGACTTAAGGTCCATATACAGTGTGGAGGAGAAGATCATTAACTTGCCAAAGAAAAGCCTTGAACCACCAGAGATTCTTCCTAGAGTTAAAATTCTCTATGTAAACGCTTGCCCATATTAGTCATTTAGCAAGTGATTCTGACGTGCTCTGGAACTTTATTTTTGTATGAATGGTAACAGCCTTTCTCATGAGCCCTTGAGAAAGAAAATGGGAACTTTTGTATTG